>NC_044320.2:31373864-31683864 GCF_007474595.2 Lynx canadensis
ATTATATTTTAAGTTTTTAATACATACACCATGAAACTTAGTCATTTAGAAGTTTCTAAGAATTTCACAACGGAAATTCAGAATAGTAACAATGATGTATATACATAGTCCTTACTGAGACTATGATGTGTGTTGGGCACTATGCCAAGTGTTGTATGTATGACTCTCATTAAATTTTCAAACCATCCTGTTACATTTTATGATCCCCAATCTATCCATAGGAAAGGTGAACCTCAAATGGTCAAAAAGTGCTGTTATATTTATTTAGTAAAAGGCAGAGATGAGAGTCAAATCCAAGTGTGTACGACTCCAAGGTGCATGTTCTTTTTATACACTGAATATTGGAATAATTGTCCTTACCTCAAACTCTGGACAGAATGTAAAAACAAAGGTCTCTCCAGTACCATAAAAGCCATCACTCACTTTAAATGGCTCAGATGCTAATGCACCAAAGACCTAAGGATTAAAAAAAGGCATGTTCAATGACACGATTATTAAATTTGTTTCATTAAGCATGATTTCATTATTTATGTTTAAGTAAAATGCAAAAAAAAAAAAAAACCCAGAAATGTAATATAGTTTTTATCTATTTCTACTTAAAAAGGGAAACATGATCAGCTGTTACAAAATTTGCATTATTGCCAAGTACAAAGCATATCAGCTTCTCAATAGGAAATTTTTCCTAGTTTTGAAATCTTAAAAAGATGCTTATAATAACAATTAAAAAATCTTAAAAAGTGATTATCATATTTCAGGAGAACTTACATGCACGATGCATGTACAATAAGGATAACACAATTCAGTGGTATTACATATAGCACTTAGGAAAGCAAAAACCCTTCAGTACAGGTAAACATTCTGCTACTCACAAGGTATGCTACTTTTGTCTTCATCAGGCCATAAATTCCATGAAGGAAGGCCCTGGGTCTGAATTGCTTGGACCTGTAACGCTATGCTGCTCTTACACAGTACAAGACACATAGTAAAATAACCTAAAAAAAGAATGAGTGAATAGGAAACCTGGACAAGTAATTTCAGTGCTCCGGGTCTAAGTTTCCACATCATAAAATGGGAAGGTAGAAAGTTTTATGGATGATTTCTTTAAAAAAAAAATATTTATTTTGAGAGAGAGAGAGAGAGAGAGAGAGAGAGAGAGAGAGAGAGAGATAGGTAGTACACATGTGCAAGCAGGGGAGGGGCGGAGAGAGAGGGAGAGAGAATCCCAAGCAGGATCTGCTCTGTCAGCCCTGAGCCAGACGTGGGGCTTGATCTAACAAACCACAACATAGTGACCTAAGCCGAAATCAAGAGTCGGATGCTTAACCGACTGAGCCACCCAGGCACCCATTTATAGGTGATTTCTATAGTCACTGTCTCCCCTGATAATCTTTTACAGTCTTAATTTTAAAAAAATTTGTTTTTTTACATTTATTTATTTTTAAGAGACAGAGAGAGACAGAGCATAAGTGGGGGAGGGGCAGAGAGAGAAAAACACACAGAATCCGAAGCAGGCTCCAGGATCTGAGCTGACAGCACAGAGCCTGACGTGGGGTTTGAACTCACAAACTGTGAGATCATGACCTGAGCTGAAGTCGGATGCTCAACCGACTGAGCCACCCAGGCGCCCCTACAGTCTTAATTTTTAAAACAGACTTTCTTATTGAAAGGTGTACATTATATAAACACACAGCTCAACATGGAATTGTCACAAAGCAAAGTCCCATTTAACTTCTTCATTTAGACCAAGAAACAGAACATAAGCACTTCACAAAGTGTGTTTGTGCCTCCTGTGCGGTACCACCCCCATTGCCCAAAGGAAGCTACTAGCCTGAATACCACAGATTTGTTTGGTCCATTTATGAACTTTCTTTAAATGGAATAATAAGAACATTACTCTTTAGTGTCTGATTCTTAACTCATTATGTTTGTGATACTCATCTATGCTACGGCAGGTAGTAATAGTTCATTTTCATGCTGCAATTACCTTTCATTGGGTGTATAACTTTGGGGAAGTTGATGAAATTCTTTTAGTCATAGTTAACTTTTCTTTAAAACTGTGATGATAAAAGTATCAATCTCCTAGGGCTCTGATGACTAAGCAAGACAATGCATATCAAGTGATTAATCAAGTGTGCATAAAAGCACAATTAAGGGGTCAGTAGTAGTGCCTTGTTTTTTAAATTAATATTGCTATTTCATCCTCTCATTGTTCTCCAATCCTAGTAATTGACCCCTTGCTATTTCAGGAACAAACCAGTATTTCTCTTGCTTATCTATGGTCTTGTTCTTGGTATCATCCTCACACAATTATCTTCAATTTTCAAAAGTTTACCTATGCTTCAAGAAGACTGTGTCAATTTTCACCCCTTCCACAAACTTCATTCTTATCTTGTCCAAATAGATATGAACGACCCTTACTCTACACACTCCTTTTGCTTTCTCTAGGTTCTTACTACACGTGGCATCATATTTTACTTGTCCAAAGAGATACTGGTATACTTACATGTTCTTTTCTACCAGACTATAATCCCTTTAACTATTCGTGCTCATATCTATCCTCTGTAGCACTCAGCAATGCCTTGTATATTAGAAGTATTCAATAATTATCAGTTAAACTCAATAAAATGTACTAATAAAAGTTATTTTTATAAAAAATATTAAAAGTTACTATTATTATAATCTCTTAAAGGGTAAGGTGTCTACGTAGTGACTTTTTCATACCTGCCCATCACTGTCTTTAATCACCATCAGCACTGGGGTGTCTAAACCTGTCATTGTTCGATAAAGGGTCTTCAAGCTTGTGCCATGCTTCCCGGTGCCATAAACAAGAGTCCATGGATAGCCAATTGTTCTTGGTGGAAGATGCTTGGTAAGCTTTGAAAATTAAAACATTAACATTTAACTTGCTAACTAATTGTCAATGTTCAGAATACTAATGCCGGCTGCAATTTCATGATACTTCATAAAAAGTAGGCTACAAAAATAAACAGTATATTCTCAAAGACTCAGAGATGCTTGAAGTATAACTCTGTATTTCTCAGCATGAAATATTAACTGTCGCCAGGAACGGACAAGGATTAGAAGAGAGACAAGAAACAGGGATTACTTATTGTTTGTGCCCTCTGTATTAAAAAAAAAAGTTCTAAATGG
Source organism: Lynx canadensis (assembly GCF_007474595.2). Classification (NCBI taxonomy): domain Eukaryota; kingdom Metazoa; phylum Chordata; class Mammalia; order Carnivora; family Felidae; genus Lynx; species Lynx canadensis. The sequence goes on from NC_044320.2 coordinate 31,377,015, forward strand.
ACTATTAGCTTAATTATTAATAACCTCTCAAATAACGGGCTCTAGAGACAGACTATTGGAGATAGAAATCAAACTTCAACATTTTATAGCTGTGTGACTCTGGACAAGTTACTAAATCTCTTTATGCTTACATGTCTTCACGTATAAAATGTACACAGTAAGAGTATCCAACCTGTATAGGTGCTGCAAACAATTATAGGAGATAATCACAGAAAGCAATTAACTAGTGCACAATCTGAAATTAAATTTTGGCTATTACAGTGTCTCATCTAAATTGCTACTGTTTATTTTAATGTCTGCTCCTAATATCTTCTATTACACTAGCTGCTATATTTTGTTTACATTTTCTTCCTGGGAAAGGAAGACTAATAGCAATAACCCTGCTTCTTTAGTTTTGAAAACAACTGAAAAGAGGCTCCTTCACTCTATAGGTATATAACCAGAAATGCACATATGTGGGTACGTCATACCTTTTCAATTTGATCTGGCAGTAAGAGTTCACTGGGATCACTTAGGTTTGGTCGAAAAGATTCAGACTCCAGGTCTGCTTTCACTGGAGCAATCTGCTTTGAACTTATGTCTTCTCTTGTAGTAATCTAAAGAAGTAAACAGCAGCAGCATGTTAATATAAAATTACAACATGCATTAAAAAATTTCTGCCTTTTGAGAAAAATAAAACTTTGCACCTTAAAAATGGGGGCTAAAACTTTAATTTAGGATTTTAGAAGGTAAAGGATGCTCCGTGTAATAACAATGGCATACCCAATGTAGAAAAGGATTTTTTTTAACTATAAGCAGATATTTTCTCATCTACCCTATGATGGATAGATAATGATTAACATCCATATTTCTGTGTAAAATGAAAAGTCACATGCACACTTTAATTTTGCTACTGAAGGGCAAAAGTGAATAAGCTAGCTTGCTATTAATCTATGCTACTTAAAATAAGCGGGATTTTTTTTTTCCATGGTAAACATAAAGTTTGTCAAAAGTAATTAAGGAAACTTTCTGGGTGCCAAAATTTTAAAGAATAGTACAAGAAAAAATATAACTTTTTATCAGTATGTGTGAATGCATGGATTTATTCACTTCATTGACAAAGTTACCATTATTTTTAAAATTGTCTTATTTTTACTTTCTAAACACTGCTTTTTAAATCTAGTTTTACCGCACAATAAATTTACAAGTTTTTTCATAACCGTATTTTAAAATTAGATGAATTTGATGCATTACAAAAGAATATATGCTTTTGCTTGACGGACAAGATCTGATATTCTTAAAATGATAAAAATGTTGATTAACTCAAAGCAAACTCCTCTACAATTTATTCTGTTGACACTTTTTCATATTAATTTTAATATATAAAACACAGTAACATTAGAAAATAAAAGATATAAAACATAATTATTACTGATGAAAGTTTTAAATTGAAAACAGAATTCTTTTGGAGCAGATAACTAAAATGCAGCAATGCACAGCGACTGTGATTCCATTAAGAATGAAATCTTGCTAAATTATTTTGTTCCTTTTAGATTTCTTACCAAACCTAAATAGCGTATATTTTCAACCAATACATGTTCTAGCACTGTATTGTTTTTTGATGAGAAGTTAAATTATATTAAATCTTTCACATCATCATGTTTTACCCTTATTTTAATGATGATGTGAAAAGTTTTAAAAAATCCAAAGCAGCATGAGAAGCATTAAAAGAAAAAAACTCAGTAGTTCTAGCACAGCCATGAAAGTATATTTCGTTAAGAAGAAAGCACACAATAATACACAAAACTGAAAAATGAGTTCAATTGTATCACTCTCTTGTTTATAAAAAAAATCACAAAGATTAACTCATGGAACTTTAAAAATTTATCTAGTTCTGATGCCAAGAGTATACTATTCCAAAGTATTTCTAATACCAACCAGCAGTTCTTCAAGAAAAACAATTTATCTCATTAAAATATTTGATGTGGGGTTGATACAACCGAAATAGACTTGAGGAAGAGAAAATATTTAAGCCTTGCTATTCACTAAAGGTTTTTAAATTTTCCAATAGTACCTCATCTTTCAGATTCTGTTTAGTAAAGATTCAATCTCAAACCCAAAACATTCTTCCAATGTTAAAACTAAATGAACACTCCTCATTGCTCTAAGAAACACACAGTAGTAAGAACAGTTCTACAGTGACAGAAAATTCCTCTGAATGTTTTTAAAGTGAAAAGATGACAGAAAAGATAATCCTAAAGCTCTTCAAGACACAACTATACTCTTTAATACAAAAGGAATTTTCTGATGGGTTATTTTAGTGCTGCAGTCAAAACAAATCCTTTAAAAGTGGGATTTGCCCTGACGAAAGACACTAAAAACAGGGAGTGTTCAATCTCTGGAGTGGTTTAAACTACTGAATGGGGCACCTGGAGACGTCTGCAGAGTGTGCGCAGTTCTTCAGTATTTAGAGCATCGATCCTGCGGTGATACTCAGCCACTGACACTACCTGAATATGGAGACAGGAAGACAATAATTCCACTGACAGTTGAGAAAAATAGCCAAAACAAAACAAAACATAAAAAAATGGAGAAATTTAAATGGAGAAAGAGAATTGTAATCAGGGTTTCTTTCCCCACTCCATGCTGAAAATCCAGAAGATTTCTGTATCAAACTACAGCGAAGTACACATGAATGGGTTTAAAACCACTACGTCCAACTGTTTCACAATATAAGATTTACGAACTGCTTCATATAGACAGAATTTGATTGAGTAAATAGAATTATAGTTGCTTATAAAGGAAACACTACAGAAAACAACATGCTTTGCTAACATCGAAGATAACATAAATCATAATGGTGGGTATCTTACAAAGAAAATAGTAACTTCAACTTTCCCCTCCAAATCAGTTTAGCTCAAACATGTATCCTAATGGTATGCTGGAAGAATTTCTTCTAGGCAAAGTAAGAAACATACTTATACTATATGATCTGTATCAGAAAAAAGGGGAGTGAGAGTAAGATATGAAGTACGTTTAAAAACCTAAGGCAGTAAGAAAAATAAGATCCAGAAAGTAAAAATTAGATTTTCAAAAGTGTACCTAATCAACAGTATCTTCCCAGTCATGTCTACTTCTGTCCTTCACATGATTGTTTTCAGTTTTTGTCTTTCCTCTATATTATTTCTTTATGGTTGGTACTGCAGAAGCTATTTGTGACTAAAGCTTAATGACATTCCTACATTCTAAATTTCTAAGAAAATCTCTTTATCTTCTATAATTGCCTAGACCAGTCTCTTGAATAATGAATTAGAAAGCCATATATGACAGATGAACATTATTACAAAAAGTTCACAAAAATGACAAGTTCTCTCCGGTTAACACAACAGATACAGCTTTCTCAGACCATTACATAATTCCCAAAACAGAAACCATAATATAGTGAACTCTGGTGGTGTCATACAAATGGGCTAACTCTCCTGAGCTACGACAGATTCCTCTTGTGATCAATGCTGTTTAGCCACTGGCCCATAAAGAGTTTAGACTTCTAACCTAGGTCTTAAAAAGCTCTTATGCTAGCCAACCAAAATAAATTAGCCACCAGTACACATCAAGGTAACTCTGAAGAGTTATGTAAACCTGTGGAAAGCCATGAAAGAGATGAAAATAGTAAAAAGGAAAATAAGCTGGACTTCTGTTTTGGCACTGTATTGACTTTTATAAAACAACAATGTGTGCCATAAGAAACCCCAAATGGTTATGATCTCCAGCCCTGGAGGATCAGATGGATCTGGGTTCCGGCCCTTCTTTATCTATTTTTCCATAAAACATGGAAATAATAAGACCACATACAAAATAAGTCTTTTTTATGAAATAAAAAGATAAAATAAAATGCATATATAAAGGACTGAGTAGATAGAGAACAAACTATTGGTTGATGGAGGGAGGCGGGTGAAAGTTGGGTTACATGGGTACTAAGGACAGCACTTGTCACAATGAGCACTAGGTGTTGTATGTAAGAGATGAGTCACTGAATTCTACTCCTGAAACCGACACTGCACTATATGTTAACTAAAATTTAAATTAAAATAAGAAGGAAAAAATTAAAATGAAAAATGAAAAAAAAAATAAATGCAGTATGGGATCCTGGAATAGAAAGGGGATATTAAGTGAACATCTGGTGAAATCTGAATAAAGCTTATGGTTTAGTTAAAAAAAAAAAATGGACAGAACTTTTAAAAGGCTTAAATTAATGGAGGGATATACTATGTCTGTGTCTAGAATACTCAATATTGTAAATATGTGATTTTCCCTACAAGTTGGTGTACTGATGTAATGCAACCTCAAGGAAATTTAAGAACATTAAAAAACATAGTAAAGGATTGAGTGCAGTGCCCAGCACATAGTAAATGATAGCTATTATTAATATTACTTTTACTTAATCATTTTTCACCAAGCACCCTAAGGACTAAAGAATAATGTCTGAAGAGTCTCTTTATGTATGTATGTATGTATTTACTTACTTACTGGAAGTTTATTCTGGGAGAGGGAGAGAGGAAACAAGCAGGGAAGGGGCTGAGAGGGAGAGAGAGAATCCCAAGCAGGCTCCATACTGTCAGCAAAGAGCCTGACTCTGGGCTGGATCTCAAAAAATGTGAGATCATGACATGAGTCAGACCCAGGAGTCTGATGCTTAACCAACTGAACCATCCAGGTGCTCTTCCTTACTTATTTTTGGTTTTTATTTTTGATAGTAAATTATTTCAGTTTTGAAAGCTCAACTATCTTATATACTCTGACTACTCTGAACTTAATTTTAAATTTCAGTATTAGATATATTAAAGACCTTTCAGGGCGCCTGTGTGGCTCAGTTGGTTGTGTCCAACTTTGGCTCAGGTAATGATCTCATGGTTTGTGGGTTTGAGCGCTGCATCGGACTTTGTGTTGACAGCTCAGAGCCTGGAGCCTGCTTCAAATTCTGTCTCCCTCTCTCTCTCTGCCCCAATCCCCACATGCTCTCCCTCTCGCTCTGTTTCACTCTCAAAAATAAACAAACATTAAAAATATTAAAAAAAAAAATAAAGACCTTTCAATTAAGAACAAAAAATTTTTCAATAAAGATGAAAACAAACTAGGTTCTAAAAAAAAAAAGAAATCACTGCCTTGCTTTTATGTGGCCAGTAAAAAGGCATCTCTACAAAATATTTAATGGCGAATTATATTCTTCTTTTTCCCCCCACAGCATTCAATCTAATCAAGTCTCCGCGCCAGGAGTTTTCAAGTTATAGGACATACCTACTCCTCTGCATTCCTTCTACTCTTCTAGTTAACACTAATTTTACACTTATTTCTTAAAGCACCTTCTTTTACTATGTCAAATACATTTCTTCAATGGAAAGAAAATTAAATTATGCTCACAAAAGGAATCACTTATAGTCTAACTGTATCAATGTCACTGAGTTAGGGTATCAGTGAGGGAAGCATGACTGCCATTCTAAGTATAAGCTTGTAACATGTGGTAAAGTTATAGTTTCTTTAATGTCACAAATCTACCTTTTCTGGTTCACACTTCTTTTGCAAAAAATATTTTGGGACTTATAAACTAATCACTTCCTTAATTCTAAATATTTCCTCATGCCGTGATGAATGAAGATACATAAAACTGTCAAAAGAGTCTGTGAATTAATAAAGAAAAAAGGTTTGAAATCAAGTAAGCACAGAAATATACATCATCTCAAAATACATGAATGTAGAGATACAGATTCCTAGTATATATGATGGAACTGCAATTAGTCTTAAATTAATTTTTATCCCCTTGGTAAACGATACTCCACGTACAGAATTTATTTACCCAAAAGATTAAACCTAAGTAGAAAATGGACACATTTCTACAAAATGCCCTACATACACCCAATTATTAAGGGTGCAGAGTTGAAGAAACCAAGATCTCAATGAAAAGTGTATTCACTGTCTCACTAGAAAGTCATTTCTTGAGGAGTACAGTGGTTTGCACATACTGCTAAAACCCCCTCTATGGAAACTCAGTAGTCTGACCTGCTCTCTGCACAAGTGCTACTCTCCAGTCTTTTCAGTCTGACAAAGGACTCTCACATAGAGAAAGTGTTTCTCTAAGCATTTATTTTCACAGAATACAAATGCAAAGACAGGATTAAGTCTGTCCATCTCTATTACAGAGGAACTAACAACAACCAGTACAGAACAAACGCTACAGCTAGAGAAAAGGTACAGCTGCTGTCAGTGCCACAAGTTCTTCTCCTAGACAAAAAGGTCAATATTATGGTCTAACAGTCCTCCTTCCAGGATGTTCCAGGACTTCCCCATGAGATTACTCCACAAACAAACCAAAACCTCCCTTCCTCTAACTGCCCGGCAAGCTAACAAAACCTGGTAGATAACTGTGAATGTGCTGTTTTTATTCCCTACTTTCATTCTTTGGTGAAGGGAGATAGAGTAGAAACAAATATATTACCTAATCAATGCCATTTAGACTTACTTTGGTACCCAAAAATATGTTTAACAAAGAGGAACTGTAAGTTTAGGTTACAGTAGCTAACAAAAAGGGCATACAACAGCGTTCTTGATATCATATAACCTTCTGTTCTACACATATACAACAAAGTCTTTATTACAAAGTAAGACCTAGATTATGTTAAAACTTTGCTCCTTTTTGCCTTAAACCACTGCTCTCAAAGTAACATTTTATGGGACTATAATAAATAAGGTATAAATGATGCAAATAGAGAATCATAAATTAGAAAGCCAAAAAACAGAAGAGGAAAAAAAGATGTAATACAGAATGAATTGAAAATAGAACATATTATTAAAGTTTTGATTTGAATAAATCATCTATATTTAAAGTTACTTCCTCTTACGTATATTTGCAAGTGACTCCTACTAGATTTTTTTGGAAGAAGGCAGATATATTCACTGTTCTTTTAATCAAAAAGAAACCTGTTAACTACTCAAAACCATTCAATTACACTGTGTGTATGCTGTTTTAGCGTTTTGGCACAATAAATATAAGAAGTGAATGTCATATAAAAGGGAATAATCTTATTTTCTCCATGGTATATCAGGGGAAAAGAATACTCATCACATTATCTTGAAATATATAAATCCATTATTGGCAGTTGGGAGACTTCAAAACTCCTCTAATCAGTAATTTACAAATCCAGCTGGCAGAAAATCAGTAAGAACATAGATGAACTGAAAAAAGCCCTCAATTAACTGGATCTAACTGACACATACAGACATATACAGACTACTCATCCAACAACAACAAAACAAAACACCTTCTTCTCAAACTCACATGGAACATTCATTAAGACAGACCACATTCTGGTCCATAAAACATATGTTAACAAACAGAAATCATAAAAAGTATGCTCTCAGACCACCAAAGAATTAAACTAGACATGTGTAACAGAGAAAGAGTGGGAAAATCCACAAATACTTTTAAACCACACATTAATGCATAGTCACAAAAGTCCTGGGAGAAATTTGAGATGTTTGAAGTAGATAGAAAAAAAATTCCAAAAAGTATCAACATTTTGGGATGTAATAAAGGCAGGAATTTAGAGGAAATTTTATAGCATAGAATGTATATATAAGGAAAGGACAGATCTAAAATCAACAATCAGATTCTATCTTAGGAAACTAGAAAAAGAGCAAATTAAATCTGAAGTAGAAGAAATAAATAGTGAAAAATTAGAGCAGAAATCAATGAAATTAAAAACAGAAAATCAAGAGAGAAAAATCAATGAATCAAAAAGGCAATTCTTTGAAAAGATCAATAAAAATCGATAAACCTCTAGCTAAGCTAACTAAAATAAGTGAGAGAAAAAATATATCAGAAATGTAGAGGGGCCATCACTATTAATCCCATGGACATTAATTAGAAGGATAATAAAGGAATATTATAAATGGACTCAATACCCACAAATTTGATAACCTAGATGAAATGGACCAAATCCTTGAAAGATACCAACCACCAAAACTTACAAAAGAAAAAACAGATCAATGAAGCAGGCCTATATTTATTTCTTCAAGAAACTGAATTAATATTACTAACCCTCCAAAACAGAAAGTATGAGGCCCAGTCCTAGCTAACTAAAATGAATTAGTTACCAGGAAACATCAAGATAACTCTATGAAAAGCTATGTAAACTTGTTGAAAGCTAGGAAAGACATAAGAATTTTAAAAAGGATAAACTGGACAGAGTTCCATTTGTGCCATTATTATTATATTGATTTTTGCAAAGCAACAATACATACACTATGGTAGCTGACTCTGTACTTAAGAAGAAACTCAAAGTAGCTATGATCTCTAGCTCCGGAGCATTTGGAGTGAATCCAGATGGATTCACCGATAAATTCCATCAAATATTTAAGGAAGAGATTACACTAATTATCTACAATTTCTTCCAGAAAATAGAGGCAGATGAAATATTTCCCAACTCATGACCTAAACATCTGAACAGACACCTCACTAAAGAAGATATACTGATGGCAAATAAGAATATGAAAAGATGCTCAATAGCATGTGTCATAAGGGGAATATAAATTAAAATAATGGGATATCACTACATACCTATTTAGAATGGCTAAAATTCAAACCACTGACATCAGATGCTGGTGAGTATGTGGAGCAACAGGAATTGTCATTCACTGTTGGTACAGTGAAAAAAGGTACTGTCACTTTGGAAAACAGTCTGGTACACTGTTACAAAACAAAACATACACTTATCATACAATCCAGCAATCATACTTCAGGGTATTTGTCCAAATGAGTTGAAAACTTACGTTCACACAAAATCTGCAAATAAAACAGCTTTTTATCACTAGTGTCAAAACCTGGAAGTAACTAAGATGTCTTTCAATAGGTAAAAGGATGAAAACAAACTGGTACATCTAGATAATGGGATATTAAGTCAGCACTAAAAATAAATGAGCTATCAAGCCATGAGAAGGTAGTGAGGAACCTTACATTATCTTACTAACTGAAAAGCCATTCTGAAAAGTCTATATACTGTGTGATGGCAACTATATGATACTCTAGAAAAGGCAAAACGACAGAAACAGGAAAAAAGATCAGTGGTTACTAAGTATTCTGGTAAAGAAGGAAAAAGAGAGGCAGTTTAGGGAACTTTTAGGGCAGTAAAACTATACTGTATCATCCTATAATGGCATATGTCATTCCACAGAATGTACAACACAAAGAATAGACCTTAAGGTGAACTGTGGACTTTGGGTGATAACAACGTATATTAGTTCACAGACTAACAAATATGCCATACCAGATGTGAATACAAGATGTGAATAATAAGAGAACTGTGTGTGTGCTGGGGGACGGAGGGGCATATGGGAACTGTCTTTCCATTCAATCATTCTGTAAACCTAAAATTGTTCCAAAAATAAAATCTATGAATTAAAAAAAAGCAAGAGAAGGATAAGCACAAAATTCAGAGAAATGGTTACCAATCTGGGGGAGACATGAGATGAGATGAAAAAAAGACACATAGGCTGATATAACTGCATTGGTAATGCTCTGGTTCTTAAGTTGGAGAGTGGGATCACAGATACTCATTATTATGCCTCATAACTTGCATATGCAATAAATATCCTTTTCAACTACTAAGTCAAATAAACAAAAATATTCTACACTGAATATACACATATATATCTTTTAATTAGGTTGCTGACTAGAACTAGGTCGATTAATAAATTTCTTGTGAAAACGTACTATAGGTAAGCAACAAAGTATAGCACAGAAAGAACACTGGATTTGGATTGAAACCTCTGCTTTAATTTCGGTTCTGCTTTTTACTAGATTTGTAACCTTGAGCAACTGCATTTAATCGCTCCATTTCTAGTCTTTTAAACAGAAATAATAGTTTAAGCACTTCAGGAGGAATAAATGATAGTATATGTAAGGCATATATAAAATAGAGACACTAAATGTACAAAATAAACGTTAATTCCCATTCCCTGATTATGTTGTGAAGATTTTGAGAGACAATACAGCTAAGAATTTAAGGGCACAGGTTAGAGCCAGAATGCCTTGACTCAAACCATAGCTCTAATCCTTACTGGTTGTAGTATGACTGCTATATGCCTCTATTTCTTAAATGGAGATGAGAGTAGCAATATTCACAATGAAGATGAAATAAAATAAATGATGTTAAGTGTTTAGAATAATACAGTGTTATTAGAAGTACAGAGTATGGTAACTATTTTTCTCATAAACATGATTATTATCTTGAGTTAAGGTCACTGGAAGATTTTTACATTTAAAGTAGCTCTTTTTAAAATTCTAGGTATGAACTAATTCTTGCAGAGATGTAAATAATTTATTATAGGATTTTTCTCCTGTGTTTTCATACATGAAAGCATAAGTACAAAAACAATCTGTCTTGTCATATATAAGGTCTTAAATAGAAAAAAAAATGATTAAATTAATGAAGTATTGATAGACATAAAACCATGTTGCTATATTTAATGATTTGTGACTTCAATCTGATTAAGCCTAAATTCTTATTAAAAATAGGCTTATAACATTCAGGCAAATAATAATTTATTGACAGACACAAAAAGGCAGGATACAGCATATGGTTACATCAAATATATAGCTTCAAATAAATGGTTAGAAATCAAAGCATAGGTTGTTTGTCAAAATAAACTCTAAAACAGCCTTAAAAAAAATAAAGACAGTAAGCATGCTTGATCAATATGGTTCTCACTGAAACTAAATGGCAAAGGTTTAACTTCATTCCATGTATCTTAGAGCACATTTACCTATTAGTTATTAGTTATGTTTCTGAGCCTGAAATTAACTCATTTGTAAAATGAAAATAACCTACATCTGGTTAACATGCAGAGTTACTGTAAGGTGAAATATGATACTACATAAATGAGCATTTAGAAAATTGTTCTGGTTTACATTCAAATACATCCTGGTGAGATAAGGAATGCGACAGAGTCAAGCTGTTTCTGTGTTCTATGACAGTTTAGTTCAGTGACCACTTCATACCTGTTTCCTCATCTTTAAAATGGGGAGTAATGCTGATTCTGCAAGGTTATTGTGAAGGTTAAATAATATATAAACTAGATGCAAGGGCAGAACTCAAGACCAGTGAGAAGCATGCTCTCATATCTGACAAAACCACACATTAACTTCCTATAAGGTTAAAAACAGGAAATGGTGAGTGTGCTAATAATAATAAGTATGTGATGCACATTACAATGTCCTGTAAAATTCAAAACATCCACAATTTTGCTTGTATTTATAACAGATTAAACTGTATTAAAGTCTTAGCAAACTAATGATAAACACTTATTTGACCAATCAAAAAATACATGAAGTCTCCACTATTCTTGGTTTAAAGAAAGAAAGAAAAAAAAAAAGAAAGCTGTGTTACCTATTCTGATAAATCTGATCACAATTTTAACAAATTTAATCATTTCAGATGGCTACATCCCTCTGTGCTGATGTACTTTAAAAACAAAAATTTGAAATTAATCAACTTAAAAATAAAAAGACATAACAAAGTACTCTCAAACCCAGTAAAAGGTAACACCAGTGAAATAAGTTTGGTATTTTCACGAGCTTAACATTTATGGGTGACAGGTTGCTTTGGAGACATCTTCCAAAGTTATTCTTGGCTGTAAGTATTTATTTAGCTTTATTTAAATTACCCACAATTAAAGTAAAAATAAAATTAATATTCATAAGGCAACTTATAATCCTAAATTACCACAGAAAGAACAACTGGCAACATAAGTTTCTAACAAATAATGTACATGTATTTTTACTGAAAACGACAGGAATCTCTAGTAAGGTTGAGATTTTCTCCGTACTAGAGTATCTTATAAAGTTTCATATTAGTTTAGCACTACTGGAAACTTTTTGGATAGCTTAAAAAAGTCTTTTCTCAAAATTACTAAAATAATAGTCTTTATACACAATATTATAAATATATGTAGTCTTCGATCCAGTCAATAAAAATTAAAGTTAATTCACTCTGACTTTCTACTCAATTTATTTTTTAGGAAAAAATTCTGAATATTTTCCTACAAAGGTCAGCTTAAATTAAAAAATTAAGGCAGCAAATAAAGATTCGATAACTTCCTGTTGATGTAAAATAGGAAAACCAAAAGACTTACAAAACAAAATTACAGTTTTTATTCATTTCCTTTTTTGAAGACATTTAGGATTAGCAGAAATAAAGGCAGTTTTCTGTAATCATACAACTTTGTATTCTATAAATATTCTTTGTATTCTATAAATATTCTTAAACTTTTAGAAATAGTATAATTTTTCAGCATGTCACCATAATAAGACTAGTAAATATAGAAATTGAAATCATTGACTAAGATTTACCAGGGTATATTTATGATTAAGTGGTTGATGTCTTCTCCCTTTTTTCCCATACCAGAGACGAGACATTTCCTTTCCAGAGCAAATTAAGTTATATCAAATCTCATAAGGAGTGTTTTAAAAAGCATTCTTCCTCTGTTAAAGATAAATTTTCAGCACAAGAGCCCTACTACAGTGACAAAAACAGTTTGCCAGAGACAAAGATTTGATTGACAAGACAGAGAGCTAATCACTAAGTAGTATCCATTGCAAAGATAGTTCTGAGTGGAGACTGTAAAGCCAGGGAGGGAAGAGAAGGTTTCCCATGTTTAAGTTTGGTTGCACTGTACCCAAATGTGGAAGAAAAAAAAAAGAAAAGGCTCAAAAGTTTAAAGACACAGAGCATGTATTTGCAAACACGAGTACACTAAGAAATACACTAAAAATGTCATAAAAAAGTACTAAGTGCAGTTTCCAGAGCCCCTCCTAAAGTGCACAAATGATTTTAACATTTTGTTTTGCTCATACAGTCACACAATTCTATTCTTTATTTACATCTAAACAATCCAATAAAATGTCATCTTTTATGTGAGCATTTTTTTAAGCAATGAGACATCCCTCTGAGAACCATCCAACCCTATAGGCATTTCATAGAATGCCTATATAAAAATGAAGCAAATCCACAAATAAATCCTATACAAACATTAAAGTGACCAGAAAATTCCTCTACCATTATGCAGTCAAATTTTAAACTGCATTTTCTAATACCTAATTTCTTGAAAAGGTACTTATATTTACTATACCTACATATCAGTGGTACACTCAATCTAACCAAAGAAGTGAACTTTTAACATTAAATATTATGGTTATAAACTAAAACTACCTAGAGCTCAATTTTAACTAGAATATCAATGCCATAATAGTACACCTGAATATTTCTTCCATTTTAAACCAGGTCCTCTTCCCTTACATCGTGTGTTCACATAAAACTGTGTACACACAATGCCACCCTTCACACATGTACCACCTTTCTATAGTACACACAAACACTGAACCACACCTATAGCTCAACATCTTCTTCCTCCACATTCCATGATGTGTGTGCACAGAACACAGCACACCCCACACTAAATATCCTCTTTCCCTCTCACACCAGCTATTCCCATCTCCCCAACCAGCCCAACTACACTTACCCTAACATCTCTCTCCCACAGTCCCCTAGAGGTACTGTAACTATCTCCACACTCACCATACTACAAACAGTCTCCTTACACATACAGTGCACCATGGTCCTGCCTCCCCTCATATGGCACACCCCCCATACACACCAACAACATGATCTGGCAGTACTGGGCTGCCATTTTGAAAACCTATCATCACTTACAGACAAATTTTCTGAAATTAAAAAACACTATATATGTACCGAAATGTAGTTTAAATACAGAATACACACCCCAAGCATAGGATAGCTTATTTTGCTGGTTATCTTGTCAACATCCACCAGTACAGCTTCTTCCTAATACAGTTTTGATTTTGCTCAAGTATCTTTTTAGCCATGTCTCTGACAAGGTTTGCTCCATATCTGGACAGGATGGATCCTTACAGATCTAAACCAGTGGCTCTCAAATTTTAGCTTGCCTCACAATCACTGATACGAAACATTTGTTAAAATACAGAATGCCAGGTTCCAAAACTAGTTTCTGATTAAGCAAACTAGAGTGGGTTCTGAGAATGGGCTGCTAATGGTCTGGGGACCATACCTTAATGAGAAAAACTAAACCACAATGAAATGTCACCTCAGACCTGTTAGAATGGCTATTATCAAGAAGAAATAACAAGTGTTGGTGAGGATGTAGAGAAAAGGGAATCCCTGTGTAATACTGGTAGAAATGTAAACTTGTACAACCATTATGAAAAACAGTATGGAGATTCCTCAAAAAATTAAAAAAGTATCATATGATTCAGAAATCTTACTCCTGAGTATTTTTCCAAAGAAAACAAAAACATGAATTCAAAACTATATATTCACCTCTGTGTTCACTGCATCATTATTTACAATAGCCAAGATATGGAAACAACCTAAGTGTCTAATAATGGATGAATGGATAAAGGTGATGTGGTATATATAATATAAAATGGAATACTATTCGGCTGTAAAAAAAAGAATGAATCTTCCCATATACAACAACATGGATGGACCTTGAGAGCATTATGCTAAATGAATTAAGTCAGACAGAGAAAGACAGATACTGTAGGATCTCATTTATATGTGGAATTTAAAACAACAATAAAAACCAAGTTTACATATTAACAGACAGGTGGTTGCCAGAGGCAAGGAGTTGGATGGAGGCAGGCAAAATGGGGGAAGGGGGTCAAAAGGTGTAAGCTTTCAGTTCTAAAATAAATAAATCATGAGGATGTAACATACATGGTGACTAGTTAGTAATATTGTATTGCATATTTGAAAGTTGCTAAGAAACTATGTCTTGAAGTCCCCATCACAAGAAAAAAAATTTTAACACAATAAGGTGACAAATGCTAATGTTACACTTGTTGTGATGATCATTTTGCATTACATACAAATGTCAAATCATTATGTTGTATACCTGAAATATACTATATGTCAATTATATGTCAATAAAAAAACTGATTTAAGCTATTTGAGTGTTTTTCAGTGTCTTGAAACCAAATATTTCCTAATAAAAACATATCTAGCAGACATAAATGGAGCTCAGTAAATCTCTTTCTTGTCCTTTTTTTCAGTGTTTAGAAAACATACGAGGTCACTTAAATACTTCTAGATATCCCAGAGATTGAAGGAGATTTTACTTTACCATTAGTGTAAAATGACAGACTACAAAATGAAGTGCTTTTAAGAATATGACAAGTTTAAACGTTGAACATAATTCATAATTCAACCTGTTCTAATTCAGATATTCAATTTAATAATCTTTTTTCCTTGGGGCACCTGGGTGGCTCAGTTGGTTAAGCGTCTGACTTCGGCACAGGTCATGATCTCACTGGTGATGAGTTCGAGCTCAGCATTGGGCTCTGTGCTGACAGCTCACAGCCTGGAGCCTGCCTTGGATTCTGTGTTTCCCTCTCATTCTGCCCCTCCCCGACTCATGCTACGTCTTTCTCAAAAATGAAATAAACATTAAAAAAAATTTAAATAGTAATCTTTTTTCCTCTACTTTCTTTATTGGTGTTGAAATTATATCTTATTTCCTCTGAGTTGGGAGTAGTATACCAGAAACAATTATATGAAATATACTGTACTCAATATTTAAGGTAATATAAGTAATTTTAATATTTAAAATCATAAATTAGTCTCTCATTTATCCATCCTGCCTCTTCTCAACACCCATATTAAATAAAATTTTGCACTTTTAATGGAAATTTTATAACCCATAACTTTTGGTTAGTTACCAAGGGAGAATATTAACAAAAAGCAAAACAGTTCAAACTTTGCTGAGGTAGATAACATCCTAAGCTAACATTTTTATTAGTCAAAACAGACAATATTAGACATGATTGATGAGTGTCAAATGCTACTGTGAGAAAATTTATACAGTCTAGTACTGGAGATCTGCTCTATAGCATAGTGCTTACAATAATACTGTATTGTATACCTGAAAATCTAAGAGCGTAGATTTTATGTTAAGTGTTCTTATTACAAATAATAATAATGATAATAATAATAATAATAATAATAATAAAGAGGGTAGGAAAAAACTCTTGGAGATGATGGATATATTTATGGTACAGACTGTGGTGCCGGTTTTTATGGATACTTATGGATGTATAAGTCTCCAAACTTATCAAGCTGTACATATTAAATATGCACAGCTTTTTGTAGGTCAATCTTACCTCAATGAAATGGTTTAAAAAAAAAAACTTCATGTAGTAATATTATTGAAGAAAATTTATATTAACTCATAAATTCTGTTTTAATCTAGAAAATAATACTTTAAGAACTTAATTGTCTGCAATAGATATCACATTGACAGTCCCCCAAATTCTAATTGCTTTTAATGCTTTTGATTTTTTGTCAGACATTTTAAATTACTTTTGGAGTTATGGTTTGTAATATTATGTGATTTGATCAACATAAAAAGTATATTTTTCTTTAATTGCCTTTATCTAAGACAAGCGACCTCTCTATTTAATGACTTAGACATAGAGAGTACTTTCACTTTGAATAAAATCAGTTCTGTATGGATTTTGCTGGCTAGGCAGAGGAGTGGTTAAGAAAGTTTGTTTCATTTTATATATTGCCTCAATTTTAATTTTGGCATTACGTGTGCTTCAATTAAAAAAAAATATCTTTCTGTTTAGGGCACCTGGGTGGCTCAGTATGTAGGTTAAGCGTTCAACTCTTGATTTCAGCTCAGGTCATGATCTCATGGCTTGTGGAATCGAGTCCTGCACTGGACTCTCTGCTGGCAGCATGGAGACTGCTTGGATCCTCTCTCTCCCTCTTACTCTGTTCCTCCCTGCTTATGCTTTCTCTCTCTCTCAAAGATACATATTAAAAAAAAAATCCTTTAAAAAATCCTTCTGCTTAATAAAGTATTGGAATACTCATTATCTGACAACTTAAGAGAGAAAATATTAACCAAACAATTTAAGTCATCTCAGAAACCAAAAACTGAATGAAATATATTTTTATCAATACTTTGGCAAGGGTGAGAAATGAGGACTAAACCAAAGCATATTGTTCTAATACTAGTCATTACTTAAAATTTTTTTTTCTGAATACTTTTTATTTTTTAAATTTACATCCAAATTAGTTAGCATATAGTGCAACAATGATTTCAGGAGTAGATTCCTTAATGCCCCTTACCCACTTAGCCCATCCGCCCTCCCACAACCCCTCCAGTAACCCTCAGTTTGTTCTCCATATTTAAGAGTCTCTTAGGTTTTTTCCTCCCCCGTTTTTATATTATTTTTGTTTCCCTTCCCTTATGTTCATCTGTTTTGTCTCTTAAAGTCCTCATATGAGTGAAGTCATATATTTGTCTTTCTCTGACTAATTTCGCTTAGCATAATACCTTCCAGTTCCATCCACATAGTTGCAAATGGCAAGATTTCATTCTTTTTGATTGCCAAGTAATACTCCATTGTGTGTATATATGTGTGTGTGTGTGTGTGTGTGTGTGTGTGTGTGTGTGAGTATACACCCCATATCTTCTTTATCCATTCATCCATTGATGGACATTGGGCTCTTTCCATACTTTGGCTACTGTTGATAGTGCTGCTATAAACATTGGGGTGCATGTGTCCCTTCAAAACAGCACACCTGTATCCCTTGGATAAATACCTAGTAGTGCCAACTGCTGGGTTGTAGGGTAGTTCTATTTTTAATTTTTTGAGAAGCCTCCATACTGTTTTCCAGAGTGGCTGCACCAGCTTGTATTCCCACCAACGACGCAAAAGAGAGCCTCTTTCTCCGCATCCTCGCCAACATGTTGTTGCCTGAGTTATCGATGTTAGCCATTCTGACAGGTGTAAGGTGGTATCTCACGGTATTTGTATTTCCCTGATGTTGAGCATTTTTTCATGTGTCGATTGGCCATCTGGATTTATTTGGAGAAGTGTCTATTCATGTCTTTTGCCCATTTCTGCACTGGATTATTTGTTTTTTGGGTGTTGAGTTTGATAAGTTCTTTATAGATTTTGGATACCAACCCTTTATCTGATATGTTGTTTGCAAATACCTTCTCCCATTCTGTCGGTTGCTTTTTAGTTTTGCTGATTGTTTCCTTTGCTGTGCAGAAGCTTTTTATTTTGATGAGGTCCCAATAGTTCATTTTTGCTTTTGTTTCCCTTGCCTCCGGAGACATGTTGAGTCGGGAGTTGCTGTAACCAAAATCAAAGAGGTTTCTGCCTGCTTTCTCCTCGCGGATTTTGATAGCTTCCTGTCTTACATTGAGGTCTTTCATCCATTTTGAGTTTGTTTTTGAGTATGGTGTAAGAAAGTGGTCCAGGTTCATTCTTCTGCATGTCGCTGTCCAGTTTTCCCAGCACCACTTGCTGAAGAGACTGTCTTTATTCCATTGGATATTCTTTCCTGCTTTGTCAAAGATTACTTGGCCATACATTTGTGGGTCCATTTCTGGGTTCTCTATCCTGTTCCATTGATCTGAGTGTCTGTTCTTGTGCCAGTGCCAGTACCATACTGCCTTGATGATTATAGCTTTGTAGTATAGCTTGAAGTCTGGGATTGTGATGCCTCCTGCTTTGGTTTTCTTTTCAAGAGTGCTTTGGCTATTCACGGTCTTTTCTGGTTCCATACAAATTTTAGGATTATTTGTTCTAGAGCTCTGTGAAGAATGCTGGTGTTATTTTGATAGGCACTGCCTTGAATATGTAGATTACTTTGGGTAGTATCGACATTTTAACAGTATTTGTTCTTCCTATCCAGGAGCATGGAATCTTTTTCCATTTTTTTTTGTGTCTTCAATTTCTTTCATAAGCTTTCTATAGTTTTCAGTGTATAGATTTTTCATCTCTTTGGTTAGATTTATTCCTAGGCATTTTATGGGTTTTGGTGCAATTGTAAATGGGATCGATTTAATCATTACTATTTTAAAAATGAAAAACACTATTATGCCATATAATCTTTTGGCACATAATACTAGTGAACTCATATTTTAAAATTTAATCAACAAGTATAAACCTGGGAGGTAAACTTCTAAATAAATCGATTAAAGTTAATATAATAAAGTCAATTACTTAATTGTTTTTATCATTCTAGGGGCAATCGATGTTTTAGTTAGTAGGTCTGGAGTATGAAAGATACTGAAGTAGAAGTGGTATAAAATTAACTTTAAAGATGAAAAATGGAAAAATTTTTGCCAGCTTTTATCCTAAAAAGAGTGAAAGTCAACCCAAAAGAAGTGGGACAAAAAAGCAATGTAGCTTAAAAAGCTCCACTTTTGAGACCTGTGTCATCAAGCAGCAAGACCGGCATACCCAACACATGACACTTTGAAACCCAAAACTTTCGGAGGATTCTAAATGAGAGTCTCTTGAAGTTGGTACTTGGGGTTGAGGGTAATACCACCTGAAGGGTGCAGTCATGAGCCATGTGGTACTTGGTGACAGAATAAAATTGACTTATATTACTGTAGTATCACTTTCATTTCATGATAAGAAATTTTAAAAATTCCATTTATAACACTGAATGCAAAATTCACATGAGTCTTAAAGACAGGCTTCAAAGATATTTTAAGCTTATCAGGGTAGCCACTGCATTAGACTATACTATTAGATTCTTGGGCACTTGTCAAGTACATCAAACTTCAAAAGGTATTTGATGGACAAGTTCAAGAGGTGGTGATGAATGACTCACAGTCAGGTATGTTTTTTGGTTTCCCTCTCCTTGTAGTGCCTCTGAGTACACAATATGATAAAAATATTTTGGTGTATAAAGGGAGCTATGCCTGAAGTAATTCTGCCTGACTGTTATTGATAAAACAAACAAACAAACAAAACAAAGAAACAATATGCTTTTAAAAATCAAGGCATAAAATAATTAAACCATTCTCCATAGTGAACCAAATTTATGTTTTAGGTATGCAGATGCAACACACAAAGTAAGAGGAATTTTTTGAAAAATATTTTATACAATGGAACTTCCATGACAGGAACATGAAAATTAAATTACAGTATGGTCAATGTAGTGTGAAAGAATGTTCCACAGTCTTAGCATTGCATATGTTTAACACAACATGTGAAGTGATGACATGGGATAGCAGAGTGGTTTTTCCCCTTCTATTGTACAATGTCATCACCTAAGGAGCTGTACAGAATACGGACTTTGACTTGGTCTGAGGTGACCCTGAGGCAGTAAGTTTTGAAAGCTCCCCCAAATGATTAAAAGTTTCTGCCAAGACTGAGAATTTGGTATGGTGAAAAGGACTATAGGCTCTGAATTACCGATTAACTATTATGATTTGCTACAACGAGGATTTGGGCTAAGTAAGAAACAAGTTTAGAGAAATTATCTGTAAAATAAAGATGACAGTCTATGATTAGATGGGTTGCTCTAGATCTAAGACAGAATAACATTTTGATAACACTGTGGGGAAGCTATCAGCAAAATCTAGACTGTAGGACATCCTAGAGAAAAAAAAAACTGATTTCTTAAAAATGAAAATTACAAGGAAAAAAACAAAGCACAGCAAAGAAATAGAGAATCTACATTTACAGAGACTTAGGAGACATTTTAACTGAGTGAAACATTTGGAGCTTAGTTGCATCCTGATTCAAAGAACAAATCATAAAAATACATTCATGTTACATATATTTTAAACATATTTATGACATTTGAAGAAATGTGAACTGGGGAAAAGGAAGGATCATAGAATAAGTCGATAAAGCACAGTGATTGGTATATGCAACTTCATTATACTATTTATCTCTATTTTTGTTTGTTTATCAAATCAAGGCACTATCATCAGTAAATAGTGCCAATAGGCATCTTTCCCCACCTTTACCTTAAGACCTTCCAATACTTTGTCGAAATGTCATTAGAATACTTCCCTTGTCAGTGAAAATCCATAAAAACAATCCTTATCAAAACCAAAAAGTAACATTTTTCACAAAACTGCAATGCACCACATAAACCATTAGCCTCACTACACATGCTCTCTACTTGTCATTGGACACTGGCAGAAACCAAGGGAAAAGAATCTACCATAAGTACCTCCTTCTCAGTTGAAAGGGAAGGTCATTAATCTGCCAATAGCAGAAGGATTCATAATTAAGAAATGTAAGACATTACGGCTGAAAAAAAACAAACGAGGTAAGGTGATATATGTTTTTTAATTTTTAATGTTTTTTTTTTTTATTTATTTTTTAGACAGAGAGAGACAGAGCATGAGCAGGGGAGGGGCAGAGAGAGAGGGAGACACAGAATCTGAAACAGTCTCCAGGCTCTGAGCTATCAGTACAGAGCCTGACACCGGGCTTGAACTCACAGACTGTGAGATCATGACCTGAGCTGAAGTCAGACGCTTAACTGACTGAGCCACCCAGGCGCCCCGGTAAGGTGATATTTTTATGCTAACTACATTTGTACTGACTAAACTAGAATAATAAAGAGTAGATGGTAAAGAATATTAATCTTTTACACACCCTGAGTCATATGCATAGATTTCACAGGTTTTTTTCTCCCAATAATCAGGAATCTTTGTTCTGATGGGTCATTAGAGGCTCTTACTTCTGACCACTTTAAAACTGGCTAACTCTGCTCGCAGTGAATGTAGATTTCTGCTGCTCTCACCTCTCTCTGGAATTTACTATACAAATTTCTAATTCTGTACTCTTTTCTTCCTTTTCTCATCATTTCTAATTCTTAAATTCCAGTATTTTCTAATTATCTTCAATAGGACTTCCAACTTGAGGGGCACCTGGGTGGTTCAGTCAGTTGAGCGTCTGACTTCTGCTGTGCTGATAGCTCAGAGCCTGGAGCTTGCTTCAGATTTTGTGTGTCCCTTTCTCTGCCCCTCCCTGGCTCACACTCTGTGTCACTTTTTCTCTCTCAAAAATAAACAAACATTAGGGGCGCCTGGGTGGCTCAGTCGGTTAAGCATCCAACTTCAGCTCAGATCATGATCTCACAGTTTGTGGGTTCGAGCCCTGCATCAGGCTCTGTGCTGACAGCCTGCTCAGAGCCAGCAGCCTGCTCCAGATTCTGTGTCTCCTTCTCTCTCTCTGCCCTTCCCCCCACTCACGTGCACATTCTCTCTCTCTCAAATATACATAAACGTAAATGTTAAAAATTTTTTTAAAAAAGACCTTAATTTAAGAACATTAGAAATTGAAAAAAAAATAGGACTTTCAATGTGAATATTTCAGAACTGAATTTATTTCAAATATTATAGAATTTTTCTTGGTATCTTAAGTGCACATTTTAGTAATTTGGGGTGCCATAGTTTGGATTAAATTTTAACACATTTGGGAGTCATGATGAAGGTAATGTTGAATCTATAAAGAGTTAATAAACAGTGGAGACACCAGGGAAAATAATCCTGGAAGATTAAAGAATAAATATTTTCAGATTATCATAGTATATAGAGAACATTTGTTGCTGACGTGCATAAGAACAAAAACAAATGGATTACACTTATAGAGATATGTTTCTTTAAACTCACTATTAAGAAAGAACTTTCTAACAGAGTTCTCCTAAAATGAAAAGTACTGCCCTTTGAGGTGATAAACTCTACCACGGAATTATGTTAAAGCAGAACAAAGAACAGTGTAAAATAGGAGAGGCTGAACTGCCAGTTAATTCTAACTTCCAGCATCTATAAAAATATGACCAATTTACTACAACTGGCATAAGAACTTATTTTAGGATGTAGACTATCATGAAAAATGAGCAAAACTTTTATATCCTATTTTAATCTATGCCCAAATTTATTCCTTAATCCAATAAACAGCAATATAAAAATAATATTGAGAATGAATTATATGCTTGCATTGTTCTTAGCTCTGAGAATACAGTCATGTATGAAGCTGACAAAATCCTGCCCTCACGGCGCTTACAATGGGAGAGGGACAGGACTCACACAGAAGAGAAGTTGGAGCAGAGTAAGTTAATCATATGCAAAAGTTTTCCCAATGTATAAGTTTCTGGTTAGCAATATATTTCTGCCTAAATAGCAGTCAGGGATGATAATCTCCTAAGTATCAAGGAAGCAGAGTAAGCAGAGTAGAGTAGCTAGTTTTAATCAAACAGACTGATGTCCATGTTGGCAGCCATAATAAGTTCATCCTATATTCTAAGTCACCTATTCTCCGTCTCTAGGTAGAAAAAAGCCCCCCAACAGCACTTCACAGTTTGAAGTATTTATTTTTACCTAAGTGCTCTAAAAAAAATTCCATTTGTACAATGAGAACATTTAAAATACTTATGTCATTATACATTTGTTTACCAACAGTGAACCCTAATGTAAACAATGGGCTTTGGATTAAAAAATACATACTTTTTAGGCACTTAGTAACCATCGGGCACAATACAATACAAGCAATATGCGATTATAAATTTTCTAGTAAATCCATTAAAAAAAAGTTAAAATAACTGTTTTTTACTTAACTCAATATCTCTAAAATACTGTCATTTCAACATAATCAATATAAAAATTAATGATATTTAAAATTTTTCTTTTAATTCTAGATCTTTAAAATCCAGTATATAGTTTGTATTTACAGGGAACATGTTAATTCATACTAGCCACATTCCAAAAGTGCTGAATAGCTACATGTGGGCAGTAACTATTGTATCTATAGGAATTCGTATGTTCTGCACTACAGCACCCCTCAAGTCAGACATTAAATTTTCACAGGAAATACCTAATGGTGTTTAGATTTAGATTTATTTAGATTTCATAAAACTTACAGTGGAAAATTCATTTATCCTAGTTGTTCCAAAAGTATTAAAAACTTATCCAATAGCTGAATCAAGTATCCATGTTAAAATTTAACTAAAATTAAGAAAAATTAAAAATTCAATCCCTTAGTTGCATTAGCCACATTTCAAGTACAAAATAGCCACATAGTAAACATGTGGCTACCAGACTAGACAGTACAGGACTGTTCCTAGACAACACAGCAAAAAGTTTCTAAAATTATTTTTTTTCTCTGCCATTTACTTATTTGAATTAATTCTTGCTGAAAACAAGTGAGGAGACATTTATTTCTTCTTTAGAAATTTCAACTTGCAGAATCTGCCACAAGAACTGAGGCAATTCCTTTGAATCAAAATAGTTAATAATCAAATAATCAACCAGATAGTCTATCACTTCCAAGGTTAAGTGCTCCAACTCCAATGGAGAAAAGTCCATTACCTGATTGAAAATATTGCCACCCACCTTGCCACTCAAGTTAGAAACTTCAATGTTATCTAGATGTCATTACATACTGTCTTAACACCTAGGTAATAATACCTGCTATAAAAACTTAATTTCATCACCTTCCACTCTACCTTCAACTGTTGCTACCATAGTACAAGTACCCATCTT
This sequence comes from Lynx canadensis, assembly GCF_007474595.2. Taxonomy (NCBI): domain Eukaryota; kingdom Metazoa; phylum Chordata; class Mammalia; order Carnivora; family Felidae; genus Lynx; species Lynx canadensis. The sequence continues at coordinate 31,401,402 of NC_044320.2, forward strand.
TGATCATCTGTTCTATTTTAAAAGCTTCCTAAAACGAATTTTAAATACACAGAGACTATTTACGTACGTCAACACCCATGTAACTAAACTTCACCCAGAATAAATACAGAATACTTCCAGTACTCTATAAAAGTTCCTTCTTGTCCCTAGTGACTCTCTCAACCCCCAGAAACTGGCAGTTTGATGGACTTTTGATTAGTTCTGCCTTGTTGAACTTCATGTAAATGTAATTATATAGTATATACTCTTTTATGCCTGGCTTGATTTCTTTAATTAAACACATTATCTATGAGATTCATCCATGTTGTTGCCTATGCAAGCGGATCTTTTTTATTGCTATGTTATTTGGAATTTCATGAATTTTCCAAAATTTATTTATACATTCTCCTGATAGGAGGCATTCAGGTTGTTTCCAGTTTGGGGCCTACTGTGAATAAAGCTGGTATGAAGATTAATAATGTTAGTTAAAGTATTAAAGAACCCAAAATAAATGTTCAATATATGTTACTTCTTTCCCTCCATAATATTGGAGTTACAGTACAAACTGACGCTGAACAGACTACACAAAATGAACTTAATTCAAAATCAGGTTCACATTTTAAATGAAAGACTTGCCATGTATACCTTTAATCATTATACATGTTAAGTACATGCACCATAAATTCATATCACATAAACCACAAACATTAACACCAAATGGATAACAAAATTTAATCCCACATAGTATCACATTTTAGCATCTGCTCTATAATTTCTAATGCATCAAGAAGACATTAATCCAAGCAACCACAACAGAAAAAACAGATTTTGCCACCCCATCAATCTGATAAGACAAAGCAGGTAAAACATTATATGTAATATTAAAAGATGTATTTCCAAGAGGTTACAGAAAGTTAATTAGTGTTATTCTGGCCAGTTAAACAAGTTCAGTAAATCTGAGCATGTGAAATTTTTACACTTTGTAAGATTAGCCTAAGCTTAATTCCCTAGCGTTAATGTAAATTCATTTCAAAATAATGCTTGGGAATGAACTTAGAAAGCAGTGCTAATTTGAATGAATGTGTCAAATGACTAGTGTACTTCTTCTGTGCAGGAAATAATATTAAAAGGAATCAGATCAGAAATAAATGTTTTATAAAAATTAGTAAAACAGTAATTAGTATTCTAAAATATACTCAATAAGTCATTTTATTGTTGATAAATTGCTTCTCTAATATTTTAAATCAAAAGGAAAATAATAAATAGTAGTAAACCAAGGTCACTAATCAGATTCATTCAATAAACATGTATGCAAGGAAAATAAACCTTTAAAAATTATCCTTTTGTGCAAAGATCACTTGACTTTGCCTGTACTACTATAAAGCTATAAATTCACACGAAGTAAAAAAGATCCACAAAAAATCTGCACATGTTTCTCCTTACCTCCCATTCTCTGGCTGCAGCTTCATTAGTAGAATCCTCATTTGTTTCAGATTCTTCAAGCTTTTTTACTACTATAAATCCAGGTTCTCTGGTACATTCACCAGTATCTTCTGCATATATTTCTGGACTCCACTGAATGAAGAAGGCATACAAGTGGTCTGTCCTGTTAGAACAAGTGACTATTAATAATAGACCTAGCATTTACAAAATGGTATTTGTTAAATATCTTCACAAAACCTGAAGACTTAAAATACAAAATATACTATGCTTTATTTAAGGAGATAACAAAGCCTAATGTCAGGAAGACATTAACTCAAAAAAATTTTACTTGGCTGTATTCTGTCAAATTGTTCTCAGAAAACTAGTAAGATTTTCCTTGGCATGTTTTTGAGTAAGCTCAGATGCTACCCATGATAATGTTTATCTTTAAAGAAACTAGTGATGGGAAGGGAAATTGAACCTGCGATCGTGACCTCATTCACACAATGACCTAATTATCTAAAAAAGAAAGAAACAATTTATAAATGTGGACATTACACAAAATTTTCCCAAGTCAATAAAAATTTAATGTGCTTAACTTTTAAATCATACTAGGAACACACAATGCATTCTTGGTTCAGAAACAGATGATCTAATCTTTTAAGTCTCTTTCTCCATTTTCAATTTTGTTTACCATAGCAAAACCTGCTGTTACAAAAGATAATTAAATCCCTGATAAACTTATTTGAGGATCAAACACACATTTCAAATATCTATGTTTGTGGCTATCAATTAGTAGGGATAAGAGATTATAGATCATTACCTACCTTGAGGTAAGAACTATACTATTTAATATTTTGATGAAACTTCTTGCTCTATGACATTTTAGCTACCTAAAATTCACTTTTTTTTTTTTTGCATTAAACCACAAAGAGGAATAAAATTTAAACTGGGGTAACTTAAGGGGCACCTAGGTGGTTTAGTCTGTTAAGCATCAGACTTCGGCTTAGGTCATGATCTCAGTTCATGAGTCTGAGCCGCACACTGGGCTCCCTGCTGTCAGCACAGAGCAGCAGCACAGAGCCTACTTTGGATCCTTTGTCCCCCCCTCTCTCACTGCCCCTACCCAGCTCATGCTCTCTCAAAAAAAAAAAAATATATTAAAAAAAAGGGGGGTAAATTAAAAAACACAAAATAGGAGTTAAATTATTTTTAAAAGATTTGATGTCAAGTTTAAAAAATTTTTTTTTTCAACATTTATTTTTGGGACAGAGAGAGACAGAGCATGAACGGGGGAGGGGCAGAGAGAGAGGGAGACACAGAATCGGAAACAGGCTCCAGGCTCTGAGCCATCAGCCCAGAGCCTGACGCGGGGCTCGAACTCCCGGACCGCGAGATCGTGACCTGGCTGAAGTCGGACGCTTAACCGACTGCGCCACCCAGGCGCCCCTGATGTCAAGTTTTTAAAAGTATTTTTCTACTGGTGTTAAGTGATATGTAAGATAATTTTAATTCAAGCAGTCTCAATAATGTTTTTGTTTTTTACCTTTCTTGTGGCACAGCAAACCAATATTCGTGTTTCTTATCTCTCTGTGCATACTGTTGCATTGTTGCACTTGCTTGAGAAACAAATGTTTTCCTCATTGGTTTTCCAACTCTGAGACATAAGAACTTATGCAATCGATGCCTTCTCTTTTCTTTTAAAAGTGCAGAACCTAGAAATGAGATACAAACAGAATTCATTCCATTCTCATATACGATGCTTAAAAAATTCAGATAAAGTGATGTTTATCTCCAAACTTCTAACAAATATAGAATAAAATTTTAATTTACTGACACTTACTTAGATGAATTTTCTTAAGGAACTTTTATTTTCTTCCAAAGGTAAAGTGACAGGTACAACCAGACCAATGAACTAGCACCCAAGTAATGAACTGAAATTATGTCTAAGCGCATTAAGAAAAAATGTGAAAGTTTCAGCAACTCTTCTATTAAATTTTTGTGTGGAACAACCATATTAAAGTAATTATATGCACAAACACAATTTTCTGCATGTTCTCTATCAACCTTCTAGAATAATATCTAAAAATATTTGCAGAACTTTAAAAGGTTTACTTTTCATATAGTTGTAATAAACAAAAATTTACTAAAAAAAGTTTCTGAAGCTTTTACATATATATGAAAGTAGGATATAACAGTCAAAAATATGCTGGACTCAGCCATCTGGACAGTTTATTAAGCCTGAATTATCTCTAACTTCCCAAATAGAGATGCTGATGTAAGGTACACTGAGGGTCTGACACTATGAATGAATTCAGGATTTTGGACATGATGTTTCCGAAGTTGGCATACTATGGAAGAATAAGCACTTTACAGTCAGGAGAGCTGGGTACTAGTCATGGCTTTCTTCTGTACAATACTGCAAAAGGTGCATAATCTATATGAGCCCCAATATTTGCATCTGATTAAAAGAGTGAACCTTTACCATTTTCCCCACAAATATATTCCACAGCTGTGTACCTATTAAATCATGCTATATTAAAAAGTCACTAAAAATTAGAAACCTGGATTATTTCCCTATGACAGAACTTCTAGCTACTTAACATCATATCCCACACCCAAAAACCCCACTAAAATGAAAGTAATCTACCACATTAGGTTAAACAGAATCCCTCACTTTATCTTTTTCAAAGGTTTCAAAATATAAGAAAACCGTAAGACACAAGGATATCAAATAAAGATATTCACACCAGCATTCTTTACAAATATCAAAGGAAGGAAATAACATGAATTGTTAATAACAACTGAATGTGTTAACAATATGGAAGTTGTTAAAATATAGGGCCATTAAAAACCGTATTTTCAAAAACTATAATGACTTGGGAAATTATTCATGACACAAAATATTAAGTAAACAAAGGATACAATGTGTATTTAAATACACGTGTATTTAAACGTGTGTGTATACACACATACACACCAAAAATCAAAAATAAATGTAACAATTGTTAACAATGAGTATTTCATTGATGAATTTCAGGTAATTTTTATCAATTTTCTAAAAATTTCCTATACTTGTCAAATGTTCTTTAATGAACATTAGTTCTGAATAAGGAAAAAGGTATTACAAAGGAACTATTCATATTCAATCTTTTATAGAATTTTATTTGAGCAAATTAATTCTTTAACATCTACTGAATACAATCTTTAGATCATTAGGATATCTAAAAAAGATGGTGCAAAGAAAATTCAGTACGTATTTTAAAAACTGAACCAAACTCTCATGTATTGCTGGCAGAAATATAAAATGTGCAGCCATTGTGAAAACAGTTTGGGCGTTCCTCAAAAAATTAAACAGAGAAATACCATAGGATCCAGCTAATCTACTGTTGGGTATATATCCAAAAAAATGGAAAAGAGGGATCTGAGCAGATATTTGTACACTAATGTTCAGAGCAGCATTATTCACAATGGCCAAAAGGTGGAAACAACCCAAATGTACATTAACAAATGAATACATAAAAACAATGTGTTATGTATAGTTAGCCCTTGAATGAGACAAGGTTAGGGACACCAACCCCCAACACAGTCAAAAATCTGCATATAAACGTTTGACTCACCCAAAACTTAACTACTAATAGCCTACTGTTGACTGGAAGCTTTACCAATAATATAAACACTTGATTCACACAGGTTTTGTATGTTATATGTATTATATTCTGTATTCTTACAATAAAGTAAGCTAGAGAAAAGAAAATGTTAAGAAAATCCTAACGGGTACATGGGTGCATTAAGCATCTGACTTGATTTCGGCTCAGGTCATGATCTCACAGTTTGAGTTCAAGCCCTGCATCGGCTCCGAGCTGACAGTGGGGAGCTTGCTTGGGATTCATATTCCCTCTCTCTCTCTGTCTCTGTCTCTCTCTCTCTCCCTGCCCCTCCCCTGCTTGTGTGCTCTCTTTCTCAAAATAAACTTTAAAAAAAGAAAATCATGAGGTGGCTGGGTGGCTCAGTTGGTTAAGCGACTGACTTTGGCTCAGGTCATGATCTCATGGTTCCACGAGTTCGAACCCCGCATCAGGCTCTGGGCAGACAGCTCAGAGCCTGGAGCCTGCTTCAGATTCTGCGTCTCCCTCTCTCTCTGCACCTCCCCAACTCACACACTCTCTCTCAAAAATAAATAAATATTAAAAAAAAAAGAAAAAAGAAAAGAAAATCATAAGAAAAAAATACATTTACAGTATTGTACTGTAATAAAAAAAAAAAATCATGTATAAGGGGACCTGCACAGTTCAAACCCATGTTGTTCAAGGGTCAACTGCATAATAGAGTATTATTCAGCTTTAAAAAGAAGCAAATTTTCATACATGCCACACCAAAGATAAAACTTAAAAGTCATTGTGCTAGGGGTAATAAGCCACATACATAAGAACAAATATTGTTATGACTCCACTTATATGAGTTGCCTCATATATAGACAGAAGTTCACAGAGACAAAAAGTAGAATGGTGGTTGCCAGGAGGTGAGGGGAGAGGAGGGGAGAATGAGGAGTTACTACTTCACGGGTGCAGGATACCTTTTCTGTTTGGAAAGATGATAAAGTTCTGGAAATGGCTAGCGGTGATGACTGTACAACATGAAGGTACTTAATGCCACTAAAATTTACACTTAAAAATGGTTACTACGGTAAACTTTATTTCAGCAATAAATTATTGAATTTAAGTTTTATAATTTCACATGTAAATTGGATTGATTAGAATCAATATTCTGCCAGAATATCAGAAATGCTGGCTAGGTTCCCTGAAGTACACCCCATTATGTATTAAGTGGAAGCAGTGCACATTAGAAAACAACATGGTCTACTACTATAATTTTCACTAAGTAAACTACTAAAAACCAAACTGAAAGAGAAATGGCGTTTTAATTTATTATTCTTGGTGCTTTATAAAGGGAAATGTTTAATCAGACAATGATGAACTTCCAGATACTTGGAATCATTTCAGAAATAAACTTGTACGTCTAATTGCGCTTTTTTAAAAAAAGGTACAATTACAAACTTTGGCAATTACACTATTACAATTACAAACTGCAATTACATTATTTTATGCGCAATGAAAAAAGGCCTTTTAATGAGGTAACATACCAAGAACTAAGAGAAATGGAGAAATCAAAGGTATTCCAGAACTTGTGTGCATTTTCAAGAAATTAATTGTTTAAAGATAGAACACAGTCAGGAGGGTGTACACATGGTGGAAAAGATGCTCATTATGTGTATAATCCGCCATGGGATAAGGAAAGACAAGACTAGGAACTAGACACCATATACTTACCCCTGGAGAAAAGTAGCAGTCAAGGGCCACTAGATTGTCCTTCAGAGTGGCCTATGATACAGCAGCTTTTTAGTCCGTGAGGAAGGAGGAAGACAATATGCAGTAAGATGAATTAACTTTATATATTCCTTAACACTTACCTTCTATATCAGCAGTTGCTATTTTATGCTTAATTTCTTTTTGTGACACCTGTTGAATATTTTCCCTTTGCTGCTTAGTCTGTTGCATAGTATGGGTTTTCCAGAGTTTCCGGAGTTCTTCTACCTCTGCCTCGGAGTCCAGATTTTGTTCCTTTCCTTGTTTTCCTTTGTTGACAGTTTGCTTTTGTTTAAAATCTGCTGCTTCCCCAAAAGATATACTTTCTTTTTCACCCTCTTCCTGATGTAGTGAATTCTCATTAAGAAAATCCTGGTCTGCATTTCCTTTTATACTTGTGCTTTGTTCTTTAGAGCCTGAGATCTCTTGAAAATTATCTGTAGCCTGATCTCCTTCCTTAATGGCCTTTTCAAGATCATTTAAATCTGTTTTAAGAGAAGAAGTCCCAACTTCATTTGTAGAATGTCCAGAATCAGATTTTAACTGATCAGTAGTAGAAGACTCTGATATGGCTGTTAAACATTCTCCACCACTTTGATTGACAGTTTGCACAGATTCTGATGACGCACCAGATGATTTATCTTGTCGAAGCTCATCTGAAGAGACAAGCTCCTCTCGTATAGGAGAGAGTTCCGATTCTGTGAACACATCTTCAGAAAGAGACTCCTCGGTGCTCCTGGGAGCAGTGCTGGCACTATCATTACCTGCATCACGGGTTCTTGAGTCTATTTCATCAGTATTACTTCTTGTCATTTTCTTTAAATGGCAGAAATCCCTTCCTGATAACTGATCTATCTCTCTGTTAATAAACAAAATTAAAAGTTATTACTTTTTAAGTTGCAGGGTTTTATTTCCCACAAACTTAACACTCAATTAGTACTAAAAAGGTTTCTCTAAAAGGGATATATCACTTAATAGCATATCAAAATTTGATTTATACTGATAGGCCAAATAATTAAGTCAAGCTTTTGCAATAATCTAAGATCTGGGAAACATCAATGTAAGATTTCCAAATTGAATTCATCTACCTGAAAAGAGGTTGAAGATGTAACTTTTGGGTGAAGCTATAATTCTACACTAAAAATTATTCATTAATGGAATATGGAAAATTAGCTTAGATAAAATTTTGATTAAAATTTTACATGTCTTGATAAAGAAAAAAATACATTGATATTACCCACATGGATACATGAACACCCAGTGCTTATTTATTTACATAGATATTTGTAATCTATTTGAATAGAGATTGCACTAAAATATTAGGCTCAAATGCAAAGCTGAAGACCAACTGGAATAGAACTGAGGCAGTACTTACTGGAATTCTTCAGGCTACCAGAAACCACTCTTAATTCAGAGAAAACTTGTTCATCTAAAGGTTCAGATACTAGATATGTGAATGGTTTATATTCTATTAAGACTTCCATATTTAATGGCATTTGTAGATATGAGCACTAGTGTTCAAAGTTAGATAGTTTAAGTTCTAGAAGGAGGTAGTATAAACATCTATATAAAGCATGAAATTAAAGTCAGAAATTTAAAATGATGGTTAAAAGCAGTTTGTGACAAATGGAAATTATAGTAGTTCTGAGTGGAGAAACCACGAACATTTATTTAAGAATAGAAAAAAAAACAGGAATGTAAGCTGAAACAAAAATAACTGGCTGTCTCTGGATGGTGAAGCTGGATAATACTTTTAGTCTTTTTTGATATTTTTCAAATTTCATAGAAGTATGTACAATTTTTGTAACTAGAATAGGTAAAATGTATTTTTTAAAAAGGTGTTAGTTGAATTACAATTCCTATATCTCTCTCCCTCCCTTATATCTGATTCACCTTAGGAGAAAAAGCATGTGATTTGTGCTATTAAAAATGTAATAGTGTCATCTACTGGTGATCCATTCAAATTGCATATATAGGGTCTTGGAACTTGGCAAAAGGCAAAATTTTGAGAAACTGTATATGAACATTTACTTTAAAAAAATTTTTTTTTAATGTTTATTTATTTTTTGAGACAGAGGCAGAGCATGAACAGGGGAGGGGTAGAGAGAGAGAACAAGACACAGAATTTGAAACAGGCTCCAGGCTCTGAGCTGTCAGCACAGAGCCCAACGCGGGACTCAAACCCACAAACTGTGAGACCATGACCTGAGGTGAAGTCGGATGCTTACTAAGACCCTTGGGTAAGAGACAAAATTAATAAATGTAAGAGAATCTATGTTTGAATAAAGGCTGTAAAACCTTCAGTTAATATGCTAAAAGACTAAATATTTATTTCTGTCAATGATGCTGCTTCTGCTTAACACGGTTCCAGAACAATACCTTTGAAATCAACTTCCCAAGCAGAAGATGGAAGAAAATCAATCAAATCTTATAAGTCAGTTTTGCTACACATGACATTACTCTGCAAAACTACTTGCTTTATTTATCTGATTTGCTGCCAAATAATGTTTTTAATTAATTTATAAGGCAAGAACTGAAAAGACACTTCTTTTTGGAGGAATTTTTTAAATGTTTGGACCAAATGTATGGTCTTTCCAGGTGACACTCTAAATTATAAAATAGTGATCTGCAAAAAAGAGGAGCTCTACATCATCCTGGTGGAATACTTACAGATCATTCAGCATAAGAGAATCCCAAAGAATCATAATAAAAATCTCAACCGTGACTGACAATATATGCATTCATATATAATCTTGTTTTTCTTTTAACCGAATCCTTTACTCCTTTATCTTTGTCTCATCCCTCCACCCACTTCAACAATACTTACTTGCTCAAAGTGACTTTGGATGATGATCTACAAAAATAACTAAAGTAGAGGATATTCTAGGAATTATCTGCACCTCTACAGAGGAGTTTACCAAGCCAAAATACTATCTATTGTATGGAAAGTATAATGGACACTTCTTGAATAAGGGATTTTATTCTACCACAGGTATCCTAACAACTCATGTACTCTGCCTCAGAAACAAAAATAATTTGCTCCTTTCCTAGCTAAGCAGTTCTGTACCACACGAGTTAATTTTAGAACAATGATCCACATCCCTGTGGGCTAATAAAGGAACATATATCTTTGGCTCAGTTAAAGTGAAGCCATTTTTAAATGGTTGACAAAGTATGTATGGAAGAATAGAGGGTGTTCTTTTGTTACATATCAATTTTCTTCCTTTCTTCTTCTCCTTCCTTTTTTGGTATACTGTCTTCTTCCCCTTTTATTTCTTAATCCTCCTTTTTCTCTCTGGTCATTCCTGTGGTCAAGCACGTCACTTTCAAAGGCTGTGCTGAGTTGCAGTCTTATACCTATGTTATTTGAATCCTACAAATCCCTTGACCAGTATATTCCAAGGTTAACTCTTTCAAGATTAACTGAGGAAGAATGATGCTCATGTGATCTCCCCCATATCCCACACTGGACTCTTCAGGCTCTTGTAAGAAAAATCTGAAAGCTACACTAGTTCACTTGTATTACCTTATATTAGTCACAGAAATAATTTAAAATTCTGTGTCTTTATAAAAAGAGCTGGTAAACACTAAATTAAATGAGGTTTATAGGTTACTTTAAACATCCAGTTCTCTGACAAAATATACAAATATAAACCTAAAACAATCCCTAATTGTTTAAGATGTGTTAAGAATAATCTTTTTAATACTACATATACTTTTTCATTATTGACAAAATGAAAAGCAGTTATAATAAAAAAAATACTAAAGAGTATTCGACAAGGGCCAACTATCTAGATGTAATAAAATCACAAAAGAGAATAAATACCAATCTTACATGGGTAAAGATTCCTTTATTTTGCTATCCAAAATTTCTTTGTACATTGCAGCTGACATCACCTCTTCCATTGGACACATGATACCATATTCCTCACAGCCATTCTCTTGAACCAAAGGGTCAGTTTTATGTGGATCAAACATTATATTATTTGGTGTAACCAGCAGCACACCACTGACTGTGCCCTAAGATGAAAAAAGACAATAACATTTAATCTTCAAAGCTTAAATTTTCACAAAGTAGTCTAGCTGTTTTTACTAATTTTCTTCTGAAGTTAGGCCTTCTGTTATATATAAAAGTAGTACATTCAAGCACTATGACACTCTCATGAAAACATTTTATACGTTTTACACTAATTTACATTCTGCTTCCTGTGTTGTTCCCTCACTAGAGGTACCAAATATAGTTTCATATACACAATGCAGGTTTAATAAATTATGTGTTGATGATTCAATACAATACAAGGGAAAAATAGCATAATCTCTTTAAAATATTCTTTAAAAAAAGTCTCTGTTTCAACTTGCCTCTGTTACTGCCTAGCTAATTTGACTTGGGGCATGCAAAGTTTCAGTTTCTTCATCTGTAAGAATAGGCATAGTAATCATTTTAATTTAATCACGAAAAACTATGAAATTTCAAATACATTTAATAAATAGCAATATAAATACGAAGAGTCCAACGTCTCAATTTAAAAATGAGCAAATTAAAATCCATAGGAAGCCGATCCCACTAATATTAGCTAATACTTATTGAAAGCCCTGTATGTATCATGCTTTATATAAATCATTGTCTATTTGATCTTCACAATCATAGCTACGAGATGATTATACTGATGGGAAAATTAAGGTTGTTGAGAGGCTAGACAACTTACCCTAAGTAATAAATAACATGGCTAACTGAAAAGCAGAGGAATCAAGATTAAAAATCCAGGCAGTCTGTGCTTTTTACTAAAATCCTTCCACATTCGAGTATAAACTACAGTCACTCCAAATGTGCTAAATATTCCTTAATCCCATTTTAACTCCTATCTATTACCATATTCCGTAAGTATAAAAGTGTAAAGCCAGACAGAATTCTAAAAATAAACTAAGTAGTTACTTCAAAGTTGTCTTATCTTTTCTTCTGAAGCTATTAAGGAGAAGAAAAACTCAAATCCCGCTTGATTGGTATCATATCATCCTTCAAAGTCCATATTCAGCTCTGGCTTACCTTTTTACCTTTTACCTGGCTTAACTTTAAAAACATAAAACTTAAGTTATGACAGACACTACCATTAAAAATGATCAAGTAAAAGACTAAAAGCAGAAAACTCTACCTAAAATGGTCACCCAACTGTAAGTGGAAAAAAGTTATTGCGGATGGTTCAAGATAATAAAACATACTTATTTGTAGTAGCTACATGCAATATTGGAAAGAAGCATATGTGTTTGCAGGCATTTTGGTGGGTTTTGGTGGCAAAAAAAGAATCGATCTAAAACTCTAAACAGCATTTGTTTTAGTTCAGACCAGGGACCACCTAAGTAGGGAGTAACTTTATATAATCCATGACCTAATCATATTTTGAACGGTATTTTAAATAGATTCATATATATCAGTCTATATTCCTGGATCATACACCAACAGAAGTCAAAGAGTAATGGTAAAGTATGTTGTAGGGACATTTACATTGCCACAGATAACCTACGCAATAGATAATAAAGAGTATATAGGGGCGCCTGGGTGGCGCAGTCGGTTAAGCGTCAGACTTCAGCCAGGTCACGATCTCGCGGTCCGGGAGTTCGGGCCCCGCGTCAGGCTCTGGGCTGATGGCTCGGAGCCTGGAGCCTGTTTCCGATTCTGTGTCTCCCTCTCTCTCTGCCCCTCCCCCGTTCATGCTCTGTCTCTCTCTGTCCCAAAAATAAATAAACGTTGAAAAAAAAAAAAAAAGAGTATATACAATGTAAAAATCTTAAAGATTTCCGATCTTCTATCTTCCTTACTCTATCTTGCCCTGTATAAACTTGTTATTTGAGAAGTAAAATCAAGATCAGTAAGAATTAAGGAAAGCAAACACCAAGTTTTTGGAAAAACATCAGGTCATCCTTGATTTCATAAATTTCAAGTAAGCATTAGTTTTAAATAATGGCATAATATCAGGTTCACTGGCATAACATTACACACTATCTTTCACTTTTTTTTTTTTTTGCAAAGACAATGATTATTAGGTATGTGACAGAAAAGGCCCAGTATTAATGATTATGCTTTAATTCAGTATACCTATTAATTCTAGAATACTGCTACTCTTAGTAGTATAACTACAGAAATCGTGTAAAGCCTCTCAAAAACTATGCTTCTACTTCTTGGATTAGAAGAGGCTTAAAGCCCTGCCTCTTAACACTAGACTGATCAACCTGGTAATGTGAATTCCCAGGAATTCACCCTTATTTGCTGCTATTGAAGGATGTGCTAACATATTCTTCAAGCTTCTCTTCCTCTGACTCTAGGTGGGACTCTGAGGTATTGTGTCAGATGTTACTCCCCCAAATCAAGAGTTGGCCACGAGAAACACTACTTCAACATAAAATTCACAAAAACCTTTTGAGAAAGTAACTGCTCAAATTCATCTAACCCAAGACCAAGTTTGAAATTATATTCAAACTCATCTAACCCAAGACCAAGTTTGAAATCTTACTGAAATTCATCTAACTCAAGATCAAGTTTGAAATCATAAACTCATAGTTAAGCATTCCCCCTTCATTCTTTTTAATACTATTTCATAAATCTGGATATATTATCAGGAGCAAGAACATGTTACAGTCAGAGGTTTCAAATTAAAATATCTTCTTAATCCACATGACCTTCAGAAATTTTAATCACAGATTTCTCTTTAGTATTAACAACTGTCAATCCTTTATGTGCAATTACCAGACTAATCTTCCATGGAGAAAATAAAGTCTGTCTGTAAAAGTTACCACTTACACTATAATATTTCTGTATATACTAGAAGATAAAAAACTATGATGTGGGAAACCATCCCAGCAGACTAAACGCTTGTACCCATCTTTTTTTTCAGTCTTAAGTCCACTCTAATTTAACTACTATAATTATTGTTGATAAATTTCCACAATTTTTACATAAATAACCTTTACTACAGTAAACCTATAGGAAGAGCCAGCCTCCAGCAAGTGATTAGGTTCCAAGAACACCAGGCTACAGGTTGTTCCTAACTCTGACAATGACTTTATCTTTGCTTTGATACTTGAATAAAAATGTTATTCAAATACTTACAGTTGAAATTCTGCTTCTAGTCAAGAACTAATTCTGCCTAAAACTACTAAAACCATACACACACACACACTACATGAAAGGACTATGTGCAGCTACTAGAATGCTGGGGAGTGTCACGTGAATAAGGGAAAACAAATAAGGATGAACTCTACAAATGCCGCAGCATACTGACTGGAGAGTTTCCAGGCCAGAGGCAGAGAAAGGAAAGGAGAGATGAGCCCTTCCCATTGAGAATGCTTTGAAGGTCCACAGAAGGTCTTTCAAGTTTCTAGCTGAGCACTGAATGCTACCTATGTATATGGCAACTATCCCAGGATGAGAAAAGAAGCAACACTCAAAAGAAGCAGAGGAAACAATCCACAGAGACAACAGAGAAAGGTACAGTTTGTGTTCTTAATGACCACAGCAAAAAAACATGTAATTTACAGGGCCCCAGAAAACTCAGAAGGGAATTGTCTCAGTAAAGGGTAAAACTAGCTATAGTTGCTTTGGTTCTGCCCAACAAAACTTAAAACAAGTCATGATATGATCAAGCTGTTTCCAAAAGACAACTGAGTCACAGAAAACAGCACAAAAATAGGTAGAGAAATATAAAAATATCTGGGACCCAAGAAGATAAAATTTATATCTGATATCCAGTTAAAAATTACTAGGCATGTAAACAAAAAGAAAAAAGTGACTCATCACAATGAGAAAAGTCAATTAACAGAAACAAATCCACAAGTGAGAGAGAAAACAAGTCACAGAAAGACATTAAAATAACTATTATAACTATATTCCATATATTCAAGAATAAATAAGGTAGATTGTGCACGGTAGTTATGGAGAAGGAAGATATGAGAGCCAGTTTGAACTTACAGAGATGAAAAATATGCTCAAAAGAATTAAAAGCAAACTAGACATGGCAGAAAAAACATTAAGTGAACTTAAAGGTATAGCAATTAAAACTGTTCAAAAAATAGAGAAAAAGAAAAAAGAACAGAATATCAGTGAGCTATGAGACATAACATCAAACAGCCTAAAATATGCATAATTGGAATTCCCAAAGAAGAGGAGCGGATGGAGGAAAAAAAATTGAATATGGTCCCAAATTTTCCAAATCTGATGGAAACTATAAATGCACAGATTCAAGAAGCTGAATGAATCCTCAGCAAAACAAATAGAAAAATACGCCAAGGCACACCATAAACCAATTGCTCAAAATCAGTGATGAAGAGACTATTTTATTTAAAAGATTTTTTTAATGTTTATTTATTTTTGAGAGAGAGACAGAGTGCGAGTGGGGGAGGGCAGAGAGAGAGGGAGACACAGAATCCGAAGCAGGCTCCAGGCTCTGAGATCCAATCTGTCAGCACAGAGCCTGAGGCGGGGCTTGAACTCACCAACAGTGAGATCATGACCTGAACCAAAGTCGGATGCTTAACAGACTGAGCCACCCAGGCGCCCTTGAAGAGACTATTTTAAATGCAACCAAAGAAAATTATCTATGTTGTACACAACACCAAATATAAAAATTGTGTTAGAGTTCTCTTCAGAAATAGTGCAAGACAGAAAACAGGAGGTCTGAAAGAAACATCTTTAAAGTTCTGAGAGAAAAAGAAAACCATGTGTGGCTTCTAAAGTTAATAACATACTATAGTTACTTTCTAAGTAATATCTGGAGTTTATTCTCCAATTCTGTTATTTTACTATACTCCCTCTGCACACTAGAAGTTCTTTGCATACAAAAGCAGCAAGGTGTGGCAGATGAAACATTCACACTGGGTTTGAATTCAGGCCATGACAGAGAAACCTTACCTTGGACTTTAACCTTTCCTGAAAGTTTGTTTGTTTGTTTTTTTCCTGTGAAGAATGAATAGAACCACCCATTTCATAGGATTATTTTGAGTTGAGGAAATAACTAAAACATCTCATATACTTTCTGGCATACAGTAAATATTGAATAAACAGTAGTTATCTTCTTTTTGTGTGCTATACCAAGTTTGCAAGAGTTATCACTCCAAACAGTGCCCAGAAATGGTCATTTTATATCAGCTTTTTGAAATATTCTATCAATAGCAAATTAGGGGTAATTTATTATAGTAAATTTATATCCCATTGCCTTTAACAACCGCAAAAGACCACCAGATTCTAAGTTAGTTATAAGCAAAGTCCATACAAAGTATTTCCATCAGTATCTTTTTAAAATATTCAAGCAGTTGATGTCAATAATTTAAAATGTAAATGTCAAATCGTGATATTTCAGTAATAAAGCATGATTAAAAATTCTTACCTTGCCACTGGTAATATATTTGCAATTAATTTTAAGAAATTTCTCCGTAAATGCTTCTTCCTCCTCAGAAGTTGAAGATACAACTCGTGCAGGTCGAATACCAGTAAGAGTAGATAAGGGAGTTGCTTCTTTTGGGTGGACTACATCAGGATTCTTTAAAAAAATAAAGACACTTCAGAGAACTAAATACAAGTTAGCACATTATTAAAGCCAAATGAATAGCTTTCCCTAATTCTCATCACATTTTGGAGGTTAGCTCAAAATATTCTCATTTAAAAAAAATATACAGGAAAGAACAGCACTGTTTTCACATTCAATAAAGGTTTCTCACAGCTTAAACTTACATTTTCAATGATTTCTTAATGGGTTATATATTTATGAATCATCTGGAAAATGTAGGAAAACTACATCTCTTGTACCATCATACCACGCACGCACGCACGCATGCACACATTCAGTTGTTCCTGAGACCATTTAATATATCCCTCAGGTGTTGGGAGCAGAGAAAAAATGGGAGTGCTTGTCTGTGATACATAGGAACTCAGCCAAAACCATTCACTGGAAGAGCCTTTTAAAATCTTAAGCTACAAAGAGTTTATCAATGCCATTCTACAAGGTATTAGTATTATAAAATAATATTAAGTAATTAGATCACAGATTCTTAACTCTTTTAGTGCCACGGACCATTCTCATAGTGAAGCCTACCTAAGGGCCTTCTTTTCAGAATTTTTTTTCAATGCTTAAAATATAGGACTACAAAGAAAAACAATTATATTGAAACACAATTATCAAAACATTTTTAAGACTGGATATATATTTTTAACATAATAGTTATGTATACATAATTGATACATAAATGCTTCCTTATTAAACATGAAATAATAAAACCTAGTGTCGACGCTGATAATTACAATTTTGAACTAGATGGCTATAAACAATATTTCCAATATCTATAACACTAAAGTGATTTGAAAATATCTGTGAATTGTATTGGGGACACAGGCATGCACAGTGCTACCCTACAGTTTGCTACTTGTAGTCTTAATTTAAAAAATATATTTCAGTTAAAATTGTCTATATCCAAGTTCAGAGACTCCTTAGAACTCATGGTTCCTCCCAAAGTTCAACACTGTGTACAATGTAGGAAGGCTAGACAAATGTTCTTTATTCTTTGTTTTAAATACCTCCAGAGGCACTTTACACTTCCTGAATTAACGCACAGTGTCTTGTAGAACAGTTTTCATAGCAGCAAGGTTCTTCAGAAGTTTGGACTAAATTTAGGCACTTCGTAACTAATACCCAATAGGTTTGACTTGGCCTTTTGAAAAAATAGCCTCCTCTTCAATCTCAAAGACTCTGAAATACTTGAAAAGCACTCTCAAATTTTAACATTACTTTTTCGGCTTCAATAAATGGATTTAACTCCTTAAGTCTATATGAGGATAAAATTTTAGATTCCCTTTTTGAATTTCATATCTCTCTCCTAATATGCTGGAGTGAAATCTCTACCATTTGGACAGATACTCGACATACATTTTTTGAAGGAAGATCAGTACAGAATGCTGCAAAATAACTATATTTAATATGTTATGATTACATTTTTGAAAACCTAAAATAGAATTAGATTTTAACAGCTGCATAACACTATTCAATCATTAATATCCATTGACAAAGTTCTCAATCTTTTTATTTTGTGATACAAACTAATCAAATTTACACTCATTGAGAAAGGGATATTAGTAATAATATTGGATATTTATGATTATTTGTTACATTTAAGGGCTATATGAGCCATTTAATCTTCAAATCATTGATATGGGTATATACTATTACCTTAATTTTATTTTTTTATTTTTTTATTTTTAAATTTTTTTTTCAACGTTTAATTTTTGGGACAGAGAGAGAAAGAGCATGAACGGGGGAGGGGCAGAGAGAGAGGGAGACACAGAATCGGAAACAGGCTCCAGGCTCTGAGCCATCAGCCCAGAGCCTGACGCGGGGCTCGAACTCCCGGACCGCGAGATCGTGACCTGGCTGAAGTCGGACGCTTAACCGACTGCGCCACCCAGGCGCCCCTATTACCTTAATTTTAAAGGAAACTTACAGTTAACCAAGTTCAGTAACTTTCCCAATAAGATGAAGCTAATATGTAAACCCAACTTGTCAACACATGAACTAGTAAGCTTAACTGCAATACTATACACCTTCCCTTTCAAATATTCTTCTGAACAACTGATACATGTGCACCGGGGGAAAAAAGCCAATTCCAGAGCCACTGGAAAGCCCCTTGCAGGCTGGCACAAAACTATCAACAAATTTATGGTTGTTCAGTGACTGCCAAATCCAGCTGACAACATTACCTACTATGTAACCATATCATTCACAAAAACTATAATCAAGAAACACTGTCAAATGCTTTCCTTATATGAAGATACATCTCATTGAACATGATCTGTTAGGTTCCCTCAAATTCTCAAATTCTGTATCTATAGCAATCCCGATTTGTCAATGCAATCCTATTAAAAAGAATATATAGATTGGCTTAGTAAATGTTCAAAGTATAGCACATAAGAGTACATTTCTTTTTTTTAAAAAAAAAAGCAACATTCAGAGGAATTGTAATTAGATCTCATAATAACTTACATACATGTACATTACCCAAATGATCAGTATCTCTATGCAGCTGGTTTTGACTGGTATTTACAGATTCTGATTCTTAATGCAGTGAGTTGGAAGCTCATCAGGGCTTTGTGAAGTTTCTTTGTGCAATTCTGTTTTAGCCACTAGGGATAGAAAGGTCCTTAAAAGTACAGAGTATAAACATCTATCTACTGAGCCTCAATCATTGCCCCAAATATTCAAATGTGCAAAAAGCAAAGCATTGCTAGACCAAGTGAACCGAAAAGGTTGACTTATGGTCATCTTTTTTTGTACAATATGATTAAATATTACATATTTTGATATTCCAGCTATAAAGTGGTAATAAAGAATATGAGCTCTGGATCAGACTACTTGGTTTGGAATCCTAACTCAGCTACTAGCTAACCGAAGGACCTTAGACACAAATTACTTAACATCTCTCCCTCAGTTTCTTTATATGTAAAATAAACACTGTTATTGGTCAGGTACCAGAAGAAGCTGGTGGCATATCAACTTGAGTTAATTTAGAGAGTTTAAAAATGGAACTATTTACAAAAGTATTATGCAGCGTATATGAACAACAGAGGCTTCCTTATCATCCATAGGCCTAAAAAGGTTAAGAGGAGAAACAGATACCTACAGAGGGATCTGTGGAAAGGGTTGTCTGATGAGATGAGAGGTTGGAGAATGCAGCCACTCTGAAGTGACCTTGTAGGGAGGGAGCTAGGAGAATAAATATGCCCCTTTCTCACTCCTTTCGTCTTATCTTCTGCCAATGTTCTCGAAAAACCAAAACCAGGAAGAGCAGGTCTAGGGAGCCTGCTGATATAGTCTAAAGCCCGAAAGAGGATAGAAAAGGATGCAGAATCGGTCCAGAAGAAAAAAAAAAAAAAAAACAACAAAAAAACCAGCCAGGCCAAGTTGAGGTTGGGAATAAATGACAATACTTACTGACACATGGTAAATTTTAGCTATTTATTTTTTTATTTACACTTAACATTGGTTCCACCTCTTTCCATGTTTCTTCACCAATATGTGAAGAAAAAAAAATGTGAGAAAATTGTTTGACCCTGGAAATTCTCAAAGATAATATTTTTTATGTGATAATTATTTAAAAAACCCACTGAGATCCTTTATACTAACAAAGCCAGGAACCTATCATTTTAGCTTCATTCATAAGCCACTAAACAGCTGAACATTCAGAAAGCTACAGGTGATTATTAGAAATATAAACTCTGACAATTTCTGGGAAAAACATGTGACAATAATACTAAATGAGTTGTATCTAATAAAACGTAAGATCCTTGCTTCTAAGGGACTTAGAATGGCAGACATAAATCCAATGATTATAATACAGGGCTATAAATACTTGAAATATATAGAAAGTTACATAGGAATATTATCTTGGGAGTCAAGTAATTCACATACTTCTAGGTAAAAAAATACAGTTTATGAAATTGCCGTTCAAAATAATTATTTCTAACTATTGCCTATAATCAATAGGGAAAACTTCAAGAACTCAATGTTTCTTAACTCCTTCCTGGATCCATCCTAGAGAGAAAGAACTTATTCATTATGACCAGTTATATTAGAGGATACTTTCTGGGCATCTTTGACAGCAGTTGAGTCACTACAGATTAAAAGGTCATTCATATGCCTTTTTATTCTCTCCCTCTATTTCACTAGCATGGCAAAAGTGAGGAAGAGAGCATTTCACACAGGAGAAGGCCTGGCCTTGTTGCTCCCTTGAGTTTCAGCATTCTCTTCTTTCTGATCTTGTGCCTTTCAAGAAAGTCAGTTGGTAGGAAGATTCAGGTTAAGGATGAGGGACAGAAAAGGACCCCATAGACTTTTTGTCAGGCACGATGCTACAGTTGTTTCCACAACTTCGCTTTAGGCTTTGAAAAAGAAGGTAAATTAACCTAACGCTACATCTCCTTTGTTGCTGCACTCCTTGTGAGTACAGCTCTTTTTAAGTCTTATGGGAAAATAGCATGGCTATGTTCAAAAACATATTCTTAGATCATTTAGTCCAGCAATACCTACTCATTAGAACCTGACTTCCACATTCATCAACAGTGAAAAATAGAATATATTCCTTTCATGTGACTGCATTCTAAAGTACAGTGCTGTCATATTTATATAAATAAGATATCCAACAAATACATATTTGAAAATGACCCCACTTCTCTCTCTCTCTCTCACACACACACACAGTCCCTGGGCAAGGTATTCCAAGAAAGAAGTGCAACTAGTTTAACAACAGAGGTTAGAAACCAATGTCTAATAATTTGTAGGCAAATTAACATTAATAATTTGTATTTTCTTACTCATAGGTCATTTGGTATCTTAAACTGTGAGTGCAAACTGGGCAGAGAAAAAAAGGATGTCTCCTAAAGCAGGCAAGGCAACACCAAAAAATCTCCGACAGGAATTTAGGCATTTAATATACGAATAGCCTTTTATATATAACCATAATCTTTAAGCCATCATGAAAATGGGAAGTCATGATTAGTATGAATTTACAAAAAAAGGCACAAAAATATAATTCCTTTCAGAGAGATTTTAATCAAAATTATTAAATACCATTTGGTCCTTTAAAATTCATTTGTAAAATATAACTTATATAGAACATTCCTTGAAAATGCTAGGTAAATCAATCCACTATTAATTGCTAAGAATACTTAGAAGAATGATTAAATGACAAATTATTTAAATTTTTTTTAACATTTATTCATTTTCGAGAGACAGAGAGAGACACAGCATGATTAGGGGAGGGGCAGAGAGAGAGAGAGTGGGAGACACAGAATCTGAAGCAGGCTCCAGGTCTGAGCTGTCAGCACAGAGCCACTCAGGATGCGAGTTCATGACCTGAGCTGAAGTTGGATGCCCAACCGACTGAGCCACCCAGGCACCCCAAGATGATAAATTATTTAAAACTGTTTATTTTTTAGAGAGTGCACATGTGTCGGTGAGAGAAAGAGAGAGTGAGAGAGAGAATCCTGAGTAGGCCCTGTGCTCACAGAGCCTGCTTTGGATGTGGGGCTCAATCTCACGAACCGTGAGAAATCAAGAGTCAGATGCTTAACTGACAGAACCACACAGCTGCCCTGATAAATTATTTTTTAAAAGGCAGTGTGTCAAAAATAAACTCAAGTGTTCTAGGTAAATAAAAACAGTGACAGAAAACTGAAATAAAAATTAATTGCGCATGGACTTCCTATCATGAAATTGTCATGTATATCAGGTAAAACTCCTTCTTTAAATTATTATATGGCATTTATAAGAGAGAGTTGATGAATATCTTTGGACTACCACCAATAACAACAGTGAGATAATTTAAGCTGTTTGGTTTAATAAGAATGTTCCCTTTAAAACCTGTTATGTAACAAAAAAACAAAACAAAACAAAAAAACAACCGTTATGTAACAGAATAAAAAGGTAAACTTTAGTTTTAACCATAGTCAAAGTAGAATAAAAAACAATGAAGATATATATATATATATATATATATATATATATATACATACACACAGTGAGATTTCTTCATAGTTATCTTTGAAAAGTAGGGACACTTACAGTGGCCTTATCAAATTCAGCCTCGGAAGATGTTGGTGACAGAGGACTTATGGGACTTAGAGATGGAGAGCTCTCAACACTGGAGACATATTCAGGATCAGGAACATATAAAACCTGCAAGAAAACATCCAAATGAAGATTCACTCAAACTGAAATATTAACAATTGAATGGTGTTCTATAGGCAAGTACCATTAATGACCTTCGCCAATAAACAGAAAATAAAAATATTCAGATTTAAAGAATATTTATTACAATAATTCTAACGACACAAAAAAAGACATTTATATTCTATTTAGACAAGTTTGATAATAAATAGTGTCAAAGACAGGGTAGGGAAACAATAATTATCATATACTATGGGTGTTCCTCTTACAGGACAATTTGGTAACAGCTAACAAAATTTAAAATGCATGTATCATTTAACTCATCAATTTTACTTCTAGGACTTTACAGAAACTCCTGCATATATAAAAAAGAGCCAGATGTACAACAGTGTTCTCTACATCAATGTTTATAATAACAAAAGAGCTGAAACGGTATAAAGTTACTGTATCTTGTTAATATGTCAATATAGTGCAACACTACCTACACATGAAAAAGTCTGAGGTGAAGCCACACTTAAATATTTTCTAAGAATCAAAGTTAAATTGAGACAAAAAGAAAAAAAGAGACAGAAAGGCTTCTGGAAGAGTATACAAACTGTAAATGTGGTTGCTTCTAGAAAAGGAAACTAGAAGTCGAAGATGGGATAACTTACCTTTAAAAATTTTTGAGTTTTTTATCATGTACATGCTATTGCTTTGAGTATTTTAGTAAGATAATTCACAATTATTTTCAATTTGTATTAAAAAAATTAATATGCATACAAATGACAATTTTCTCTTCTAGAGCCAATATGATTTGTTCAAAACATGCATAAAATTATTCCTAAAATTTCCATATTATTAACTATACTTCAATGGATAATTTCTGTCTTACTACTTAATGCTTCTAAGTACCAATCATTAAAAAAAAGATACCTGTCCAGTAACAACTGCTCGGGAGAATAACTTATTTAATTGAACAAGTTCGTTGGGCGTTGTATCAAATTTCAGGGCTATACTATTCAAAGAATCCCTTGATTCAACCTGTTTAAAAGAAAAAATAAATTATTTGAATCTGTTAAAACAGAAAAGCTACAACCTGATGTTTAATACCATTAATATGTCTGTGGACCAAACTCACATTTGATTAACAAGTGGTATTTTCCATCTTTAGATATAGGATAACTTGAGAAATTTTGTGTTTTGTTAGCAGATGGTCTCAACCTATCATGATACAGTGTGTATGCTTTATCACAGTATATCATAGTTATATGTGGGCCTCTACTGCAAGTAATTTCAAAATACACAATATAATTTACAAAACACAAATGATTTTTATTTCACAAAGGCTTTAAAAATGTACTATTCCTTTAAATAGTTTCTAACACATATGGAACCTAGAAACATACAAATTTTATTTTAGCCAAGAATGTTTGTATTAAACTGAAAATACTGTATCTATATGTTTATATTAAACTGAAAATATTATACCTTTATGTTTATATTCTGCCATTTAAATATGCAAATTAGATAATATTTGAACCAAAATTTAGCAATCTACTTCTAAATCATTAGTATATTTCAATGATTGTATTTACAGAAATCTTAAGTCATGGGATTTTGCCAATTATCCTGAAAGAAAAAGTCATTTGATCAGTCAGTATATGCCTTTGGAGTCCTCTATACATAAGGCATTATAAGAGCTCTATAGGATAAAATTAAGCGTATCTAAGTGGTATTAGTGCACAAGGGATTTACAACATAGTTGAAAAATAAGAAAGACAAAAAAGGTTTCAAGAAAGATGAAGAGCAATTTAAACGAAACAAATATAACAGAAGTTCCGAGTATAGATAGTGCAACACATTTGCTACAAATTGTCCAAGGAAAACTTTATTAAAAAGATTTAAAAGCTAGATTTTGAAGAAGGAATAGGAATTTGAGAAGTAGAGAGAAGGAAAGAACATTCAAAGCGAAGAGAATAGGACTGACACAGTTAGGAGACAGAAAAGTACAAAACACTTTTGTGCGATACTATTTCTTCCCCCTAAACCACCCAGAGTACACTATTGAGTTTAAGATTTCAGGAAGGTGAGTTACTAGAGTTAATTCTAAAAAAGGATGAGATTGAAAGGGCATTTAGAATTAGGCTGTCGAAAACTTTGAAAGTTAGGAAAAGTAGCTAGGTATATAATGTAAAAAAAAATAGCATGTATTTTTTTCTTTAATGGTTATATAAAACCAAATCTGTGACAAATACATTGGATAATAAACTAGTTCTGCTTCCTTCTGTGCAAACGTTCTCATCTATGTAATGAGATGACCTATCACTTAACCTATTGAGATGATATAGGCAGGTCTCTGTAAACAAATTATATTTTGCAGTAACATCTGTAAGTTTACAAAGTACTTTCATATAATCACATTTTATCCATACAATGATCCTTTTAGATGGGATGATGAATATAATAAAAATCATCAATAATTATAAAGCGAAGAAGCTACATGGCCAGAGTAGCAACAGGTCTAGGACTAATGAGATAAGAGAAGAAAAACCAATTTAACACTGCAGTAAATGAGGTTGAAACTAATAAAAAATGTAAAGGATGAGATTAAGGTTTATAAGGTTTCCAACTAAGACTCACGAAAGCGCTCATGGATTGAATGAGGTTGCAATGGTGGTGGTGGTAGTAGCAGTAGTAGCAGGTCAGGGGTGCGAATGGTAATAAGCAATTGATGTTGAATCCCAAAATTCCAACCTGGACGAATAACAAACTGAAGGGAAATGGAAACAAGAAAATGGAGCATTGGGCAAGGATGGAGAAATTGGTGAGAGGTTTCCTACAGTGCATTAAGTATAAAGTGACAGTGGGAAATACATGCATGTAGAAAGGCAGGAATAGAAAAAATTTGGGTTCTCACTTCACACAGTTTTAAATTCCTTAAGATCTCCAGGTAATGGAATCTGTAAGTGGAAAAGTGAAAAGAAACATGGGACCACTTACATTTGGAATCAAGAAGAGCAGAAATAGCCAGTAAGAGATGGAAGATACAGTCAAAATAACAGCAAGAATACCAGGGCAATGAAGCACGATGAAAGCAAAATGTAGTGCAATTAGTTTCAAGCACAGAGAAAAAAAAAAGGGAGATATAATAATAAAAAAAAAAAAGATGGGTGACCATCTTTCAGAATTATGAATGGCATACTCCTTAGACTGAAGACACACACTGAAGTAAAAATATGTCTGAATCTACACTTATCACAGTAGCACTGCAGAACTGTAATGAAAAAAAAGGAAACACCAAAAACAATCTTAAAACAAGACGACTGCCTAAAAATGAATAAAAAAGCAACAGAGGGACATAGGACACTGGATTACAATACGGAAAGTGTTGTGTGAGAAAAGAACTCTCAGCCTGATAATTAACAGACTGGTGAACTCCCAGGAATGAGGGTGCAGTGAAGACTTTCAGACATTGTCTAATTATCCATTCCCAGATCCTCACTGAAAATAACTTAAAACGGAAAAAAATAAAATCAGAAGGAACAATGGGCAAAAAGCAACAAAGAAAAGGCCAGAGTTTGATAATTAGAAAATTATTAGTGACCTTGGAAAAGGCTCTTTCATGATAAAGGTATACAAATATTAAGTTAACTAGGAATAAAATGATAATGTATAGCATTTTCACGGTCTACTTTGGATTCCTACTTAAAGTGATTTCACAATGAAAAACAGTATGTACGTGTGTATATGCAAATATATACACACATATACATATGCATGATTTTAATTTTTTTACAATTTTTTTTTCAACGTTTATTTATTTTTGGGACAGAGAGAGACAGAGCATGAACGGGGGAGGGGCAGAGAGAGAGGGAGACACAGAATCGGAAACAGGCTCCAGGCTCCGAGCCATCAGCCCAGAGCCTGACGCGGGGCTCGAACTCACGGACCGCGAGATCGTGACCTGGCTGAAGTCGGACGCTTAACTGACTGCGCCACCCAGGCGCCTCAACATGATTTTAATTTTAAAGCTACAATGCTATGATTAATATATAATACATTTAGGTGGTTTAAAATGTATTTAAGCTATATCATAAATATTTCACAACAAATTTTGAGAGTATATTATATTAAAAGTTTTATTTTAAGAGAAATATAGGGAGAAATATATTTTCCTAAATATAAAAATCATGTCATATATTTTATATAAAGATGCTATATGAAAATTTTATAAAACTATAACAAGAATAGAATATAAAATAATAAAATCTTAGTTTAGAAATACATTTCTTTCTTCTAGGATATGGCATAGGGAATAAACAAAGGACTTAAAAAACAAGGGGAAAAAGTCTAAACAAAGACCTGCAAAAGGATGTTTTATAACTTTTCTGGTTAATACTTGATTATTTCCAAAAGGTCACATATAATGTTAAGACAAAATATAATTTCAAGTTTCAATTAACCTCCCCCCACAAAATAATGGTTCTTAAGTTAAATTTAACTTTGCTACAGATAACACAAGTTTTATTGAATTACAAGAAAAGAATGGTAAACTCCTAAAATTAAAAACAAACTAAACTTTCACAATTCTTCACAATCACACAATTACATGTATAGATAACATCGTATGTCTCATGTCTATAATCTTATGCCTGAATAAACACTAACAAATACATCAAATTACATAACCCATTATTTTACTATTTGAACTTATTTTCTCCATTTCTCAATCATGCAGAGAAGGTACAAGCACACTGAAGTTTATAATATGCTTTAAGAAGAGATTCTTTCAATGGTAAAAGTACTTCTACCCTAAGTACCTGGTTCTGAACTTTTTAAAAATACTTAAAGTCTCAAATCATCAATTATGCAATATATAGAAATAAAGTGTAACTCTAAGTTTTTGATAATTTCTTCAATTTTAAGGATTCATGGAAAATATTAAGATTCGAACCAAGACTGGAAGGTTTCTTGATGATGCAAATACAGAAATTGTTTAAAATTTCTACTTTCTTAATACAGTTATAACATATTAGAAAAACACAAACAGTAACACAAAATTAAGGTCAGCTAAAATAATTGGCTTATAACATTATTAACATTAGCTAAATAAACAACATTTACACACAAGCCAATGAGCATTACACCACAGACTAAAGTTGACTTCTCACTTCAGTTTTCCTTGGTAACCAGAAATGTAAAAAGCTGACTGCAGGGAGATTTTGAAGGTCATTTTAAGAACACAGAAACAAGTTCCATTTCAAAGCTAAAGAAACTTAGCTATAAATCAGTGCAAATAATCATCATGTGAGAGGTTATTCTGGAAGATAAATACCAACTTATCTTTTAAGTATTCTATCTGCCCTTTTCATTATCATTAACACTGTTGGGAATATAATGAAGATCACATTTCTCAAAGAGTAAATATTTTCCTAAAGGCCTAATCTAATAAAAATTATTAGAACACAGGACCTTTGACTCCCTGTAAATTACCATCTACACTAAATTAAATTTGCTGGAATAACTGTCTTTTATCACACTTAATAAAATTTCTCTTTAAGGAAAAAAAACCCCTAAAATACAATTAAGATCTTAAACATTATCATTAATAAAAGTTATTAAAACACGATTTTTGAAATAAGGCAATTTAACAACTTTTATCTTATTTATTACAGTATAAACAAAGAATGTCTTAGGTAACACTCTTACAAAGACAAATCAGCTTTTTTAAAAAAGTAACTTACAGTATACTCAATAGTTCCTTTAGGTTTCTGAAAAGACATTCGTCTCCCATCTTTCTTGTCTAAGGTCTTCTTTTGGCCAGTGTCTGAAAAAAAAATGAGGTAAAATTCCTATTAAATTCATTTTCCAGGGGCGCCTGGGTGGCTCAGTCAGTTGAGCGTCCAACTTCAGCTCAGGTCATGAACTCGCAGTCCATGAGTTCGAGCCCTGCACTGGGCTCTGTGCTGACAGCTCAGAGCCTGGAACCTGCTTCATTCAGATTCTGTGTCTCCTTCTCTCTCTGCACCTCCCCTGCTCACACTCGTCTCTCTCTCTCAAAAATAAATAAACATTAAAAATAAATAAATAAATAAATTCATTTTCCTTTCAGAGTAATGTCAAGGACTGCTAACTGGGGCTCAGTGGGCAGTTATCTATTAGACTAACTACTAATACAGCTTGCTCCCTGGGATTCTCTGCTCTAAAATGCAACCAACTGTCAAAAAAGAAAATGTATTCCTCCTTGCTTGCTTTAGGAGCCGACCAGTATGAGACACTATAATAACTGGAAGTCAATTCAAAACATAAGCAACTGTTAGCAGAAAGGAATATCAAATTTTATTGAAAACTAAATTATGGATTTCTTTCAACCAATCTAACTTAATTACAATAAACTATATTTGAGGATATATTATTATTATTACCAAACCAAGTCTGAAAAATGTAACATTAATCCTCACAGGAGAAAACAGCTCTACTTTTACAACCATAGTTAAAGATGGAGTCTTCTCTATTGAATTAAATTACTAAATTCCTTGTCTACAGACTATAAATTAAGATGCCCTTTCATATATAAAAACACTTTGTGCATTTCATTTCGATAAAGAAGTATTTTTCACTTTGCTTATCAAGACACTTCACTTGAACATGTCATTATTACCAAGATTACGGTATCTGTTTCAGTTTAAATTTTGCATTAGTGCTAACCTTCTCATCCATAGTTCATGTAACAATCATTACATTGAAATGATAAAATACCACTCTTACCTAAGTAATTTAAAATGATTAAAATCAATCTCTAAAGAACAAAAAACTCAAAACTGAAAAAGATAGTGAATGGCAAAATGCTATAATATTCACCATCAACATTCTACAAGATTAAAATGATAGTTTTCAAAGAAAATTAGTTCTACCCAAACCCAAACAATCTAGAAAGTGTCTATTTGTTTTCCCTCTATCCAATCTTAATTCAATTCTGACCATACTAGAGTTTGTTTATAGGTACCTAAGTAGCTCAGTTGGGCAAATGGTTCTAATAAAGTATTAATAATAAAAACGCTAAGTCTGAATCCCAAAAAAGCGCAGTTTCACAATGCCTGATAAAGCTCTCCTAAAACCTTTCTGATCACCTAGGCTAACCCAAGTGTCTTTTATTAATCCCATAGCATATGTATGTCTCCTCCACAGCACCTGGCACAGTTTTAAATTTCAATCTCTTTTTAATCCCTTCTACTAAATGGTAACCTACAAAATACTGAGCTTTTGTTCCACAATGCCTCCTCAGTGCCTAACAAAGGGCCTGACATGGCAAACCTCCAGTGTGAATGAACTACAACTTAAACTGTACCTTGAACTACCCCAATTCTCATAAAGTCATTAATTTCCCATAAAGAAAAACAGACAAAGAGTTATGGCTCATATATTACACCCCTAGGAGGGAATAAATTTTATATATACATATATACATATATATGCATATTATACATACATGCAGTTTGTGAGTTCAAGCCCTGCGTCTGGCTCTGTGCTGACCACTCGGAGCCTGGAGCCTGCTTCAGATTCTGTTGTGTCTCCCTCTCTCTCTCTGCCCCTCCCCTGCTTGTGCTCTATCTCTGTCTCTCAAAAATAAACATTAAAAAAATTTTTTTAAAAAATAAACATACAAAATTATTTTCAATCTAACTCATAACTAGAGAAATGTAAATTTAACCTACACTGAGATACCATTTCTCACCTATCAGACTGGTTAAAATTCAGAAGCCTGACCACACATTGTAGAAAAAGCAGCATTCTTGTATATTTATGGCAGGAATGTAAAATGAGAGGCTTCTGGGTGGCTCAATTGGTTAAGCGTCCAACTCTTAGGTCTTGGCTCAGGTCATGGTCTTGTGGTCATGAGATGGAGCCCCACATGGGGCTCTGTGCTGATAGTGTGAAGCCTGCTTGGGATTCTCTCCCTCTCTCTGCCCCTGCTCTGCTCGTGCTCACTTTCCCTCTCAAAATAAATAAAACATCCAATTAAAAAAAAAAGAGTGCAAAATGATATAATGCTTATGAAAAAGTGTATTATTTTTGCTTATTCTATTTTTTCTCTGCTGAATAACATGTTTAAATTTCATTTTTCTTATAATAAAATATTAATCTATCTTAAATGTAAAACTATTTTAAAAGTTTTAAATAGTAATTTCTGCTCTTTAATAAACAGTAGAGGGAGCCAAAAACATTATCTTCATTTTGCCATTTAAACTTCTTAAGCAATGCAAAGTACAATTACAGATTACTTTTAACTAATAATATATATCCATCCTTAATCAATTTTAGGAATAACCATTAATCTACATTTACTTCGCCTAATAGAAGTTTTTCAATTTGTGTTTCATAATATCCCAAGAGTTCATTAAACGTTTAATCACAATGAAGTTTACAATTGCTCTCATTTTCAAGAGTTCACCATGGAGAGCAGTTTAGAACAAGAAAACCAATGTACCAGCTTTCTATAAACTTTAAAACAAATTGAAAGTATCCACTTTAATAATTTAAATTACATATTTTTAATAATTTTTATTACAAACAGTTCTAAATTTTAATAACCAATATTAAAACATTTACTCATAAATATAAGTACCAGAGCACAACGAAACAAACTGATCATTCTCTTCTAACAATACAAAAACACAGTCACATAATAAGAACAACTGAGACTTGTAAATGATCGTAGTTGTTACCTAGCCCAATCTCTTGTCAGGTAACTTCATAACATACTTTTTAAAGACAGTTGCCAGCATAAAAGAATCCAGAGAGGGAGTATGGAAAGAAGAGGTCCTAGTCTTCTTCCTCACAGAAGTTATTACACTTTAGAAATATATACATAGGGGCACCTGGGTAGCTCAGTCAGTTAAGCATCTGACTTCAGTTCAGGTCATGATCTCACAGTTTGTGAGTTCGAACCCCACATCAGGCTCTATCCTGACAGCTCAGAGCCTGGAGCCTGATTCGGTATTGTTTCCCTCTCTCTCTGCCAGCACCACCCCCCCAACCCCCACTCGCACATGGTCTCTCTCTCTCTCTCAAAAATAAACATTAAAAAAATTTACAAATAAGAAATATATACATATTTGTGATTTAACAATCAAAATAATAATTAACATTTATCAAGTGCTTAGTATATGCAAGCCATTGTTCTAAGTACTTCATATTTATCACCTTATCTGATTCCTCTAAAGTAGGTATCATTTTACACCGAAGAAACTGAGGCACATTAGTGGTTATTGCCATTGGGAAAATGTTACTGGCATCTAGTGGGTACAGGCCATGTACCCTGCTAAACATTGTGTGCTAAACAATGTACACCCCATTCCCCCTACAACAAAGAATTATCTTCCCAGAATGTCAGCACTATTAAGGTTGAAAAATCTTTCTATATACCCAGCACCTTATATGATGTCTGGCATACAGTAGGTGTTCAATAAAATCCTGATACGTAAATGAATATATAAAACTTTCCCCAAGATAAAATTGTCTTGATAGAGTGAAAAAAGCAAGGGACTTAGATTTTACTCCATCATTACCAGAAGCAGACACATATATGTAATCTAGAATAAACACTCTTCTAAGCTAAATCCTACAAACTTCAATATTTTAATAGTTTGATCCAAAATATTTTATAACTTCTAATTTCTTTTGCTATTTAGAGAATGTGGTTTATTTTGCCAACCTATGACATTTTTCAGTTCTAGAATGTCCATTTTTCTTTTTTATAGTTTGTATCTTTCTACAAAATCCTCAACTAGCTCAAAATTCTCAACACAGCTGTTTTTTCAATACAGCTATTTTAAATCATAACTACAATATCCAGAGTTCCTGTGAGTCTGTTTTTATTCACTGTTGTTTCTGAGATCTTGTCATGTGCCTAATTATATTTTGTGCGCTGCATACAGTTTGCAAAATTGCCTATTGACATAATTTGACACACAAAAAGCTGTATTTCTCCAGAAAATATTGTTTGCTTCTGTCAAACAACTGAGAATACTAGCAATGCCAGATCATGTTACTAAAGATGTATGTGTGATGATCTGAAGCTATGCCAATATCCTATAAGAATCTACTAACTTTAGTTTTTCTATACCTAAGGTACAATGTTTTAGGGTCCTAAGCAAGAGTTCACCACCATCCTTGTAGTCAGTTTTGTATTTTATCCTTGTTCCCTTATACCCTATGTTGTTAAACGCACCTTTTAATCTCCCCGTGCTATTTCTGGAATCAACACATTCCCCAGGGAAAAAGCAATCCCAAATTGGCCTCTGTCCTCACTCAGGTCCTAATCTAGTCAATATCAGTTTGCTTTCTGATACCCTCAATAAAATTTATTTTGTTTTGGCTCTGCTTTTCAAACTGTTCTCAACAGGATAGTGTGAATTACCCAGCTTACTATTACCAGATTCAGAAGTCCCAAAAGATTTTTAAGCAGAGAACTCACAAAGCAGTACTAGAACTTTAAATTAAAGGTCATTTTGGTAATAATAGGAAAGGCAAACTGGAGGAAGAAAACACCTGAAAACCAACAATGAAAATAGCATGAGATCCAGTTTTAAAGTACTAAAATATTCCCATTATAACAGAATACTATAATTTTGATAGTAGCTACTCATAAAATATGTGATAAATTCAAAAATATTGAGCTGGGAGTCAGTATTTTCAAACACAATAATACAGATATTCTAAACTACAAGAGATTTGCTGATTACAGCTTTACTAATGATTCCCTCTACAGTAAAGTAATACAGGAAAAACGAAAAAAAGCCTGTATTTTCAACATTTTACTTCTGATGACTCCTTACCCATAATCAAAACAAAAACAAATTTTAAAAATTCCTCAATTTTTCTTCAATTTTGTGAATATCTCTTCCAGTTTTCACCCTATCTTTCTGCTTTTCATTGTTGAAATCTTGAAAATAAAAATCTACTTTCACTGTCTTTACTCCATCACCACCTACTGATTCCATAAGGCATGACAATGGCTTCTCTCTTCCCAGTTCACTAAACCTGCCTTGGCAAAGGCAAACTTCATGGCAAATTTGATAGGCTTGTTCAATTTTATTTGATATTTTGTTAAGCATTCACAAAATAACTCCTTCTCAATGTTCATCTTTCCCTTTATTTAGTCATATCTCAAATTCTTATTGGTCTCCTACCTATTAGTTGTTCCCCTTTACTGCTCCCTTTCTCCATCTAGCCAAGGATTTTTTCAGTGGTCAGCTTCTAAGTGAAAAGCTCCAATATATAAGAGCTAAATACACACAGCCTCGCTACTTAAAGTTGTTTCAAGGACCAAAAGCATTGGCATCACCTGGGAGCTTATGGTGACTATGGAATCTCAGGTGTCATTCCAGAACTACTGATTCACAATTGATCTGAATGCACAATAAATCTGAGAAGCACTGCTAATAGAGCTTTTGAGGATCCAACTGGCAGACTGAATAACCGACAGAAAAAACAGGCTTCCCTACTGGTGACAGTAAGACTAGCAATTTTCAAATCTCTGTCAAACTAACAGAATTGCTTTCTAAAGTAGTAATTGTGAAGGGTGCCTGGGTGGCTCAGTCCTTTGAGCGACTGACCCTTCATTTCTGCTCAGGTCATGATCTTGTGGTTCGTGGGTTGGAGCCCCCCCCCCCCCCAATCAGGTGTGGAGCCTGATTCTCTCTCTCCCCCTCTTTCTGCCCTTCCCATGCACACTCGGTCTCTCTCAAAATAAATGGATTTTTTTTTTAAGTAGTCCTTGTGATAGACTGCATTGTTGCTAAGCATCCCGTATTCCTCCCTGGGAAGGAATATAAAACCAGTATCCCACTGATGTCTGACATGGCCATGTGACTTGCTTTGCTCACTGAAACATGAACAGAAGTGATGGCTATTCCAGGTAAAGTGTTAAAGTGTTAAGACCCACATTATACATCTTAATTCTCTATTTCCTTTATGTCAAGACCAGGGCTGTTCCATATAGTGGCTGCTCTACCAACATGGATCCTAGAGGAAAGATGTAATTCCCAAGAGTATTACACAACACATAAGCATACACAAATCTGATTATTCCCTTTCTGCTCCTGATTAAATTATAGTGCTTGGAAAATAAGAATTCATTCATAAAAAGCAAATCACCTAGTAGGGGGAAAAACATTCTAGCTTAAGACTTCTTTATGGAAACACTATACATTGCCAGAAAACTTAAGTTATGCCAACTATATCAAAATAAAAACTTTAAGAATGAGGAGGGCACGATAAAAGGACTAGTGGAGAGTACTGAACAATGTTTTAAAAATGTAACTGAAAAACTCATTGTGAATGTTACAAGTATGGAAAATGTAAAAATAATATAATGAGTAAATATTAGGAGATGAGGAAAAATATGGGAGATGAAACTGCTAATGTCATCTCAAAGGATTAAGTATATTCCAACTAGGGGTGTCTGGGTGGCTCAGTGGGTTAAGAGTCTAACTCTCAACTTTGGCTCAGGTTCTGTGCTGATTGCATGGAGCCTACCTGGGATATTTTCTCTCTCTCTCTCCCTGCCTTCTCCTGCTCGCACTCTGTGTCTCTCAAGACAAACTTTTTTTTTTTTTTTAATAAGTAGATCCTGCCTAAAACTGAATTTAGAATAATACCAAGGTCTTATTAACAATTTTGTAAAAATATGCTTAACTTTAGACACACCTTTTAGGAAATACTTTCTTAGGGCAAACAAATGATGCCTTTCAGTTACTCCTTCCTTCTAACCATCATTCTGTATGTACATATACACAGAATAGATCTTGACAGTAATGCCTACCCTGATATCAGTTATGTCTCTGGATGGCTAGATAGGAAGTGGCTTTTAAACTTTAACCTTTACAGTATATGACTACTTCATAGTTAGCATACATGATTTTACTAAAAAAGGAACGTGTTATGAAAGACTGGAAGCAAATATACTAAGATCTATCTTCAGTATTTCTCTTTCAAGCATATGAGTGTGCCTTCTTTTCAGGAACTTTTCATGGTCACCTCAAATTTCCGAAGGTCTCAATCTCATCCAGATGTTGGCATACAATTTAAACATGAATCTCTTTTCTGAACCTGAATTATAAAACAGGTACATGTCCAAAGTGCTTGTGAAGAAAACAGACAAAAACAAAAACAAAAAACTCATCAAGGCTCAGTAATTTGATTGAGAAACAGGACTGAGGAAAATAGTGGTTTTTAATCCTATCTACACATTAGAATCACCTGGGAAACTTAAAACTAGTTGAAGTCCTAACCTCACAAATTTTGATTTATGATCTAGTCTTTGATTATTGTCCAATCGTAGAGATCTCATGCTAAAAGTGGAGCCTTACCATCAGAATTTTAAAAAATCTACTAAGGGCATTCTAATGTGCAGTCAGGATTGAGTCCCATTGCTCTAAGAAGAGTGCTTCCCAGTGAATCTTTCTGCAATGATAGAAATAGTTTATATCTGCATTACCCAGTCTGGTAGCCACCAGCCTTGAGGCTTTGAAGTGCTGAAAATGTGGGAAGTGGGGCTGACCACTAAATTTTTAATTTCACTTAATTTAAACTACAATAGCCCCATGTGCCTGACTGCTACCATAATGGACAATGCAGATATAGAATCTAGAATCCAAATTCCTCAATTCAGTTCCCCACTAGTCACATTTCAAGTTCTCAATAGCTACATTTGCCTAGTGGCTACCATAACAGATAACACAAATACCAAATATTTCCATCGCTGCAGAAAGTTCTATTGAGCAGCACTGCTCTAAAAAATCTAAAATCTAGAGTCTTCACTATGTAAAAATCTGTAGTTTATAATCTAGCACTTACCCCTGAGTTAAGATATACTATCTGGTAACTGCATATTTGGTTTAACTGCATTGGCCCTGTAAGAACTGCTTTTATTACTTGCATTTTGTTGTTATACCACTGAATCACACTAAAGGATGGTGTTAAAAAGTAGCTTTTTGAAATCAGAAGCTCTATTTACTGTAAAGATGGTAAGGATACTTTTTGATATATTAGAGTTCCATGAGAATTTTTTGTCATTCTATCAGGAATAGTGATATTCCTGCAGTGAATGGAATTTTCAGCAATGATGGAAATGTTCTATATTTATATTATCCATTTTAGTAGCCACTAACAAATGTGACTATTGAGCACTCAAATGTGACTAGTAAGGAACTGCACTCAGGAAGATTCTAGATTCTATTTCTGCATTATCCAATATGATAGCAGTTAGGCACATGTGGCTATTTTAAATTAAGTGAAATTAGAAATTTAGTTTGTGTTTCTCCTTCCTATCTTAGCAACAGTTTTATCTTTATTTTAGGGACACTAATTTATGTCTGATCACATTTCCCTTTTTTCACTGAATGTTAGAAAACAAAGGCAAATTTTTGGCCTTTCTCTAACACATGAATTCAACCTTAAAACATGCCCCTTTCTGGTACAATAAAATTTATCAAGAGTCTCTTAATGTAAGTTTGTTGGTGACCAAGAAGAGAGTCTTTATAAACAGAAAAAACTACTTCATTAATAACACAGTACTTTACTTTTTAATTAATGTCTGATTTACTGAAGTACAAATATAAAAACCTAGTTTTCCTTTAAGTCTTCGTCTATAAAATGCATTTTATTTGAGAATCTGGTAACTTTTAACACACTTTCCAGGTGCTTTTGATAGCTGATCAACTCCAAGAGAAAACAAACTCAATAATCCTATTATAAACTTGGGTAATTAAATATTCTCACATCCATAAACTGCATGTATAAATTTACTATATTCTATTTTAAACACTTTAATTGCCTCTAACAAGTAAACCTTCTAAGAGCTGTATGTAAATACATTAGAATAAAGTTCTAAATATAATTAACATTAAGCTCTAAATATTCTCATGGTTTCTAAATTAGGCAAATACTTGCGCCTCTCAATTTATAAAACAATTACACAAATACTCACTTTAAATAGTATTTACAAAACTAATTTGTATTCACTTTAATAAGGCCTAATTCTCTGAAACACAATATTTTGAAGACCAAGTACACTGATTATGCCTAAACTTAATACAAAAATACTAAAACTAAACATTTAATAAATTTTATCATTCCTATATTTACTTCTAACCTTATCATGGATAAAAGATCCCTTAAGGAAAACAGCAATTCTCTAAGTGTGGTCCTAAGAACAGCAGCACCAGCATTACTTGGCAAAGTGTTAGAAATGTGAATTATGGGGCCCAACCCACAAGCACTACTACTACATCAGATATTCTGGGGAAGGGGCCCCTCATTTTTGTTTTAACAAGATTTTCAGGTGATTCTGACACACACTAAAGTCTGAGAATCATTGCTTTACTATAGCCTCAAATATTCAGAGGCAGTTTTGTCCTAAAACAGGTAATACAAGACTTCCAGTGATCCCGTGAGATGAGCAGCAATTCTAAAATAGGGAAATCTACCTCGTACTTGAGAAGGAAACGATATTATGAGCTCAAACTTACCATCAGTTACCATCAGAGCAGGTTGAGATTGTGTATCAAGGTGAGGTTCTTCTCTCTCCCACAGTTCCCACCTTAAGAAATGAGACTAAGTACAGACATCTAGGGTCACCCTCTTCCATTGACCAACACTGTGAGTTTTGTTTTGTTTTTTAAATAGTCACTGCAACAAGTGGCCCTCCAAATCTTTTAGAGGCACTTGGTCTTTTACAGGTTCAAGATAAACTATTATCTAACTCTTTTAAATTTTTTTTTTTTTTCAACGTTTATTTATTTTTGGGACAGAGAGAGACAGCATGAACGGGGGAGGGGCAGAGAGAGAGGGAGACACAGAATGGGAAACAGGCTCCAGGCTCTGAGCCATCAGCCCAGAGCTTGACGCGGGGCTCGAACTCACGGACCGCGAGATCGTGACCTGGCTGAAGTCGGACGCTTAACCGACTGCGCCACCCAGGCGCCCCTCTAACTCTTATACATAATCTGCATCTGCAATTTCCAACCTAAAATATATCTAAGTTTTCTAACATCTTCATTGGATTTTGCTTTTTCAACTCATTTAAATTATCTATCGTAAAGAAGCTTCAATGACAATCCATCCTAGCCTTTAACTAATTTAACTTGTCTTAATTTAACATCATACATGATAGAGCTCTATGTTCTTCTCACATTTTTTTCCCCCTAAGAAAGCTATAACTCTTAGAAATATACTCAAAGATAACATTCAAATGGATTCTAGAGTCTCCATCCCTTACTTCTCTGTCTGGCTGCGTTTTTCATCAGGAAAATAGGATAGCAGTACCCACCTAGCTTGCAGACTTGTTATTGTTAGGATTAAATAAAATATTCGCTAGTGGCCGCCCCAATGTTCTTGGCAGTTTTATGCTTGTTGCTGTTTCCTCCTAAAATATAAGCGTTTTAACTGCTAAAAAATGAAAATAAAATTTAAACAGGACTGAGATGTATTTAAAGTATACTGTCACCAAGTGGGAAAAGTTGACATAGCAGGGTAGTTTGTGGTAATAACTGTATCACAATAAACTGAGACTTAAACTTGATAAATCTTATTTACACTTATTTATAACCATATGATCTAGTAAAGTGAATACTTTCAAAGGCTTCATAGTATAGGCTTATTATGGTCATGCTCCCAAACAAGAGCAATACTCAAGGTCCAAAAATTTTTCTTGAATCAAGTCATAATTGACTCTTTAGGTAAAAACAAGAATTGCAACATGTTTCTTTCAAACTGTTATTAACTATAGCAGTGGTGTGATAAGCTCCTTAATGTGTCCAACCCCAATTATGGTTTTCTTGGGGGCAACTATATAATGTTGGGAGTCAGAAAACACTAAAAGCTAGTAAGAGCAAAGGCAGCCACCTAGGAAAGGAGTAAAGGCATCAGTAACACTAACAGTCCAGTAAGTGGTTTGTTTACAGAAAAGAGTAAAATCAAGAATTTTCAACCAAAATTTTATCTAGTTCATCCTTAATATGTCAACAGGAATGCTATTTTACCAACATAGCTGATTTTATCAACTGAACACGAAATGGGGCAAGATCACTAACAACAAACGGGGTCCCGAAGTACATCCAATCTACAAGGGGTCTGTACAAGAAATACTGCTATAGTACATAGGAGACTTTAAAGAACTGAACGAAGGGTGAGAGACAAAAGAAACCTTAGGCAGCTGTTATAAACATCTGAAATAAAGGCAATCACAAACAGTAAGGGCAAAAGAAAACCTTCAGACTGACACTCATTCTCACACACACACACACACACACACACACACACACACACACACACCACAGAAAATAAAACACCCTATATCCGAACTTCATTGGGAGTAGGCAGCTGCAAAAAAAGAGAGTTCTCATTTTAAGCAAGGCTAAGCAGAAACTAATAAAGCACAACCTATTTTTTTTTTTTTTTTTTTTACCTGTGTATACATGTGTTGCCTCTCAAAAGGAGTCAATCTAGGGAACTAAACTTACTCTAAAAATGATGTTCAAATTATTCCTGGGGCACTTATTTCTTGAACTGCCTTCAGAACCCCGTAGGCATAACTTCATAGATCCACAATGTTTTTATACCCAAATGCTATTTTCTAGCTTTACCACCAGTCATTTTCACTAGTTGTGTTCTAAATGAAAAAGAGCTCTGAAATTGAGAACCTTGAGAATCATCTCATCAGCTTCATTTACAAACAAGAAAATATAGGCCCAAAGAGATTAAGTGAAATTTACAAATTCTTTCAGCAAGTTAATGACAGGCATACCTGCCCACCTAACTGTGGTCATAACTGGGACATCACAAGGCCTCGCCAACTTGTGTCAGAGATCTGGGGGCACCATAAATATTAAACAATGTGCCATGAGTTGATAAGGCAGCCTCAATACAAGAGGAATTTTGAAACTGCAGCTCTGAAGGAGAGTGTCAGCTACAGCAGTCTGCTCAATAAATGTTTTCCAATGAATCAATCAGATATATATGTTTAGACTCATTAAAAATACCTATCATATTCCTTCCTGCTTAAGTTCCACCACATATTTCTGAATTCTCCATCCATCTAGAGGTTGGTCACATATCAACTGTTTTCAACTAGGCAACTAAAGGCTCATTTTCAAACATTTTAAAATTTCAGTCCTCATCCTTGGTCCCACCTTTAGAATTCTGCATCTGGTTAACACTCTTCAAAGCACAAATAAAGTAGCCCCTTCTGTGTTTTCTAATTCCATAAACAGGAATTCTAAAGATAGGTTATGTAAAGTGAGAAAAAAAAATATTTAAAGGGGCCATGCTAAAATTAAGATTTTAATATTCAAGTTTCTTCCAAGCTTCACTTACACACCTATACCCACAGATCTATAGATGTGTCCACCTTTTCACTGCTTTAAAACGAACAGCAGAATGTGGAGTGTGGACAGATTTTATACTGAGTTCCTCTGTCCACTCTAAACTCTCGAGTGTTCCTAAGTTTACTCTCCTAACAGCAAAGTGCGTATTAAAACAACTAACAAAAACAAAATACAAATAACTAGGAGAGGCCTGCCACTTTATTTATTAACTTAGAGGAGGCCAATGACACTGGGGCAAGTTAACCATACGCAATACCTCTGCAGGGAGCGCTTTTTAAAATTCCATAAGGCATCAATATTGTGCCTCCGTGACCTTTTTTTTTTTTTTCTTGAAAGAACGGCACGAAGCCATTATGACGAAAGAAAACTAACCTAAGAGCGGGTACAAAAGTGGTCAGTGGTCACTGGGAAGAAAAAGTTTCTAAGTTCTGCCATCTCAAGACAACACGCACGCAGCCTTTCAAAGTACAGGACACAAAAATCAACTTAGGTTCCGGTGTCAATTACGCGTTTTCTCTTCCAAAGCTATTAGAAGTGCTGAAGTGAATCCTAACAGTTGACAAATATCAAATAAAAACACTGACTCAAACCAAAACCAAGCCAGGCACGGCGTTCTTAGCCATCTCAAAGACGAAAAACACCGGCAGGGTAATTGGTGCCGTAGTCCCCTCCCAGCGGGAGGGCAAGAAGGATGGCTCGTACCCTCGAAACGCTTGGCGGGGTAAGCACAGCCGAGTCAGGTGAAGAAAGCAGGAAGAGCAGAGCAGGAAAAGCTACGACGCACACAGAAAGTCTTCCGTCCCCGGAGCGGGGCGAGTCCTTCCCTCC
This sequence comes from Lynx canadensis, assembly GCF_007474595.2. Lineage (NCBI taxonomy): Eukaryota > Metazoa > Chordata > Mammalia > Carnivora > Felidae > Lynx > Lynx canadensis. The sequence continues at coordinate 31,443,066 of NC_044320.2, forward strand.
TCGCCCCCTCCCTGCCTCCCGCCCGGGCACACCTGCCAACGTCCGGCCGCGCGACCCCCGCCCGCTCAGTTCGCGTCCGGCGCCAGCCGGGGCCGCGTACGCCCACCCCGAGCCCTGACCGCCGCCCCCACCCTCAGCCCCCAGCCCGGGTCGGCCGCGCGGGAGGCGAAGGAAGGCTGGGCTCACCAGGTCCCTCCGGGCTGGACGGCGCCGGGGGCCGGTGGGGCGGGGACCCGCACCCGGGGTCCCCCTGGGCGGGCTCCCTCAGGTAATCCTCGAAGCGCACCTGCCGGGCTTCGCCGCCACCGCCGAAGCCCCACAGGCGGTTGGCCGTGCCCCGCAGAAGGCGCCCGCTCTTCCCCGTGAAAGTGGTCAGGTAGTCCATGCCGCCGCGGGGCAGGGGCCGAGGAGGCCGGCGGTTTCTGTGGCGGCGGCAGCCACTGGGTGCGCGCCTGCCCGCCCCTGCGACCCGACCCGGGGGCGGTGGCTCCGCGCGCCTCACAGGAGGCGGGGAGGGGGAGGGGGCTGCCCCAGCTTGGCCTGGGGGCGGACCATCAGGAAACTACGCATCGGGGGGAGCAGAAGCTCACAAAAGTTTTGAAAAGTTTTTCTTGTGGCTTCCAAACGCCAAGTCAGGTAGATCCTAACTTGTGAAGTAAGTGCATTCTCACTGGACCAGACGCAGGGACGAAAAGCCCGCAGCTTTTAAGCAAGCCAGACCGGTTCTATCTGCTCCTCCACCCCCCCGCCGTTCGGCCCAAATGGAGTAGGCCTGCCCCGCCCTGCCCCGCCCCGCCCCGTCCGGACTCGACCGGACTTTCAGGACGGCTTGGGAAAGGGGAGGAGGGCGAGCCTTAGGGCCCTAGGGCTGAGCTGGGGATGGAAACGGTCAAAATGGCCCAGGGGAGTCTTTGCTGGAGTTGCACAGAGTTTGGGAACGTAGGAGGGCCATGTCAAAAAGTTTGCGTGGGGGGTGGGGGGGTGTAAAGAGGAGGGAAACAATTCACTTGAAACTTTTGCAGCTTGTAATTGGTGGGGGGGCGGGGTGGGGGTAGACAGGAAGGAGGGAAGGTTAATTTTAACATAAAATTTCAGTCATAGTTAAAGTAAAACCAACCTAGAGAAAATGCTTCTTAGGAAGCATTATGAGACTATATTCGTAGAATAAGGCATTGATAGTCACGTGTTAAGTTCGTTGTAGCATTATGAACTGATGCTAGTTTGACATTCCATGAATCTGGTCCTTTAAAGCAAGGTAATTAAGGGCTTCAGTGTGCAACCTTATCCTCCTTTAGGCAAAGAAGGAGCAATGACTTTTGACACATTTACTACGTTTCCTGTGGGATCTGGTTATTCTCTTCCGTTCACATCTGTTTATATCACTTCTAGTTTTTCTTTAAATAAACCCTCTTTTTTGGAATTACCAATTTATTCATGTCTGTGAAGAAACGTTTTGAATTACTAAGGGGTTGAAGAGTTGATCATAGCAAATAATAGAGTCCAGAAAATCTTTAAGGAATTTAAGCTTTTTGCCAAACCATAAAGATGATTCCCTCCTCCCTTTTTCTAATTGATCTTTTTCCCACCATCACCATTTTCAGATTAAATTCTTACAGGAAAAACTTCACCATTCTAACAACAGTATCACCTTTATACCTGGTTAAAAATACAGAATGTTTGGGCTGTACCCCCCGAGTGTAATTCAGTGTTTGTGAGAAAGGACCCAGGAATCTGCATATCCAGCAATCATTCACGTGTTCAGAGGTGCTGCTTGGGAAAGCAGTGCCTTCTGGACCTCCTATGGGACCCATGTGGTGGAATGGTAAGTGGCTCCTAGTTTTTCCGAGATTTCCATTTGATAAGGAAGCATTACCACCCTTGGCACCACTTGTAAAATCTCACAGAGGCTCAGTAAGCTTAAAAATTGCATTGGAATGACCTAAGTCAGAACCTAATTCTGATGAACTAAACTGAAATTCTTTTTCTAAGATATGTTTTACATCTTGAGATTTATCATTTAGTTTGTGATAATCATATCCAAAATAGTGTTTGAGTATTTTACACTTGATTAAATCTGCACTTTTACATCCAACCTTAGCAGGAACCTGTACTCTACCAGATCAAATACAGGTGTACAGGCAGTTAACCCATGAATTTTTTCTGCTTCTGTTTCATGGAAACCTAGAACTGCAGGAGAAAAAATGTATAACCGTGATGGGCTTTACAAATTTTGATTTAAACACAACTAAGCCCTAATGTCTCCAAAATCCTTTTATTCATATAGTCTATCAGCTTTTTTATTCTTCATATTTGTTGTCTGAACCATCACTATTCCCCTGAAGTTACTAAATTCATCATTACAAAATGTTACTGTGCCTTCTGTATGTAAAATCATAGGCCACCCAATATGAATACTCTCACTTTTCTTCCTTTTTTCTCTTCCATCTACAACAAGCTCATCTCCATTATTTTGCTTCAGAAGGAAGGAAGTCATTACTCCTGTACATGCTGTTCCTTCTCCAAATTAACTCTTGATCTTAGTCTGGTTTATGTTGTCTATGACTTGCCAGCCTTATTACTTCTCTCTTGTATTATTTTCTCTCTCCACTCTGGTTTCTTCCCCTTTATCCCACCAGGATCACCCACATAAATCCTTTCCATCCTTAAAAAAAAAAGTCTCTTTATACCATGCTTGCCTCATCCAGAAACCTTTGCCTCATTTAAAAATACCTTTATTGACATATGATTTACAAACCATATAATTCACCTGTTAAAAGTATACGATTCAACGGATGCTGTATAGTTTCACGGTTGTTAAACCATCACCAAAATCTAATTTATCAACATTTCTATCACCCCCCAAAAAGAAACCTCTTACCTATTTGCAGTCACTCCCCATTCCCACCCCCAGGAGTTGATGACCACTAATCTACTATCTGTCTTTATGGATTTGCCTTTTATAGAGCTCATACATATGGAATTATATAATATCTGGTGTTTGGTGTCTGACTTCTATCACTTAGCATAATGTTTCTGAGACTTATACATGTTATAGCAAATATTAGTATTTCATTCCTTTCTATTGCAAATAATATTCCATTGATGGATATATCAAATTTTATTTACCCATAAACTGATGAGCATTTGGATTATTCTCAGTTTTGGGCTATTATGTATAATGTTGCTATAAACATCTATGTGCAAATTTTTTTATGGATATATGTTTCATTTCCCTATATACACAATACTGTAAGCTTAAGTTCTATAACATGATGATTTGATACAAGTATATATTGGAAAATGATCACCATTTTCCTCCATCAGTGCCCACAATTCTTTTTTATCTTTGGTGGTGAAACATTGAAGATTTATTCTCTTAGTAATACTCAAGCATATAATACACTATTGTTAACTATAGTCATCATGCTGTACATTGGATCCTCAGAACTTACTCATCTTAAAATTGGAAGTTTGTACCATCTGAACACCATCTCACCATTAACTCCAACCCCCATCTCCCCATCCCCCTGCGACCACTATTCTACTCTCTCTTTCTAAGAGTTCACCTGTTTTCAATTCTACATGTGAGATCATACAGTATTTGTCTTTCTTTGACTTGTTTCACTTAACATAGTGCCCTCAAGATCCATCCATGTTGTTGCAAATGACAGGATTTCCTTCTTTTTAAATGACTAATATTCCTGTGTGTGTGTGTGTGTGTGTGTGTGTGTGTGTGTGTGTGTATCACATTTTCTTTATCCATTCATCCAATGATGGACATTTAGGTTTTTTCCATGTCCTGGCTATTGTGTCTAATGCTGCCCGTGAACATGTGAGTGCAGATACCTCTTCAAGATGGTGATTTCATTTCCTTCAGATGCATACCCAGACATGAAATTCCTGGATCATATGATAGTTCTAGCTTTATTTTTTTGAGGGACCTACATACTGTTTTCCACAGTAGCTGTACTAATTTATATTCCTACCGGTAGTGCACATGTTTCCCTTTTGTCCAACAGCCTTGCCAACACTTCGTATCTCTTATTGTTTTGACCATAGACATTTTCACTGTTGTGAGGTGTTATCTCACTATGCTTTTGATTTGCATTTTTCTGATGATTACTGATGTTACACATCTTTTTGTGTACCTGTTGGCCACTTGTATGTCTTCTTTAGAAAAATGTCTGGTCAGGTGTTTGCCTGTTTTAGCATTGGATTGTTTGATTTTTTGCTGTTGATTTTTATGACTTCCTTATATATTTGGATATTAACCCCTTATCAGATAAATGGTTTGCAAAGGTTTTCTCCCATTCCTTAGGTTGGGTTTTCATTTTATTTATGGTTTCTTTAGCTGTGCAGAAGCTTCTTAGTTTGATACCCTACTGGTTTATTTTTGCTTTTGTTGCACGCACTTTTGGTATCATATCCAAAAACATCATTGCTAAGACCAATGTCAAGGAGCTTTGTTCCTGTTCCCCCCCACCGGGAGTTTTACAGTTTTAGGTTTTACGTTTGCATCATTAATCCATTTCTAGTCATTTTTTGTGTCTGACTTAAGGTGGGGATCCAATTTCATTCTTTCGCATATGAATATCCAGTTTTCCCAACACCATTTACTAAGGAGACTGTCCTTCGTTCATTGAGTATTCTTGGCTCCCTTATCAAATATTAGTTGACTATGTATGGGTGGTTTATTTCTGGACTCTTGATTTTTTTTTAAGTTTATTTATTTTGAGAGAGAGTGAGTGAGTGGGAGAGGGACAGGGAGATAGGGAGAGAGGGAATCCCAGATAGGGTTGATGCTGTCAGCACAGAGCCCTGTGTGGGGCCCTACATGGGGCTTGAATCCACCAATCAAACCATGAGATCATGACCTGAGCCAAAATCAAGAGTCGGACTCTTAACTGACTATGCCACCCAGGTGCCCCCTGGGCCCTTGATTCTGTTCTGTTGATCTATGTGTCTGTTTTAATGGCAGTACTATACTGTTCTGATTACTATAGATTTGTATATAGTTTAAAATCAGGAAGTATGATGTGTCCAGTTTTCTTCTTCTTTCTCAGGATTGGCTATTTGGGGTCTTTGCAATTCCATATGAATTTTAGGATTGTTTGTTTTATGTTTATGAAAAATGCCACTGGACTTTAATAGGGATTGTATTGAAAATGTAGAACACTTTAGGTGGTAAAGGAATTTTAACAATATCATTCTAATACATGAACACAGAATACCTTTCCATTTAATTGGATCTTCAATTTCTTTCCTCAATGTCTTATAGTTTTCAGAGTTGAGATCTTTCACCTTTTTGGTAAATTTATTGCTAAGTATTTTATGGTTTTTGATGCTGTTATAAATGGGATCATTTGCTTTATTTCTTTTTCAGATAGTTCATGGTTAGTCTATGAATGGAACTGCTTTTCTATATTGATTTGTATCCTGCAACTTTATGAAATTTATTAGTACTAACAGTATCTTCATGGAGTCTTTAAGATTCTCTATAAGATCATGTCATCTGCAAATAGAGACAATTTTCTTTCATATTTGATTGACTTTTATTTCTTTGTTTTGCCTAAATGCTCTGGCTAGAACTTCCAGGACTATGTTGAAAGGAGTGGTGAGAGTAGGCACCCTTGTCTTCTTCCTGATCTTAGAGGAAAATCTTTTACCACTGAGGGTGTTGTTAGCTGTGGACTTGATATGGCCTTCATTATGTTGAAGTACATTTCTTCCATACCCAATTTATTGAGAGTTTTTGCCATGATGGGAGACTGAATTTTGTCAATTATTTTTCAGCATCTATTGTGATGATTGTGTGATTTTTATCTATTAATGTGGCATATAACATTTATTGATTTGCATATTTTAACCATTCTTGCATCTCAGGGTTAAATTCCCCTTGATCATGGTGTATGATCTTTCTAATATGCTACCGAATTTGGCTTGCTAGTATTTTGTTAAGAATTTTGCATCTCTAGTTATTAGAGATATTATCCTGTAGTTTTCTTTTCTTTTGGAGTCCTTATCTGGCTTTGGTACTAGGGTAATGCTGGCCTCATAAAATGAGTTTGGGAGTGTTCCCTCCTCTTCAATTTTTTGGAAAAGTTTAAGAACTGGTATTAATTCTTCAAATGTTTGACAGAACTCTCCATTGAAACCATCTGGTCCTGGGCTTTTGTTTTTTGAGATGTTTTTGATTACTGATTCAGTCCCTTACTCATGTTTGGTCTGCTCAGATTTTCTACTTCATCATTCAATTTTAGTATGTTTCTAGGAATTTATCCATTTTTCCCAGGTAATCCAATTCTAGGCATATAATTGTTCCTACGGGTCTCTTAAGAACCTTCATGTTTGTGTGTTATCAGTTATAATGTCTCCTCTTTCATTTCCAAATTTACTTATAGCTGTTTACTCTTTTTTTCTTAGTCCAGCTAAAGGTTTGTCACTTTTGAATTTGTCACTAAAGGTTTGTCTTTTCTATTGATTTTCTGGTCTCCATTTCACTTATCTGCTGTGATCTTTGTTAGTTCCTTCCAACTTTTGAACTAAGTTTGTTCTTTTTCTAGTTCCTTGTGGTATAAAATCAGGTTATTTATTTGAGATCTTTCCTTTTCCTTAAATTTTTCTATAAAATTCCCTCTTAATACTGACTTTGCTGTTCTAATAGTTTCGGTATGTTGTGTATTCCGATTTTTTTGTTTCAAGATACTTTTTGCTTTCCCCTTTGGCCCCCACTGGTCGTTCAGGAGTGTGTTGTTCAATTTCCAAATATTTATGAATTTTCCCTCCAGTTTTCTTCCTGTTATTGATTTCTAGTTTCATAAAATTGTGGTTGGGAAAGATATTTTGTATAATTTCAACCCTTTTAAATTTGCTGAGACTTGTTTTGTGATCTACCATATGATCTATCCTGGAGAATGTTCCGTGTGCATTTGTGAAGAATGTGTATTCTGCTGCTGTTGGATGGAATGTTCTGTATATGTCTGTCAGGTCCATGTGGTTCAAAATATAGTTTAAAACCAATATTTCCTGGTTGATTTTCTGTCTGGCTGATCCATCCATTGTTGAATGTGGGAGATCAAAGTTCCCTATTATTACTGTACTGTTATCTATTTCTCCCTTCATATCTCTTAATATTTTTTATTTATTTATTTGCAGAGAGAGAGAGAGAGAAAGAGAGCACACGCACTTGCATGAGCAGGAGAGGGGCAGAGAGAGAGCAAGAGAGAGGATCCCAAGCAGGCCCCCATGAACTGTGAGATCATGACCTAAGCTGAAATCAAAATTCAGATGCTCAACTGACTGAGCTACCCTGGCACCCCCCATATCTGTTAATATTTTTAAAAATATATTTAGACACTTCAGTATGGGTACATTTATGTTAATTATTATATTTTCTTTTTTTCATATTTATTTACATTTGAGAGAGGGAGGGAAAGGGGGGGGCATAACAGAGAGAGATGGAGACAGAATCTGAAGCAGACTCCAGGCTCTAAACTGTCAGCACAGAGCCAGACGCAGGGCTCAAACTCACAAACCATGAGATCATGACCTCAGCCAAAGTCAGATGCTTAACCGACTGAGCCACCCAGGAGCCCCAGATTATTATATTTTCTTAATGAATTGACATTTTTGTCATTTTGTCAGGACGTTGTCTCTCATTACAGTTTTTGACTTAAAGTCTATTTTGTCTACTCTAGGTATAGCTACCCTTGCTCTCTTTTGGTTTCCATTTGCAGGGAATATCCTTTTCCATCTCTTCACTTTTAGTCTATGTTGTTCCTGTAGCTAATGTGAGTCTCTTGTGGGTGGCATGTACTTGCATTTTGTTGTTTTGTTTTTTGTTTTAAATCAGTTTAGTCACTCCATGCCTTTTGATTGGAGAATTTAAACATTTACATTTAAATTAACAGGTAAGAAGGACTCCATAAGTAAAGGCTTACTGTTGCTATCTTAGAGTTTTCTGGCTGTCACTTAGTTCCTTTGTCCCTTTCTTCCTGTCTTCCTTTGTAAATGGATAGATTTCCATAGTGGTATGCTTTTATTTCCTTCTTTTTATCTTTTGAGTATCTTACTGTAGGTTTTTGCTTTGTGGTTACCATGAGTTTCACATAAAACATAACAGATTATTTTAAGTTGCTAATTTAAATAGCATGTAAAGACTCTACACTTTTACCCCTCCCTCATTTTATTTATGATATCCCAATTTTAAAATGTGAATCCAGTAATAAATTATTGTAGCCATACTTATTTTTAATACTTCTGTCCTTTAACCTTTTTATTAGGGATAAGTGATTAATACACCACTACATTACAGTATCAGAGTATTCTGAATTTAACTATATAATTATCTTTGCCAGTGTGTTTTATATTTTCATATGTTTCTGTGTTACCAGTTAATATCCTTTCACATTTCAGTTTGAAGAACTCCTTTTGGCTTTTTTTTTTTTTTTTTTTTTTTTAGGGCAGATTTAGTAATGAACTCCTTCAGTTTTTATTTGTTTGGGAAAGTCTTTAACTTGCCTTATTTCTCAAGGACAGGTTGTTAATTCATGGAAATAACGTGATATGTACCTGGCAACTGTTTTATGTGATAGAAATGTCAGCACTCAAATTTCTGATGTGATAAACAGAATCACTGATAGAATCAATAAAGTGGACTGACACTAAACAAATAGGTTTTGTAAGTGTTAAGAAACAAAGGAATGAATTTACTATTCACTTAGTATATCTGCACCTGCTAGTAAACCTAAAGCCTAACTTAGTGGATAGCCAAATTGGTTCCCCCTTAGTGCTTCTTTCTCCACTAAAAGGGTTTCACTAGCATTCAAACTTCCTATCATATGAGAAGCACCTGTGTCAAAATTACCACAGAAAGGAAGAGAAGGTTGTTTGGATACAACCTTGATCAAAACAATAAAAAGCATTTGATAAAGACTTAATTTAACAGAATAGGAAAGAACTTACTATTGATTGAAAACAAATTCCCCTCTAATAGATGCCAATCCTGAATATAATCATTACAAATCCTACTAAAAACCAAGTAACTTTTGCTCAATTTGAAAACTATCTAAAACGTGTTAACTACTACACTAGTCAGAAAACAAACAAACAAACAAAAACATATGTAGGTAATCAAATCAAGCAAGGACCTAGGAATAACATCATTGAAAATTATAACTGAAACTTAAGTCACAGTAACTCACATCAACTTGCCATATAATTATTTGAGGACTATAATCAAAGATTATAATTATGTAATTTCAGCTCCAAATATTCCATACCTGGAATGTGGCAGCTTCTGACTCTTGGATCAATTTCACTTAGCTCTTTGAAAAAATGCCAAGAGATATTACCATTTATAACCAAATTTGTAGAAACTTACAAGGCTTTAAAAGTCTTTGGGATCAATGTCCAATCAAAATCCCCATAGAGGAATGTTATGTTATGAAGGCAAGTATTTGCAGTCTCTTTCCACTGCAGGTTTCTTTTCCTGTTTGTACTCTGTGTGAGATTGTAGTAGAGTGTTTATTTCTACAGGTGGGACTGTATGCATAGCCATGAAGTAGTCTACTCCTTGTCTCTATCTTTCTGGACTTTTCCTCTCTACCCTTGATCCACCTTTAATTCTATATTAGGTCTTTATATGTTGCTGCAACTTCTTATTTGTGTTTATTGAATAGAATTTTGATATTTCATGTTCTTAATCCACAAAGCTGATAAGTGAAACATGTGGATATGTAGTATGTTAAATGCTTTATTTTAATGTATTAATTTTAGTTATTAATATTAAATATTTTAAAGTTAGATAACAGTTATATTTTGGAGTGGTTTTAGGTTACAATGTATTAGAAATAACTTCCTTCTCTTTGTATTTTTTTAATGTATTAGAAGAATGTAAATGCAAAAACAAAAAGAAAGAGCAAAATAATTTGGGAGAAACCTAAACCTGTTGTTAGTTATTACTTTTATGCCAATTGGCCAAAATGCTAATTTCCAGCTTCAACTTACAGCTGCTAACTAGGTAGTTTTGTTTTGTCTTTTTTTGCTATTGATGGAGGAAAACTGAACCTTGGGCTCTATCAATAGAAGAAAAAACAAAGTATGGCATTAAAAAGAGAACCTGCCTTTGGGGCACCTGGGTGGCTCAGTCGATTGAGCATCCGACTTTGGACTTCAGGTCATGATCTCCCTGTCTGTGAGTTCGAGCCCCGCATTGGACTCTGTGCTGACAGCTCGGAGCCTGGATCCTGCTTTGGATTCTGTGTCTCCTCCTCTCTCTGCCCCTCCCCCACTTGTGCTCTGTCTCTCTCTCTCAAAAATAAACAAACATTAAAAAAAAAAAAAAAGAGAACCTGCCTACAAGTTCATCCATCTCTCTTAAAGAAAGTGCTAGGCAGCAATGCCAAGTTCGTTCATATCAATATTCCACTTATTTCAGTCATGGTACACAAACAGCAAACTGATAAATGCTGAGCATATTATTTGAAAGAAGAGAACCTACTCCTCTTCCCAAAGTGTATGGGGATTCCCTGACTCCCCATTTCCCCATCCCAAATAGCATTCGGGAGAGATGCTAATAATGCCAGGTGAACTAGCCAAAATTCTGGCAGCATATAGGAAGAGAAACCCAAACTTGGATGGTCAATCTTTAAATGATCCAGCACTGACTAGATAGGCTTAATCTTCAAAAGAATCATGCACTGGCTATTTTCTCCCATGGTAGATCTACTCTTAAATCTTGCTTTTCTCAGAAAGCAGCAGACAGCAGTGTAAGAGCCGGCTCTATACAACCAACAGCATCAACAGCAGTGGCATGCAAACCATTTATTAAGTGAGGTGACAGACTGGTTGGCTGGCCTCTTTGGTCTACCCTACTGATTTTCTGGGAGGAAATTCTTAAAACATGAAGAGAAATTTTAGAACAATGTTTGTAGGCTCTGACTGAGCTGGTCCTGCTAACACACTGCATGATATATAAACACATATATTTATGTTTGCTCTGTATGTTGTGTGACGTGAAATCCCAGCTTCTAGTTTCTCCTCTTGAATCCAACTCCAACACCTGCAGCCAGGGCAATCTTAAATCCACAGATCGAATTGTTTTTCCTCAACTTTAAAAACACCCCTTGTTCACAGCAGCAGCTTCCTGTTGATAATGAGAATCAGCTGTGAAACCTTTTTCAAAATGCAAATTTCCCAACTATATCCCCTCGTGCTGGGTTCCAGGGTTGTGGGGTGGGGCTCAGGAGGCTACATTTTTTGATTATGAGCCATGTAAATTTCTTGGTTATGAGCCATGTTTGAGATTTGCTCCTCTGTAGTTCTTCCAGGTGCTTCTGCATATTTAGCTCATGAGAATCGCACATTAACTTCTAAAATAAGGCCATACATAAGACTAGTTCTGGCAAATAGCAGAAGTGACGTAGGTGTTTTATCCTCACATGTGTAAAGAACACCCTCTGTCTAAAATGTAGGAAATGTTTTGCACTCCAGACTCCTCTGCCCCTGCCTCAGCAACCAAGGATACAGCTACTAGATGGTGATGCCATCTGCAACAGCCTAGATCCCTGAGAAACTCAGTGGATCAGAACTCCTCCTCCCTAACCTCAACCTGAACTGGACATGTGATATGGGCAAGAAATAAATCAAGAAATAGACACTTAACTACAGCAAGCCACCTAGGTCTGGAAGTTCATTTGGTAGCATAAGCTTAGCCTACCTTGACTGATACAAGGGTATTGCAAATGCTTACTTTACATTTATCTTGATCACAAATGCCAAATTAATATTGGTCCCACCCACTATCAAAAAGTAGAGCATTCCTGGGGCACCTGGGTGGCTCAGTCGGTTGAGCGTCCGACTTCAGCTCAGGTCATGATCTCACGGTCCGTGAGTTCGAGCCCTGCATCGGGCTCTGTGCTGACAGCTCAGAGCCTGGAGCCTGTTTCAGATTCTGTGTCTCCCTCTCTCTCTGACCCTCCCCCGTTCATGCTCTGTCTCTCTCTGTCTCAAAAATAAACAAATGTTTAAAAAAATTTTTTTTAAGTAGAGCATTCCTATGAAAACTTTCATAAGTCTTAAATGGTGTAAAGGAAAAAAAAATTACCATTAATTTATATGGGAAAAATTTTGAGCATTCCCAGAATAACCAAAAATATAACCTCTCTGGCTTTGCTGATATCTTAGGATGCATCCTGCCAATGGATGCACAAAATAAATCAAGATAAAGCACAGATGCTCACAGACACAGTTTGAAGCTACAGTGGCTTGATGCTGAGATGCTAAGTGTAGCTCCCTGGAAAGGAGCTTGGCGGGCCACTCTCCCTGCTGGGGGATCTAGTGCCTCTGTAAAAGCTGGCGGCAAAACAAATGCTGAATGCTGTTTTCACCTTTGCCTTTTGTCCATACAAACCCTCTTTGGAATTTTTCTGGTTATTGAAAACAAGTATTAATTAATGTAGGTAGGTCTCATGTAAAGGTGAAGTGATGTAACCTGAACTTTCACAAAGCGGGGGATGCCTGTATACTGAAGATTAGCTGATTTATGCCTCTCAGGTCATTTTCATATTCTGGTAAGTATTCTGAGGTTGCAAGACTATTAACTTCTTTGTCATTTCAAATATGCATGTGAGTAAGGTTTTTCTTGACATTACACAACCAAAAGCAAACAACCAAAACACAGCAAGTAGGATGCTGAGTCTCTGATGCTAGAAAGAATCCATCCATCATCTGTCATTCCCAATTTAAAACTGTAGTTTCATTTACAGCTTAGTTCTCTCAAGACATGTCTTTATAATCAGAAAATATAAATTTGAACTTGTAAAATACGTGTATGCTCACAAAGTGCCATTTTTATGTTTTATATATTGGTTTTATGTAAACTTTATTAGAAAAAGCTTGAAAAGAATTGCTTTTAGAACTACAAAGCATAAGTCTCAATTGCCTTGCGCATGGATGCCCTTAACATATTAATAGCAACCCTATTAGACCTGAGAGAGGCCTTGGTGTTTATCTACTTGAGCCTTTTATTTTTATTGATTTGTTAGCCAAGGCCCGGATTCATCAAGTGAGTCTCAGGGTCATACACTTGGATCAGAACACAGCCAGAAGAACCCAGGGTTTTCCTACAGAGAATGCTGCCACATAAAGTGCTCTATCTTTGGGATGAGCAATTATTTGTGACTCTCTCAATTTATCCAAACGTTTGTTGAAGTGGCATGATGTCCCATAAAGTGTCTTTCAGATGTGAAAGCTAGGGCAAACTATTGATTTATTTTTGAGATTTAGCTTTCTTATCTGTAAAATAAGAGCAAATAATGCCTATCTTATAGCTGTGCTGTGATTAGAAAGGAAATGTACAATGTTAGGCCTGTTGTTCTTTGGCCTTAAACGAATTTAGATTTATGACCTTCAGATAGCAGCCTATACTTCTAGATCAGGTATGGTCCATGGATCAAATCTGGCCTGGAACCTGTTTTTATACATTTGATTTTATTGGGACATAGCCACACCAATTCATTTATGTTTTGTCTGTGGCTGCTTTGGGGGCTATGACAGCAGAGATGACTTGTGACAGAGACCTTATGGCTCAAAAGCCTAAAATATTTACTCCCTTGCTATGTTCTGAAAAATTCTGCTGACCTGGGTTCTAGGTTGCTGAGATCATTTTGAAGCTCCTCTTGATTCTTTTATTGACAGTATCATTCCCTGTCTCTTTCACTGAGTCAGCCTCAGATTTGTCTCCATTCAGGCTGTTCATAAAAATGTTTAATGAGACATGGGGAAGGAGAGGTCGAGGCACACCACAAGACGGCCTTCATGGATGACAATGATTACCACTCACTGGACACAGTTACCTGAAGAAGTATGAGCCCGCTAACGGATAAAATCACCTAGTTCTCATTTATCAACAATGCTGTGTATTGGTTAAATGCCATTCTAATACGTAGAAGAAGAAGAGGTACAGACCCCTCTTTTATCCCCTCTCAAGTGCTTTCAAGCCTATGTTTTCCTATATCCTTCAACTCCACTTCAAATTTCAAATTTGAATTATTCATCTAGCTATAGTTTTTTTTTTTGGCAGATCTCCTTTTATCTGGTAGAGACTGGTTAGCTGTCATCCAACCTCATTATTCTTCTTCCTGAGCACACTACATTTCCCAGCTGTCTTTCATTCAGGGGTGGCCAAGGAACTAAGTTCTAGCCAATGGAAGGATTGCACAAGTCATGCATGCTACTTCCAGGCCTGGCCCACAACAGCATTGGTGACCCTCCAATTGGTGACTTTTCATAGCCTGGAACCGGATGAGCATGGAGACCTGAGAAGCCATTTATTAAAGATGGCAGAGCCACAGAGAGAAACAACCTAGGTCCCTGAATCCATCCTTAGAGGGCAGCCACCCATCACTAAAGAACACCAATTTTGGACTTGAACGTGAAATAAATTTTTATTGTATTTAAGCCATTATATACGAATTTAGATTTTTGCTATGAAAGTACAATTTTAACCAATACACTTATTATTACTATTATATTACTACCAAAATATCACATCCTAACAACTCCATTTTCTGGACCAACAAGCTACAATTCATGTAAAGTGGATGTGGGTTGTCTTTCACTATATTCTCACCTACCATGGCCTAAAAATGTCCATTTGACTGTTTGTGTTTTGAATTCTAATCGAGAAAAATAAAGCAAAGTAGGCATTGCACTTGTTTTGGCTTTTAATAATTTGTTAAACCGTGCACATCTTCCTCAAAAAGGGAGCCTCACACTTCCTTCTTGTTCTCTTTTACTCTAGGACTTCCCTTTTCAACAGAATGACCCTAGTTGGCTAGTTTCTTTAGTATTTACAAAATCCCACTCCATGTTGGCCTTTCTGACCCTCTCTTTACAGTTTTATGCCATCCTTTTACTTGTCCTTGGTAATATGTGCTTCCTACTTTCATCTCTTCTATGAGCTAAGCTCAGAGAACATCTTGTCAGGTCATGCTGCTTTCTCCTCATTTTGCTGTCACATTAACATTACTCATGCTTTGTTTGAACTTTTTTTGGAATGCCACCATCTTTCATGAAGGCCTTAGCTCTAGTCTTTGAAGTCAGATTAAAATGTCTTATTTGTTTATTATCTGTCTCTCCCTACTATCATTCAACAAGGACAGGGACTCCCTTTACTGCTTAGAACATGGCCTGGCACATAGTCGGCACACAGATTAATTATATTTGTTGAATGAATGAAATCATGTCCATGTTTTCTCTAAATCTGATCCTAACCCACTTTTCTACAACCTGAGAGTCAGATGTAATTAAGTCGAGCTTACTTTCTCTCTTCATTAACAAGGAATATCCATTTCCAATACTTTTCTCTCCAAGGGTGGTTCTCAGCCTTGGCTCCGCATTTAAGAATTCTTATGGAGCTTTTGAAAATCCCAATGTTCAGGCCATACTCCACATCAATAAAATCCAAATTTCTCACAGATAGGATACAAACCTCATGGAGAATGCCCCGCGGGGAGATTTCAGTGTACAGCCAACACTGAGAATCACTGCAGGGTTCCTGTTGTTTTTGTAATACAGTCTTTTCTGTTAGTGAAAATCAAGTCCAGACATTAGTGAATATTATGACAGCATCGTGTGAGGGATTGTTAGTAATAATGAACATATATCGATTGTTTACTATGCCAGGCATCATAGTAAGAGTTTTTTCATACATTATTTCCTTTATATCTCACATCCGCTTTGCGAAGGAGGTTAATGAACACCCCCCTCCCCCTTTGCAAATAACGGTTATGGGGTCAGAGAGGTTAAGGAAAACAATACTGTCATTTAGGTCAGTCAAGAGTCTCTCCGGTGTTTGCTCTTAACTTACTGATACTACAGCACAGGGGTTTTCAGTCATGGGCAATTTTGCCTCCCAGAAGGATTTTTAGATTAAAATACAGGACTCCTGGTTAAATTTGAATTTCAGGAAAACGGTGAATAATTTTTTTAGTACAAGTCTACACCAAATCTTGCATGGGACATACTTAAACATTAAAAAGTTACTTGCTGTTTATCAGAAATTCAAATATGCCTGGGTATCTTCAATTTTCACTTGCTAAATCTGGCAACTCTACCCCCAGGGAACATTTAGCAATGTCTGGAAATATTTTTGGTTGTCAAACTGAGGGTGTACTACTGGCATCTAGTAGGTTGAGGCCACTACTGGCCACTAGTAGGTTGATGCGGCTTAAGATCTTGTAATGCTCAAGACAGCTGCCACAACAGAGAACCATCCAGCTTCAAATGTCACTAGTGACCAGGCTGAGAAGCCCAGATCTAGTGGATGTTGGGAAAGATTAAGCACTCCCGTCACATCATCATGCCTCTGGCAACGTTTATGGTCTGTCTTCAGAAAGCGTTATTTCATCCTGTATCTCGCTACAATGACATGTAAGATTCTTTTGCGTTTGCACTTTGGTAAGTTGTGCATGGAGATACCATGCACCTCTTTATCTCATTACAGAGGTGGGGGCAATCTATTTCCACTTCCTGACATCTCTTTCTGTGCTTTCTCTTTCAGCCTCACATTTTCACTCACAGCTTCCAAATCTATGCGGTCCTAGTTAAGACACCCTACGCTCTGAAGTCCTCCTTGTACCAATTTGACTTAGCTGCAATTAGCACAGAGAAATCTGGGACTCAAAGAAAGGTGTGATAAAACCCCATATGGCCAAGGGAGAAGAGAGCTGCGTGCAAAATGGTCTATTGCTAATGGAATGATGCTTCTTTAGCTGGCAAATCTGTATGTTGCGAATGCCATTAGCATGATGGCAAGTTTTTGGTAACTTCTAAAGTTGTACTACCTTGCAGATGTTTTTTCAAAACTTTAGCAAAAGAATCTTGAAATGAATTTTATAAATGATTTATAAATGATTTTATAAAACATGCATATTAGCTTGTTGTGAATAAGTCTAAGTATATGTGCTTTATCATATACATATTTTCTTGTTTGAGTTTGGAATGTGTAAAAAGTATGTTGGGTATTCTTTCAAGTATTATGATCAAATATAGAGTGTATTTGGTACAAAGAGTTTTTAAGTGTTTCTTCAGGAATTTGAGTTTAAACATTGAATCATGGGCCAGAATTTGAATTTCAAAAGATTTAATTTGTTTTTCTCAGATGTAACTTTAATATACTCACTTTAGAGTATTTCTAAGAACTAATTTGCAAGGTAACAGTTGTCAATTTTATGCTACCAAAGGTTAGAGCTTATTTAGCAAAGTAAAGATCTCTTGCTCTTCAGGCTTTTAAAATATATATACTTATTTCTATTGTTTTTAAATTGAGGATTCCTGTGCTTGAAAGACATAACGCTCACTACTTATGTCTCCAAAAAAGAAGAGACCATGACTTGGATTATATAAAAAAAAGAGCCTTATCCAGACGTCCACATATCCTTAAGGTCCCAACAAGGAGTATCTGCATCAGCAAGGGGAAAAAGATAATTACTACACAAATCTAATATACAGTGAATTGAAATACACACACACACTTGCAATGCATGTGTCATATAGTTGATATTTAAGAAATATGAATTCTTTGCACCCCTCCAAAATTTGATATTGAGTGTCTATAAGATAGATATATGTAAGTATGCATATCCCGCCTGTCTATGTTAATGGTATAGTGAGAGAAACAAAGAGAAGCAAGGAGGAACACTGCCTTCGTAAATATAATGCTTACTCTTTGATTTACCAAAGATAAACCAAAGTAGGACACTCAAGATCTTAGAGTCCCTGGCAGTGACAAATGGCAGGGAGGCTATAAAGTTTTGTATACCTGCTCCCAAAGGGCTCTGTGACTATCTCAATTATATTTATCTTACCACACTAATTATTTGTTTATATGTCTGTTTAATTTGTTTCTCTGTCTCTGAAACTATTAGTACGCCTGTCTACGTTAATATGACTTCGCTACTGTCTTCTAGTGCATTCCAGAAACTTCCTGAATGAGACATCAAGTTTCAACAGGAAGCATCAGGCAATAGTTCACACACGAGAATTCTCTGAACCGATTACATCAAACTCTCGTCTTATTCTACCAATTCTAAACCATCATATCATAAACTATCATATATATCATAATCATTACCCAATCTTAATCAAGTTGTTACACTGAAAGAGCTGCCTCAAACTTGAAAATCTCAAGTATACCAACAATTTATGCCCACCCTCCCAGGCACTGTTTAGGTGGTATTCTCCTTACCTCAGTACTAACTCAGCTCTGTCTTACCCAAAGTGATTTCAGTGATATTTTGGGGGGCCCACTTTTGACACCTGCACTAGATCATGAATTCCTAATAGGCTGGGCCTGTGTCTCATTAATCTTATCTACGGATTTTTACACAGTTCCTCTGAGCAGGTAGTTCTCACAGAGTCTGTAGACCAGCAGCATCAGCATCATCCGGATGGAATCTTTTAAGAACTGCAAATTCTCAAGCTCAACCTTAGCTCCACTGAATGAAAGGGTGGGTGGCACCCAGCAATCTGTGTTTTAGTTCTCTAGGTAATTGATGTACTGTCAAGTTTAAGAACTACTGTAGATCACAACCCATAGACAGTTACAAGAAAATTACAGAAAAATGTGATGAGTGTGTCAAGGAAGGTATAGTAATTCCTACTTAAGGTAGATAAAGTACAACATGGGTTCTGGAGGAAGTGACAATTTATCAGAGACTTGAAGGATTAGAAGAATTTGGGAATAAGTAGTTAACTAAGGCTGCATAAAGTAGGATTTAAGGGTGCTAGACTGGATAACAGAAAACAGTGAAAAGAGGCTGAAGTTAAAATGTGAATGTCTACCTAATGAGTTTGGACTTCTTTCTGTTGATAGTAGGGAGTCACTGATAATATGGTGCCCTTCGGGAAAGAGTATTGTAAGGGGGAGAAAAAACCACAACACTGTGTTTTAGTGTAAAACTATTCAGTGTCTAGAGTAAACTCAGCTAGATTATCTGATTTTGGCTCCATGGAAGCTACTTTATAACTCTATAAATTGTAAAAACTGACAGCACTCCAAAATAATTCCTGTCTATAAACAAAGACATTCTTGTCTATGCGAATTCTGTCCAACAGACTGAATTGGCTTTCTTTACCAGCAGTGGAAGAATGTGCCTCAATCTGCATATTTATTTCAATAATCCTGATCTATTAATATGTCTATCTGGATTCTCCTTTCAACTGGTTATAACATCTTACTGATATCAGTAACACCTTACTGATTAATGAGTTAAATACAATATTTAATGTATTCATTTTTACATCTGTCTTGATTTTACACCTTTTTTTTTTTTTTGGTGGGGGAACTTATCCTAAATAGTATCTTCTTACTATCTTATTTCTCTGATAGAACTCTTTGGGATATACACACTGTACAAATGCATACATTAAAGCTCTTTCTTTTGCTGTAGTAATATTCTTTTAGAATACAAAAGGGAAGGGCACCTGGGTGGCTCAGTCGGTTGAGGGTCCGACTTCGGCTCAGATCATGATCTCGTGGTTTGTGAGTTCAAGCCCCACATTGGACTCACTGCTGTCAATGCAGAGCCTGCTTGGGATCCTCTGTCCTCCTCTCTCTGCCCCTCCCCTGCTTGCGCTCTCTCAAAAATAAATAGACGTTTAACAAAATTTTAAAAATAAAATACAAAAGGAAATAAAATTTTTGCCATTTTTATTAATTCTTTGGATTATGAAACACTGCATCATGCTTCCTCTCAAATCCATCTACAGTCATAAGGACATTCTAGATCTTTGAGATATTGTCATATTTTAAAATAAACAATTTAACAGCAGCAGCATGGTTAGGGGAAACAACAAATTATTCTAATTACAGTTCTCTAGTGGAGGATCATAACATTGTGCTGTAGCAGAACAAACAAGCTGAGGGGTAGAAGAGTGTGTAGAACATGTTTATGGAATGGCAAACGATCACGCTTTAACTACCAGGTTTTGTTTTGTACTGACTGAGGGCTAATGAGCAACACAGAAAATTTTATGCAGAGGATGCTGCTGTGGAGGAAACACAGAGAGACACTAGGTAACTGGGCATCTATTAACAAGAAGAGGGAGAAGAAACAACTTGCATATCTACAAAATTGAAAATCCCACACATCTAACCATGCAGCTTCCTATAAACAGGGAGCCTCCCGGGAGCATAACCTAAATTAGAGAAGTTTAAGGAGCAGCACCTGAGGGTCAGCAAGTCTCTGATTCAGAGTCAGAACAAAATTCCCTCCACTACCCTGTTACTCATTTGTTCCTCCTAATACATACTTGTCTAGAGGAAAATCTTAGATGCTGTCAGTTATTCCATAAAAACCTAAACCAACAGATCAAAGTATAGTACCAAACTACTTGTAGTTAAAATGGGAAGGTTTCTGAAGGCAAATTCTTGCTCGTCCACTGACTCACTCTATAAACACGAGGCACCTCCTAAACTAGTCAGGCGTCGGTTGTTCATCTGTAAACACTATAATGTCTACATCTGGGGATGTTGGCTGAGTTTATTATTTAGTCTTTGAGAACCATTCTTAGGCTACTATAGGAAGAAGCCAGAAAATATAAAACATATTACCACAAATACTGCCACTTAATAAGCTGCAAAAGTGCTTGGGTTTTCTTTTTAATAG
Source organism: Lynx canadensis (assembly GCF_007474595.2). Taxonomy (NCBI): domain Eukaryota; kingdom Metazoa; phylum Chordata; class Mammalia; order Carnivora; family Felidae; genus Lynx; species Lynx canadensis. The sequence goes on from NC_044320.2 coordinate 31,463,738, forward strand.
CTTGGGGAATTCTCTTTCGCTCCCTTTTCCAGAAACAAAAAAATGATATGCTTTGCAGTTGGTAAGTACATAAAGTGTTTATATGATGTTGAAAGGAATGCCTTTCTATATGACAAATACATACCAGTTTAAAGGGTTTCCTATTGATCACATACATCAAAAGGCCTTAGTCTGCACTTAAGCATAGACTCTCAACAGAATGAGATCAGTACAGGACTCTATTATATGCTTGATTTGGATGAGCAAATAGCTTAACATTTTATCAGTCAACCATTAAAGTGAACTGCCAGAGAGGAGGGCCACAAGCAGAGCAAATACAGGGCTAGAACAGAGGCATCATCAAATGTTCTTTCCTTTTTAAATACAACTAAGGCATGAAATCTAAGACCAATGGTCCAAAGCATTCACAAAGTATAATACCTACCATAGAATCATTTTTGAGAAAAGGAGCTTGATGGATTTTTTAAGTCTTCTGGCTCTTACCAGGACCACCTAAAATTTCCCCCAGACCAATGAATTTGTCCTATTCTTAAAATACTTTGGAGGAAGCTTCTCTGGGACCCCATTAAATGATTAACCCTTCTTACTATAAGAAACTTCTTTTAGTTATTTCTAAAATTTCCAGAGCATAAAGCCCATTTCTTTTGGTATTTATTAAAAATTATGAAAAATTCTAACACTAAAAGAAGATAGAAGAAAGGCAACCCTTTGAATAAGAGAAAAGATTTGCAAATGATATATCCAATAAAGGGTTAATATCCAAAAAATATATAAAGAGCCTATACAACTCAACACATAAACACACACACACACACACACCCCAGTCTGATTTAAAAATGGGCAGAGGACCTGAAAAGACATTTTTTCCAAAGAAAACATACAGATGGCCAATAGACACATGAAAAGATGCTCAACATCACGATCAGGGAAATGCAAATTAAAACCACAGTGCAATATCACTTTAAACCCATCAGAATGGCTTAAATCAAAAACACAAAAAATAACAAGTGCTAGCAAAGATGTGGAGAAAATGAACCCTTATGTACTGTTGGTGGAAATGCAAATTGGTGCAGCCACTGTGGAAAACAGTATGGAGGTTCCACAAAAAATTAAAAATAGAATTACTATATGATCGAGTAATTCCACTACTGGGTATCTACCCAAAGAAAATGAAACCACTAATTCAAAAAGATGTACATACCCCTGTATAAGTTATAGTATTATTTACAATAATTATACAATAATTATAAAATAATTATAATATATATGGAATATTTCTCACCCAAGACACACTGAAACCTTGCCATTTGCAACAACATAGATGGATCTAGAGGGTATAATGCTAAGGGAAATAAGTCAGAGAAAGACACATAGTATATGCTTTCACCCATATGTGGAATTTAAAAACAAAACAAGGGGCGCCTGGGTGGCGCAGTCGGTTAAGTGTCTGACTTCAGCCAGGTCACGATCTCGCGGTCTGTGAGTTCGAGCCCCGCGTCGGGCTCTGGGCTGATGGCTCGGAGCCTGGAGCCTGTTTCCGAGTCTGTGTCTCCCTCTCTCTCTGCCCCTCCCCCGTTCATGCTCTGTCTCTCTCTGTCCCAAAAATAAATAAAAAACGTTGAAAAAAAATTAAAAAAAAATAAACAAATGAACACACAGGAAAAAAAAAATCAGATTCGTAAATACACAGAACTGGTGGTTACCAGAGGGGAGAAAAGTGGGTGGATGAGTGAAATAGATAAATGGGATTAAGAGTATTTTTATCTTAATGAGCACTGAGAAATGTACAGAAATGCTGAATCATTATACTGTACACCTAAAACTAACGTAACACTGTATGTTAATTATACTTCAATAAAAATATAATAAAAAATATAAAAGAAAGAACAGATAACGATGGTGGGTCTTCACATATTTGAAGTTAATAGACAATGTTAGAATGTTAGAATTTTTTAACAATGAAAAAATGTTCTTTATACAAATTTACACGGAAACACTTTGAAATATATCTTTTGGGCGAGGATTTGAGGGTCCATTTTGCCTCTTTCACTGTTTGTAGTTTTCTATATGGGCTGAAGTGTGATGTATTTACTACCACTGAAAAGAAAATCCAAAATGCCAAAAATGTAGACAGAAGAGTAGTATGACAGGTTCAACAATTTTCAAGATTTTACCATATTTGTATCACTTATTGCTATATTCCTTGCCAAAATATTTTAAAATGAATTCCAGATATATTATTTCACCCCTACATGCAAGAGTATACATGTCTACATTTTAAACGTAAAAATATTGGACACCCATCATTAACTATTAGGTGCCATTATCATACCTAATGAAATTAGCATGCATTCCTTTGCAGATTCCATCATGTAGTCCCTATCCAGTTTCCCCAATAGGTATAAATGTCTTTTTGCTATTGGCTTGTTGAATCATGATCTAAACAAGGTCTATATACTACAATGGGTTAAGTCTCTAGTCATCTAGACCAGTGCTTCTCAAATTCTATGTGCAAATGCATCACTTAGGGATCTTAAGATTCAGTAGGGTCTAGGAAAGACCCGGGATACTGCGTATCTAATAATCTCCCAGGTGGTGGCAATGTTGCTGGAATCAAAGTGGGTCATACTTGGAGCAGCAAGATCACAGCAAAGGCTCCACTGTTTTTTGTTTGTTTTTTTCTTCCATGCCATTGGCTTGTTGCAGAAACAGGTCAGTGATCCTTGGCTATGTCTCATGGTCTGGATTTCTGTGTTTGTTTATTTGTGATATTGAATTGTGGTATTATTTAACTTGTTCCTCTTCCATTACCCTTACTTTCTGTAAATAATGTTAGCTCTAAAAACTTGAATATTAGTTCACCTTTTTGGTAAGAATATCTTATGTTCTGTAATTCAAATAACTACTCAATCTGTATGAATATCATCTACTTTATGGTGACTGTTGTGTTAAATACGTGGCTCCTGAGTCAGATTTCTATGATTCAATTTCTGCATTTATCACTTACTAATTATATGACCTTGGACAAGTTACTTCCCTCCAAGCCTCAGTTTTCTCATCTGTAAAATGGGTATAATAGGGATGCCTAAGTGATTCAGTCAGTTAAGCATCCGACTTCAGCTCGGGTCATGATCTCATGGTTTGTGGGTTCCAGCGCTGCGTCAGGCTCTGTGCTGACAGCTTGGAGCCTGCTTCAGATTCTGTGTCTCCCTCTAGATCTGCCCCTCCCTCACTCACACTCTATCTCTCTCTCAAAAATAAATAAACTTTAAAATATTTTTTAAAAATGGGTATAATGATATCTGTATTATAGGGGCACCTGGGTGGTTAAGTATCGACTCTTGGTTTCAGCTCAGTCATGATCTCGTGATTTGTGGGTTAGAGCCCCATGTCTGGCTCTGTGCTGAGATTCTCTCTCTCCCTTTCTCTCTACGCCTCTCTCTCTCTCTCTCAAATTAAATAAACTTAAAACTATAATAATATCTATATTAAAGAGTAACTGTGAAAAATGTCACTTGGCATGTATTCAAGAAATGCAAGCTATTATTGCTATTAACTTCGTCATTTTTTAAGTTTAAATTAAGATATTTTGTTCCTGGGATTTTTCTCCTAAGTCCTAAAACCAACTTTTGAGCTCTTTGTTCACTTTAGGCTCTCTTATAAATTAGCTATGGTCTTTATTTTGAGCAGTGCATAGCACAAAGGAGGCTGGACTTTAACAGGGAACATATGAGTTTTCACAAAATTTGCTTACCATGTTTTAATTTTCTTTCAGATTACCATGGCTTATATAGCCTACAAATAAGACTGTTTTTTAATCTTATACCAGTTCATCCAAGTAAACCTTTCAAAGAGTGTTAGTTCTTGGTAGTTCATCAGAGAACTTTAGGTAATAAAATTGTGCATATGAAATGGTTCCAACCCAACCATCTTAAGTGGATATTGCAGAACTAAGGGAGGCTGTTGTTCATCATGTAAATTGTATATAAATTATATAGCCTTTTTGTGTGCCATCAGTAAAAAGAAGTATTTTGGTATCAAGACTAGGGTTTAGTCGGAGAGTAAACCTTGAAGAGATTACTGAAGTTGAGCTCATGGGACAAGCTTATATTTCCTTCTTTCTTTAATAAGCTTTGGACATATGGAGAGAATCTTCACATTAAACTTCTTACTTTGTTGTTGTTGTTGTTTTTAATATAATTTATTGTCAAACTGGCTAACATACAGTGTGTAAAGTGTGCTCTTGGTTTTGCGGGTAGATTCCTGTGGATCATTGCTTCCATACAACACCCAGTGCTCATCCCAACAAGTGCCCTCCGCAATGCCCATCACCCACTTTACCCTGTCCCCCACGCCCCCATCCACCCTCAGTTTGTTCTCTGTATTTAAAAGTCTCTTATGGTTTGCTTCCCTCCCTCTCTGTTTGTAACTATTTTTTCCCCTTCCCTTCCCCCATGGTCCACATATGAGTGAAAACATATGATATCTGTCCTTCTCTGACTGACTTATTTCACTCAGCATAATACCTTCCAGTTCCATCCACGTTGCTACAAGGGGCATGATTTCATTCTTCCTCATTGCCAAGTAGTATTCCATTATATATATGAACCACATCTTCTTTATCCATTCATCCGTTGATGGACATTTAGGCTCTTGCCATAATTTGGCTATTGTTGAAAGCGCTGCTATAAACATTGGGGTACAAGTGCCCCTATGCATCAGCACTCTTGTATCCCTTGGGTAAATTCCTAGTTAAACTTCATACTTTGAGTCCAATCCCAAACAGCACAGTAGCTTCTGAATTTTTTTATGACTGACCATATGAATATAGCACATGATTTATATGGCCATGAGATCTGCATTTGTAAGTTAAAGCCATGACTTGTAAGTTATTCCTTTCTTTGTAATAAATTCCATCAGCACAGAGTAACTTAGAGTCACCTTTTAGAACAAGAAAGTGCTGGCCAGATGATCAGGGCCTAAAAATAAATCAGGGCCATGAGTAGAATATTGTTTTATACTTTGCTCTTTTTTCTTTTCCTTTTAGCTTGATCTTCTCAGATGTCTTTCCTATGAGACTATGAATATATGTATTTCAGAAATGTATTCTCTTTGTTTAATGATATGAAGAGTAAGGTAAAAAGGTAGAACTGGCAGAGTGCTAGGGCCAAAGCAAAATAACTGAAGGGAATATTTGAAAGCCAGTTACTTTTGAAGAGTTATCTGCAAGATAGTCAGATGGTTAAGAGAAGAGTAGTGGTATAACCATGATTTTACCAGTATGCAGTGTTTGGGAATGACATATTTGTCTGTGATGCAAGCAACATAGTGATTTACCTGGAAATCATATGATAGGTTACATAATTTAACAAAAGTTATGTATATATATAAGTCATGACAGGTTATCTGACTTAACAAAAGGCAGCAAAAATTTAAATGATAAGAGTGGTGTATAAAAAGTGCCCTCTTCCTTTGTAGCTTATATTATATATATCATATATATACATACATAATACATATTATGTACATATATATTACGTATAATTATACATATGTATATATATGTATATAAGCATGTGTGTGTGTGTGAGTGTGTGTGTGTGTGAGTGTGTGTGTGTGTGGGTATGTGTGTGTGTATTATATATGGCACCTAAACCCAAATAAAGATCGCACAGAATAAGCTTTACCTAACAAGGACAACCTGTTACCAGATAATAGAGCATTTCATTTGACAACTTGTTTTATTTCCACACATTTGAATGCATTTTACCTGAAATTAGCACTTAAACGATAAACATAAAAAGGAATAAATGGAATAAGACTACCCAGAAACAAAGTAGCCTTTCATAACCATAGTCATATTTTAGGCTATAGCAGTTTTCCCATTCATTCAGAAAAAGGTAAAAGGCACAGAAAATGTGTTATGTAATCAATCATTGTAATAACGGATGGCATAGCTCGCTATGTACTTATGTGATACCACTTGAAGGTGATACGTGTTTCTACATTAAACATAAAGAACACGACTTCTTCTCTCCAAAGCTTTTATTAAAATCTGAAGGGTAGATCTAAATGGATTATGTTCTATCTTTCTTTATTCTTAATATTTGCAAGATTTAAATCTCCTAAGAACTCTCTGTCTTCCCAATCTGTATTTAGATTTTTTTTTTTTTGGCACTGTATCCAGACGACAGGTATAGACGTGTATGAAGTATTATACATAATACATAGCAGACATGGCAGTTTTCTCAGAACAGAGAATGTAAGCTGTGCTGAGGGAATCTTTTTCAGTTGGCTATTAAATTACTGAATCAGTGATATGTTCCCCAGTAAATCTGCATTAAAAATCACTGAATGTTTATATATTCTTTCCTAGTAGACTGATTATGATCACTTATGGCACAACCTAGGTCATTACTGACAGAAAGTAGCCATTCAATAACTATTTGTTGACTGAGTTAAATGAATACATACTAACAGAATGCAAGGAAAGCATATTACATGTTCACCGAATGCTCCTAATCTAGAGTCACATCCATAAAATATTCTACCTTTTACAATTCAATTTATAACTACTTAAAAAATTAAAGCCACAAAGATAGTTTGATAGATGCGTGCGTGCGTGTGTGTGTGTGTGTGTGTGTGTGTGTGTCCCAAGACTAAGAGAGAAATCTAAAATAAGAAGCATAGGCAATTCAAGGGTGCATATTTCTGAAGTCATTTAATCTGCCTTCTTAATTTCATATTCCACCCGTACACATAAAAACAGCGGCTGGTTAACATCCTCACGAAGTGCTGTCAAACATCACTGTACAAAACTGTAGGTTGTACTTGTGTACCTGTAGACTCCAGTGTAACGAACTGCAAACATTTCCAGTCTTCCAGTTTTCCTTTCCACCCCTCATCTCTTCCACTTGTTGATATGCCTTACCTTTCATTATTGAACTAGTACATGAGATATTTAGTCAGTATTTTCTCCTTCTCCAATGATTTCCCTGCCTGATAACCACTTCCCTTGATCCAGAAGCATCTTCTGTGCTCTGTTAAACCCATGGTGTATTTTTCTACGCTTCACACTTAAGGTCAAGTCCTACTTCAGACAGCAGAAAGCCAGAAGAAAATCCTCCAGAGGGAACTGGTATGATCTTTTTATGAAGGTAATGCTACAGATTGTTTTCAGCAATTCCCATTTATCTGTCCTAAGCATTTATTGAATATTGGTGCAGCAGTGTTCCACATGTAATAAGCAAGAGGCCTGCTGGTCCCTACCTCTATTCACAGTGCTCCGTAGTCATATGATAGCTACTGAAGTAGAGAAAACAGCTCAGTAGGTTAAAAACAAAAGAATGCCTCTACATAGCGGTCTCAAACCTTTCAATGAATTAAGTGCCTTACTAATTTATGTCTACCCTGGCTCTTAAGAAACAGGTTGTTTCAATGAGTTAGCAGTGTTGCTTTGGAGTTCTGCTGCTCCTGATATGTTTAATTGATAGACTACTTGGCTATTTCTGAATCTGGATTTATAAGAGAAAGTTATTATATGGATGGCTTCAGGATACTAGATAGCTGATCTCTGAGTTTTGACTTAAATTCTGATTTTGGTTACATAGTAATGCTCTTGAAACAAAACAAAAAAAAATGTTAATACGTTAATCCACTGGAAAATACATTTCAACATAGAGCACAGTCAGCCTGACAAAGGATAAATGTTTTTCACTAGAAAAGTCTGAAGTTGTCATAATCTTAATTTAAAAAAAATGAGAGTTCCATCATTTGGTTTACTTTCAAGATCCTCTGAGACCACACTTGGGTTGCACTATAGCCAAATGGCAAGAGTTCATACAGCTTATGAACCATGAGAATAATTTGAAGTTGGTATGTTTAAAAATTTTTTTAACGTTTATTCATTTTTGAGAGACAGAGACAGAGCATGAGTGGGGGAGGGGCAGAGAGAGAGAGGGAGACCTAGAATCCGAAGCAGGCTCCAGGCTCTGGGCTGTCAGCACAGAGCCCGATGCGGGGCTCAAACCCATGAACTGTGAGATCATGACCTGAGCCAAAGTTGGACGCTTAACCGACTGAGACACTCAGGCGCCCCTAAAGTTGGTATATTTTAAAATTAAGTTTTTATTACCTATTGGTATAATTTTACAATGCCCAGCATGGACATTTAGTTAATTTATGCTTATTATTTATGCTTATTTAATTGATTTATTGCTTTATGACTAGAGAAGCAGAAATGTGCATTACCTTTCTTCTTCTAATACATACAACCCCTTCCTTTTTATTACCTTCTTAGTAAGACTACCTTTTATTTATGTACTGCTTTTAGCCTTTGATTTGCTAAAACCCTCATTTATTTTCCCTTAATCAATTGCTGGGAAGTGGGGGGAGGGCAGAGGGTTAAGATAGAGATGATATTCATATCCATTTTACACATTAGAAAATGCTACAGGCAGGGCAAATAAATAACTTTTCTGAGGTTATGTCGTTACTTAGTGATTGTAGGAAGATCTGCTGACTACCTAGTATCCACTCTTCCCCCTTCCATCCTAATCCTATTTGAAATAACAGTATGCTTAGCAATAATAAAGATATTTTTTCACTTTATTTTTCTAGATAGCCCTGTGACATAATTCTGGACACTGAGACATGAACTGAATTCTCCTAGAGGCTTCTGGGAAACTTTCTGCTTCACCGATACAGGTGCCACTCCTTTCTGTCCCTACCTTCCTCCTGTCTTAAAGATGGATGTGAGGGCCAGAGCTATAGCTTTGTAGAACCATGAGGAAAGGGTGGAGAAAAATTAGTGACCTGACATCCTGGATTTATACCAGTGATTGTCTACTTCTAGATTTCTTCCACAAGAGGAAAACACAGCTTTATGTGACTGTCATCAGGGGCCTTGACCTGCAGACAGATGCACTTCCCCTCCTTTCGAGTAGGAACTTGAATTTAGGTTCTCATTTTCCAGCTCTGTCACCTTTCCATGGTTGTAGACTATGGTGGCTGCCAATCCTCAGCTGTAACTGGACTTGTTATCCCCAACACCTATGAGATACAGCACTCAACATCAAGTCCTACAGCATGAAACCAAGGGTAATATCACATGTTGGATTTTAAGTGGGTACCTCTATAGCTCTAAGCAAAAAAGCAAAGTAGCCAAAGGCTGTTTCTAGAATCTCTCCTTTCTCTCGCTCACGTGCACGCGTGTGCACACACACATCACACACACACACACACACACACACACACACACACACACACTTTTAACGAGCTTCTCTTGACTGCTGGCACTTAATGTCCTTTGGAATCTACTACTCAAATCCCATCAAGGCGAGCTCTTTCCTAAGGGCTTTAAGCTCTCAGTTACACTTTCTTTTACCTCTTTTCTATGAAAGGTGACAGGTGATAGGATGAGAGAAGAAACACAGAATTATTGTCACTGAAGTAATTTACGGGGATGTAAATACTTTAGGAGAGTATCTGCAAGATGACTTAGAAATCTAGTTGAACCTCTAAGAATGGAAAGCACTGAAGAGTCATTTGTGAGGGGTCTCACCAGTACTCCTCATCTAATCCAAGTAGCTACTCTTCCCAGTTTAGCCCCGTGAACATCCTCACTGCCCCCTCTACCCCCAGCCAGCACAGGTGGCAACACAGCATACAGCAGGGATTTGCTGCTTATTGTTAAGACCTGCCAAGTCCAAGAATTAGAAGCGTACCAGAAACAGGGGAAGGAAGGAATGTGTTTTTGCTAACTTAAAAATATCCTTAAAAGATATTTTAACTATGTAATACAAATCAGGTAATTAAAAGTTTTTAACTTTTTAATGTATGTTTATGCTATGAACACTCCAATAAATATTCTTCCTTGTACCTTCCTCTTTTCTTTTCTCATCTGCTGTCATATTACTTGGTGTAAAAAAGCTACTTCCTCTTTCAGCTCATTCTCTCATGGTCTTTATGTTCCTCCCGTGAGAATATCAGTTCTGCTGTGCTTATCAAGTGGAAAAAATAAAAACAAAGTACACTCAAGCAAAATATTTGGTTTCTAGGCTCAGATTTATGACCCTGGCTAAATGATCTCGGGCAAAGCATTTACCATTCCTGCATCTCAGTTTTCTTAGCTGAAAATATGGTGAGGTAGATTCACCTTGGAAAAGTCCTTTTCACTGCCAATATTCTAGAATTTAAGCCCATGTTTATACACATGCCATTAATCTTTGCAACAATCTCGGGGTGGGGGGGGGAAGGAGAGTAACATGATCCCCACGTTGCAGATGTAGAAAGGAGAGGTGGAGGAGGCTCATTGACTTGTCTGCTGGTGCAAACCTGGCAGGCAGCAGTGCAAGGAACTAAACCCAGGAATCAGCTGACTTTTCTCTCTGCAGAGAAACCTAAGCCACCATTTCCCCGAAACAAAAAGGAGACAAAGGAGGTCAAACAGGTGAGATTTTACAGCTCACCCTCAAATTCATAGACAGAGGTGGGGAATTTCACTCCTTTAAGACATGGGACTGTAATTTACAGATATATCATACTGTATTTAGACCATGTCTGCTCTAGACCTGGTAAGTGTTGGATCTCTCAGGGATGGAAGATCTTGCTACACAAATTAAAAAAAAAGATTTTATTAAAAATAGTGTTTTGCCCTCCTCTTCATAAAGAATAATGATGGTCAATAAATATTATTTATTTTATAATCTGGTGTATGTGGACTCTCTCTAATTGGGGGGATAATGTAAATTCTAGAATCATTTCTATACCGGTATTCTTGACATACTATTATATACTCACCAAAAGAACATAAACATCCATGAGTTTAAATTATTACTCTATTAAACATGGAAAAATGGAATATGAACACTAGCAATGACTGATGTATTTTGCCAACTGCACCAGCCTCTATTTTTACCAGGTTACTCAGGGGACATGGTAGTAGAACCTGGGACTGGTAGTCAAAAGATCCAAGCTCTGTTTCTGGGACTTGCACTGACACATGCAGTGACCACAGGCCTATCAGTTGATCTCCCTTCTTCTCTCAGATGTTAGAATTTAGGAGTGTTTCCTAACTTCACTAACCGCTGGGAAATGGAATGAGCATACGTATAACTCTGGGAAAAGTAAAAAGAACCAGCGGGGGACAAAGCATAAGATGAGTCTTAGCCAACTTAGCATGAGGCATGACTATTATTTGTTCTTACGAGAATTTAAACTTTTAAGAGAATTTAAATTCCAAATTTCAAATAACACTATTTCTAGGGGTGCCTGGGTGGCTCGGTCAGTTGAGCGTCCAACTTCGTCTCAGGTCATGATCTCGCGGTCTGTGAGCTTGAGCCTCGCGTCGGGCTCTGTGCTGACAGCTCAGAGCCTGAAGCTGCTTCGGATTGTGTGTCTCCCTCTCTCTTTGCCCCTTCCCCACTCATGCTCTGTCTCTGTCTCAGAAATAAATAAACATTAACTTTTTTTTTTTTTTTTTTAAGTAATGCAAGGGTTCCTGAGTGGCTCACTCAGTTGAGCATCCGACTTCGGCTCAGGTCATGATCTCGCGGTCTGTGAGTTCCAGCCCCGCCTCGGGCTCTGTGCTGACAGCTCTGAGCCTGGAGCCTGCTTCCGATTCTGTGTCTCCCTCTTTTTCTGCTCCTCCTCGACTTGCGCTCTGTCCCCCTCTGTCTCTCAAAAATGAATAAATGTTAAAACAATTTTTTTAAGTAACACTATTTCTAAATGTTATCATCTCTCCTTTGGTAGGAAAATCCCTCAATTTTATGGAGGGAAAAGAGGACAATTTTGTCTTCTCTTCAAGCGCTTTTACCTCCTTAAGTCTCATTGTGCTCCTTCATAAAATCTGATTGTTATTTGAAGGGTTAGTGCAGTTACACCTTGAGTAGAAGTAGGGATACTTCACTTCTGAGAAAGAGCAAAGCCCCACATATTTTGAAATTCTGTTCAGAGCTTGCATCACTTCATCCGCTCAGCATTTGTTGGGTGCCGCATGCTCTGCTCTGCTCTGAGAATACAAAGGCAATGAAGATATGGTGCCTGTACCCAAGGAACCGCCAACTGATCAGAGGGGTTGGACATTTCAAGAAGTCATTGCGCTGCACTATGGGGAGTGTGAAGGTGAAGGGGGACTGCATAGAAGTGTCTAGGGCATCCAGAAAAAGTTAAAGATGTGGTTTATCGGTTAGCCTTGGTGGGCGGTGGAAGCAAGAAAAGGAAGATCATTTTCCAGATACCGTCAGTTTTATAGTAATGGGTTTTGGAAAATGAATATTTTATCAAACCGAACTGTATACCTGGCAATGTGCCAGGCAGCAGTGAAGTCTATAAAAGCACTGGTTTTGGACTTGGACAGATAAAATTACAAGTCCATTTCTGTCTACAGGTGTGACCTTGGGCAAGTTGTGTGACCTCTCAAAATCTGTTTCTTTGTTTAGAGAATGGAGATTATACAAGCATCTCCACCTCATGGGGTTATATGAAGATTAAATGAAAGAATACACATAAGTACCCAGCCCAGTCCTTGAAACCTGGTAAGACGGTAAGCGTTCAGTAAATACTAGTTATTATTAAATGCTCTATTATATATTTTCTCATTGAACTCTTGCAAGAATCCAATGGATAGTAGGACACAGAACACAAGAGATGCTAGAAAGATAGCTTCCAAACCATGAACAGTATGTGTGCCACAATAAGGAGGCTGGAATATATGTAGTAGGCGATGGTAAATCTTTTGAGGGTTTTAAGAGAGAACCAATGAGTTCTATGTTTTAGAAAGATCATCAAGATGATGGTATGGATAATGGGTTGGAAGGGCAGGGAGAAAGAAGACAGGCTAGAAGTCCAGTTAAAAATTGCTTGTAGTAAATCACCCTGAGTGATAGTACTATGGGAGGGGTGCCTGGGTGGCTCAGTCGGTTAAGTGTCCAACTTTGGCTCAGGTCACGATCTCAAAGTTTGTGAGTTCGAGCCCCACGTTGGGCTCTGTGCTGATGGCTCAGAGCCTGAGCCTGCTTCAGATTCTGTGTCTCCCTCTCTCTCTGCCTCTCCCCTACTCACGCTCTGTCTCTCTCTCAAAAATAAGTAAACATTAAAAAAAAATAGTAGCATGGGAAATCCTAAATGCAGCACTATAGACCTTCAGAAGGGATGGCTGGCATATCCCTTGTGACTTAACCTCTACCTCTTCCCGTATCCTATAATGGCAAAAGCTTTAGGGCTTGCCTATATGCTAATTCTTTCAAGCTAAGAATTGTACCAGTGACTGGTGGTCTTTTCAGATTCATTTTCTTTGTTACTAAGTGGCATGAGTTTTTGATCATCAATGAAAGGCAGCAAGTAAGCTCCCTTCTAGAACTGGAAGAACTAAATAATCAGTATGATTGTTTCTTGGCCTTAGGGGAGAAGTAGAAGCATATTCTCTAAAAGAACTGGAGTTTGAGGGGCACCTGGGTGGCTCAGTCGGTTGAGCTTCTGACTTTGGCTCGGGTCATGATCTCACGGTCCGTGAGTTCGAGCCCCACGTCCAGCTCTGTGCTGACAGCTTGGAGCCTAGAGCCTGCTTCAGATTCTGTGTTTCCCTCTCTCTCTGACCCTCCCCGTTCATGCTCGGTCTCTCTCTGTCTCAAAAATAAATAAACATTAAAAAAAGTTAAAGAACTGGAGTTTGATTTCTTACCATTTTTGTCATCTTTATTTGTAGATGACGTCATCATCATTCATCTATACATTAATTCAAGAGTAATATATTACACGATAGTAGCGTTGATGTAAAACACAAACATAGGTTTACCACCTAGTGTTTCATCTATTTCTGCTTCAAAAAGCCAATTTTCTTTATCCCAGCATTTAATGTTTCCACTGTAAAAAAGTAATCTCTATCCCCTATTTTTGCTAGAGATTCTCAATAGTAAAAAGTATATTTCAAAAGAGCAAGGAATTTAATGGAATTTAAAAACATGTTGAAGGCAACTCTGTCAGAATGCCAGAAGCCAGATAAATCAGGACTGCTCTCTTGCTTGTGTCCCAGCATCATAATATATATCTTAAGAAATGGATGTGAAACCAAGTTTTCTTTTGAAATACCATGTTTTGTATCCCAAATTCTTCCCTTTCTGCATGTGCTCTGATGCAATTTTGCTTAATAAGACATGCTTTATCAGAGTTGCCTTGATTTCAGTTGTTTGCATAACAGGGTCATGTACTTTGAGGTACGTGTGGTAACGACATGACAGAGAACTATCTGGAGATAGAAAAGAGTCCAGACATAAAGAAGAAAAAGGGTTTCAGCATTTTATGTTTTTTCAGGATTTGCAGTTTTAAAGTGATAAAAACAAAATGTGTGTTAGCCCTTTAAAATTATTACTTATGGGGCACCTGGCTCAGTTGGTTGAGTGTCTAACTGTGGCTCAGGTCATGATCTCACAGTTTGTGGGTTCAAGCCCCGTGTCAGGCTGAGTGCTGACAGCTCAGAGCCTGGAGCCTACTTTGGATTCTGTATTTCCCTCTCTCTCTGGCTCTCCCCAGCTCATGCTCTGTCTCTCAAAAATAAACAATGAAAAAAATTTAATTATTGTTAAACTGGGGCACTTGGGTGGCTCAGTCCAGTAAGCACCTGACTCTTGATTTTGGCTCAGGTCATGGTCTCTCTGTTCGTGAAATTGAGCCCCATGTCAGGCTCTGTGGGTCACACTGTAGAGCCTTCTTTGATTCTCTTTCTTCTGCTCTCTCTGCCCCTCCCCCGATCACACATGGGCACACATGTGCTTTCTCAGTCTCTGTCTGCCTCTCAAAATAAATAAAGATTTCTAAAAAAAAATTAAAAAGTTATTGAACACATTATCATGTTGCATTTAAAATGTTAATCATATAAATTTTAAAACTGGTTTGAAATATTTATACGATGAAAATGAGAACTGTAAATGTTCTAAATAACTTTTAAAAATATACAGTATTAAATTTATTTAATGTGTCTGAAACTGAGAAAAGTTATCACAACACGAGTGAATAATAACCATGAGATCTTTTCCTCAAGTTTAAGACTTGGTGGTAGTGGTTGTTTTTTGATTATTACAAGAATCTACAAATGTTAAATCAGGAAATGAGCTTTGAGACTTGGAAGAAAAAGTGGAGGAAAAAAAGACATTCCTAAATACGATCACACGTTTAATAAATGTGAATGAGTTTAAGAAAAAAGCAAGAAAATTAGATACTTTTAAAGTAAAAAAAAAAATTACAACCACGATTAATCATCCAGACAGAGTAAGTGTAAACCACAGGAAAAAATAAGCAAAAGTTAGCAAATGAATTTAAAAATATGAAAAAAGACTGAATTAAAAGGGAAAAGCCACCAAACTTCAACCATAGCCATGTCCTACAGAGAATGACATTTGTATAAACACCACAGGCAAAAAAGCAGGAAAGACTAGTTTTTAAAAACTGATTTCCATAAACACCTCAATCTAACCATCAAAAATTACAAAAGGTAAAAAGGTCTTTTTAGTGAACAGGCTGAGACAGCAAATATCATACCTCTACTTAATAATTTCATTTTTAGAATTAAATAACAGAATTTGTGTTTAACTGCATAACCCTGACTTGCTTCTAATAAGTGAGCTTCTAAGTGAGCTTGATAGTTTCAACCCTGAGATATTTCTCGCTTGTCTAGGTTGATTTTTCTTTTTCTTTTTTTTTTAATGTTGACTTATTTTTGAGAGACAGAGACAGAGACAGAGACAGAGTGTGAGTAGGGAGGGGCAGAGAGAGAGGGAAACATAGAATCTGAAGCAGGCTCCAAGCTCTGAGCTGTCTGTCAGCACAGAGCCTGACGCGGGGCTTGAACTCACGAACTGTGAGATGATGACCTGAGCTGAAGTCAGACACTGAACTGACTGAGCCACCTGGGTGCCCCTAGATTGAGTTTTCTTTTTTTTTTTTTTTTTAAATTTTTTTTTTCAACGTTTATTTATTTTTGGGACAGAGAGAGACAGAGCATGAACGGGGGAGGGGCAGAGAGAGAGGGAGACACAGAATCAGAAACAGGCTCCAGGCTCTGAGCCATCAGCCCAGAGCCCGACGCGGGGCTCGAACTCATGGATCGCGAGATCGTGACCTGGCTGAAGTCGGACGCTTAACCGACTGCGCCACCCAGGCGCCCCTAGATTGAGTTTTCAATTCAATTTTTTTTCTTGTAAGAAAACACACACACACACACACACACACACACACACACACACACACACAAATAAAACCTTGAACAGACCAAGATAGTATTTCATTATACAAAAGAATTTTTTAACCCTGAAAATTATAGATAGATCAGTACTTGAAAAGATATGAACTTAAAAGAGCAAATTTCAAGCACATAGAAAAGAAAAAGGTATGCATTAAGTATAACTAATTCCTATAATAACTTATAAATAATCTAATATCCTTTTATGATAAAGTAAGCATATGAAAAATAGAAGAATATAGTTCAGTTTAAAAAAAAATTATGTGTCACATGTGACACCATTTCAGTAAGATAGGGAATTTTTTTTTTTTTTATTCTCAAGTTAGATTATATACAGTGTAGTTTTTGGCTTCAGGTGTAGAATACAGTGATTCATCACCTGCACATAACACTCAGCGCTCATCCCAACAAGTGCCTTCCTTAACGCCCATCACCCCTTTAGCCCATCTCCATCAACCCTCAGTTTGCGTCTGTATTTAAGAGTTTCTTATGGTTTGCCTCCTTCTCTGTTTTTTACTTTTTCCTTCCCTTCCCCTATGATTATCTATTAAGTTCCTCAAATTCCACATACAAGTGAAATCATATGATATCTGTCTTTGACTGACTTATATTGCTTAGCATAATACCCTCCAGTTCCATCCACATTGTTGCAAACGGCAAGATTTCATTACATTTTTGTTGCCGAGTATATTTCATTGTGGACATATATACACACACACCACATCTTCTTAATCCGTTCATCAGTTAACGGACATTTGGGCTTTTTCCATATTTTGGCTATTGTTGATAGTGCTACTATAAACATTGGGGTGCATGTACCCCTTCAAATCAGCACTCCTGTGTTCTTTGGATAAATTCCTAGTAGTGCAATTGCTGGGTCATAGGGTAGATCTATTTTTGGTTTTTTGAGGAGCCTCCACATTGTTTCCCAGGGCAGCCCCACCAGTTTGCATTCCCACCAGCAGTGCAAGAAGGCTCCGATAGGGAAACATTATTGATGACATAGTGCAGAATCCCCTTGGTGACTAAGGTGGTTGAGGTTAGGAGACCTAAACTGTGATTAACACAGTTCAGGTTGTCACCATGTCTCACTGGAGTAACCTGTCCTATTTTCTTCAAATCCATGCTCCAGAATGAATCGCTTAAAACTCAAATCTGACAGGGAACATCACATGATGCATCAACCAGCCACGAACAGAATCAGTGATGTGGCTAAAAAGTGAGTGTGTAGATCCTTGCTATAACTCGTGTGCTGTTAGTGCTAATTTATTCATTATACCAACTCTTTTTGTTTTTCTTTTTTCAGCAAGGATGAGCCCTTAGTTATCCTGAAGCCCCAGATTCATTTCAAGTCTGGGCTAAAAGACAGTTTTGACATTTTGATAATCTTGATGAAGCATGGAAATCAGGATGAGTAAGGGGAGCAGAGAGGGGACGCTGCAGGCCTATCTAAGCACATTGTGGGACATTTACCTACCATCTTTTCCTTACCTATAAAACGGAAACAATGTTAGTCCTACTTACTTCATGGGGCTATTGGGGAACTTCATGTAAAATTAGAATGTATGTTAAAAGTCATTACAAATCATGCAGGGCAGAGCAAATTCAATAATCCTCTATTAGAAATAGCAGATTTATAATTGAGATACAGGTAAAGAAGAATAACATTTCCAGTGCTCATAGTCAGAAATGAAGCTTAATTATGAGGGGACATCAAGTCACTGGTTAACTCTGAGACCTCATTTTGTCAGTATGCCACTCTCTCCAGGCATTCTGGTATTTTGTTGCTGTTTGTTGTTGTTCCTTGAACCAAATTCATTTTCATCCCCTAATTTTTGCACTTATTATCCCCTCTCTACATGGTTAGCTACTCTTGGATACGTGTATGGCTTCTCATCATTTGGATTTCAGCTCTAATGATACCTTCTCATCCATGCCCCCCATCAATATCAAAGGCCACTGTGCCACAGCCCTGCCCCACTCCAATTTCACATGACCTTTATTTTCTTTTTAACATTTATCACCTAAATCTCTTATTTATTTTTTTAGTTGTTTATGGATAAAGTCACTGCTATGTAAGAGCACTGTGCCCTTTTTTTGGAAGGAGGACCTGACTGACCAAGCAGTCTGTCACTAAGCAAGATCAAACTGCTAACATTCTGGATGACAGGAAGTTCACCGTGACCTTGTCAAATCAGAGAGATGATCTGTTGGAAACTTGACTTTCCAGATGAACAAGGTGGGGAAGAAAACATACAAGGACAAAAAACACTGAACAGAAATAGACTCAGGATAATTTTTTTTTTTTTTTGCTTTGCCCTTACATATAAGAAGTTGGAACTGGCCTAACATATTAAGCGAGTAACAGTTTGGAGAGTAGAATTTCTTGTTCTTTTTTGTCAGTACCCTGCAACCTGAATCCTATGAAAAATGAGATTGAAGTAGCCTGAAAAGATGAAATTGACAATTTTCTACACGATGCATTTGGATAAGTAAAGATATTCTTCTACGAATTAAATTCAAAATGTACATACTTATTGTTCAGATAACTCATTTGCCTATAATTTCTATTCTATAGCATATGAAATGTTATTTTAAAATATTTGCTCTTAGTCTCATCCGCTAAGGCAAAACTGTGATATGGCACACCTACTTATTGGCATTCCCCAACATCTTCTTTCAAAAAAATGTATCTTCTTATTTTTTTTAAGTAAGCTCTGTGCTGAATGTTGGGCTCGAACTCATGACCCCAAGATCAAGAACTTCATGTTCTACTTACTGAGCCAGCCATGTACCCCCATCTTCAGCTTTGAGACACTTAATTCCCCTCCACTCACTGTTTCATCTACCTGTTCCACAGCTCACTCCGTAAAGCCCTGCTTTCAGCTTTCAGCAGATCTCTGTTTGGTGTTTCTTCTTCTAAATTCCTACTCAAAATTATATATAACCCTACTGTGGCACTTAAAGAAGTGTATGATATAAAAAAAATTTTTTTAATGTTTATTTTTGAGAGAGATAGACACAGAATGCAAGCAGGGAGGGGCAGAGAGAAGGGGACAGAACCCAAAGCGGGTTCTGGGCTCTGAGCTGTCAGCACAGAGCCTGATATGGGGCAAGCGGGTTCTGGGCTCTGAGCTGTCAGCACAGAGCCTGATATGGGGCTCGAACCCACGAACTGAACTGTGAGATTATGACCTGAGAAGATGTCAGATGCTTAACCAACTGGGCCACCCAGGTGTCCCAAGAAGTGCATGATTATAACTGTGTATGTGTCTGTCTCTCTCATTAGATTCTACTTGTACTACCAAATATATAGTCCCAGCGTTTATTTGTTACACAGCATAGCAGGTGTTCAATAAAGGTTTCCATTTTATACTTCTCCATTTTGTTAACTTTTTAAAAAACCATTTCCCATATGTTACTTTATTATTGCTGTTTGACAGCCAACAGAGATGGGGTTGGGTCATTTGTTTTCATATTTTTCTATGTTAAAAACTCATACTTTCTTTTTAGAAAAAAAGATTCCAAAAGTGATGGAGTAAAGAGGCTTTGCTATGTGTGACTGTGCTGTTTAAGAAAGACAACTATTAATTTTCCATTTAACTGGAAGGAAAGTATATTGAAGAAAATCCCAGTGAATAGATGAATCTACATATAGTTCAATTTTCCAATTAATTTACTCAGTCATCTGAGTGGTTTGAACACAGACTCTAGAGCAGGGCCTTGGGTTTGAATTCTGGCTCTGACACTCGCTAATAAGCTTGTTTGACCTTAGGCAAATTCTTCATCTTTCTGTGCCTTAACTTTCTCATTTGTAAAATGGGGCTAATAATTCTATCTAATGCACAGGGTTGATCTGAGGACATATTCAACAAATATTTATTTAGGACATATTATATACCAGGCTCTGTTCTTGATATGAGTGATCAAATATGAAAAAAAAAGCTTCTTCTTCGCAGAGTTTGCATTCCAATTAGCAAGATAAACATAAATACACATATATGTGTTAGAGATAAGTGCTAAAGAGAAAAAGAAAAGCAGAGAAGAGGAATATGAACTGTTGAGGAACAGATGAGATTTGGAATTTTAGATAGGGCAGCCAGGGAAGGTCACACTGAAAGTCAACTTCTGAATACAGATTAATGAAAGTGACCGTAGTGGCAGCATCAGTCTCGATGGGGAGGCCTCCGACGCAGAAAGAACAGTAAATTGCAAAAACCTTAAGAAAGAAGCATGCCTGGTGGGTTCAACGGGCAGCAAGAAGGCCAGTGTAGTTGAAGTGGAGTGAACAAGGAGGAAATTATAGGCAACAGGTATGTGTGTGTGTGGCACACACTTGTGCCCATGCAGGCGGGTGATCAGGTCAGGCCCTGTGTGCTGTCATGACAACTTCAGCTTCTGAAGAGAACGGGAGCCTTGCAGGAGTTAGGGACAGGAGGAGTGACAGAAGGAGATTCATGTTGTCGCATATTTCTCCAGCTGTCTCACTGAAAGCTGACTGGTTGGGGGTGGGGCGGCAGGAGTGGGGTGGGAGTTGGGGAATTTTGCAGAGGAGAGCAAAGGCAGCAAGAAGGAGGCCAATCAGGGAGCAATACTAGTTACACTGCAGTTGTTGTCATAAGATGATGGAATCTGGACCCAGGAGGAAAGATGCAAAGTGGGAGAGGAAAAAGAAGAGTCTAGAATTACACCAATATTTCTTGGACTGCACATCTAGAAAAATGGTGCTTATGAACTGAAATGCTTAATGTACGATTTTTACCATCATGTCTAAATGTATTAACATATTAAGTAGTTAATATATGTAAAGCACTTAGTATAGTACCTAACACCAAGTAACTCTTCTGTTCATGTTTGCTGTTATTACTAATAAATTGAGACAGGAAAATTTTAAAAAATCCCTGTATTTTATTAAATGGCAATTGTTCATGTTAGAGTTACAATTTATGGTCTCTGGAAATCAAGTGATTGAAAGGAGAAATTGAAAGACTCTCCATTGGCAGGGACAGGAAAGGAAACAAGATTTTCAAGTACTAACCAAATTCTGACTCCTTGAATTCTCCTTTTCACACCTACAAGTGCCTTTAATACAGCACCTCTTTCTTTACTCTGGACTTTTGAAAGTATCCCTATCCTCATAAACAACACATACACACACACACAAACACACACACTACCTTTTAAAAAACAGTCTCTGTTTCACACTCACTATTGCAATGGAATTTACATTAAGCAGTACTGCTTTAAGTACATTGAAGTTCCCTGTGTTTTGAAGAAACAGCAGTGACATTTATTTTTTTTACTATTATGTTCCTGAAACTGTGAAAGCCAATAAAATAAAAGTATGAGAGAATTCTGAAATTCTAAACAGTTTAAAAGAAAATAAAGCACTTTTGGTTTCTATGTGATGGTACCTGTGTCCTTCTATGCAGTGCATTTCTCATTGGTGAACTATAGATGAAATTTCAAATTGAAAATATTTGAAGTCTGTTTTATGGCAGAAAAAGGGTCCTGGCTATGGCAATAACTATGTGACTCAC
Organism: Lynx canadensis; assembly: GCF_007474595.2. Lineage (NCBI taxonomy): Eukaryota > Metazoa > Chordata > Mammalia > Carnivora > Felidae > Lynx > Lynx canadensis. The sequence goes on from NC_044320.2 coordinate 31,485,515, forward strand.
CTTATCTGGTTCAACTGATATTGTATCAGTTCCCCTTCCTGAATATCTAGAACCAGAGAGTGGGACCCTTTCCACAATTACTATCGCAATTCGTAGTGTTTTTTCCAGTGTGCGTTAGCTTATACCTACCTAGAATTCTGTTTCTATGTAAGGTAAAGCTCTATTAAAACGTATGTTCATGTGAAAATTCCATTTTAGTTTAAGTCTTTATGTATAGCAGGGCCTGGTAAGTAAATAACACTGGGGACGAACAAATAGACAACAAACTAGGGTTTGGTTGCTTTGACCAGACCAAGAAATTAATGCAAACAAACGCAGAAAGATACTAATTGCTGGCAACCCACCCACCCCACTCCCCTTCACCATGTCTTCCTCCAAAAGTCAGGGGAGTTAGACAAAATTCTTTGTCATACAAGGATTCCCAAACTCACTGTTAAACATACTTACATTTTCTAAAGCCAAAAAGCCTTACTGTAATTTACAGATCGATTTGTCTCTTAAGTGGAAGGAACAAAGATAGGAAAGGAATTTGGGAATCTAAGTAACCTCTTTTATTTTTAATGCCACGGAGGTGCTGTGGGCTGCGGTTCTGCTAATTCAATAAAGGATACAAGCTCTCAGAGACTGGCAAGCATTCAGCAGGGGGATTCAAAAATAACTAGGACTCTGCTGGAAGTTCTCTGGGGAGAGATCTCACAGTGCTCCTTGTCATTCAGACAGTGAGTTAATGGGTCCTATCATTATTTCCAATGATAATTAAAATGCAGAATTCATTCTCTTTAGTTTGGGGAAAATTCTTTCATTTCTTCTTCCTTCCTCCTCCCAATTTCCACTTACACATAGGCTTGTCTAATTTTTTTTTTAATGTTGATGCTTAGAATTTATAAGCAAATAGTATTTCATGGTTTATAAGGTACTGTCTTATACATTTCATATTCAATAGTTTAACTGGCTCAATTTTTTTTTTACAAATTGTCTTCACAATTCTATGATGAAGAAATTATTCAAGTTATTCATATTATTTCTGTTCTTTAGATGTATAACTTTATGTATGTATGTATGTATGTATGTATTTTGAGACAGAGACCACGAGTAGGGAAGGGCAGAAAGAAAGAGAGAGAATTCCAGGCAGGCTCTGTGTTGTCAGCACAGAACCCAACATGGGGCTCGATCTGACGAACCATGAGATCATGACCTGAGACAAAACCAAGAGTCAGATCCCTAACCAACTGAGCCACCCAGGTGCCCCTAGATCTATAATTTGAAGCTCTAAGAATAGTTACTGGATCACTAAGTACTCAGAGTTTTAAGGAACAGAACCATAACTTGAACCTATGTCTTTAGTTTTAAAACCTTGTACTCTTTCCATTTCATGTCAGTTAAATTTTGGTAGTTAATGTACTAATAAAATTCTTTGAGTATTTTCCAGAGACTCAAGAACAGGTAGAACCACAGGATAAGGGAATCAGGGGAAAGGAAGGTGGTGAGGAGAGACCAAAACTGGCAATGGATAAGCCAGCCACATAACAAAAAAAGAATACTCTTAAGCTGTTTGAATGTGAAATGCACAGCCTTTATCATATTATGCAAGTACTAGATTTGTCTATATTTTCACTGCCATATTTCATGTCTAGAACAGCATGCCTTATCAGATGTACCACCAAGATTGAAAAATTAATTAAACCATGCCAATTAAACCATGATACACCATCGATCAATTTTAAAAAGCTAAAATGGGGGGGCAGGCGATGGAGGGAAGGCAGATCTTAGATATTGGTGACTGCAGAAGGTATGAAATTTCTGTAAATAAGTCATAACACAACCTTACTAGACAATCAATAAGCATTTATTAAGTGCCTATGGATGGGTACAATGAAGCAAAATGCATAATCTAGGTGAAGAAGCTTAAGTGCTGTGTATGAAATATTAATTACTATCCTTCAGTTTCACAGTGTTGACCACTGCTAAAAAAAACAGATCCATTTGTGCAAAAAGATGTCCGAGTGTGCAAGCATCAAGAGGGTACAAGGTAAAGAAGGGAGGAGGAGGAAGAGGAGGATAGGAGGAAGCAACTAAGGGAGGCGAGGATGGCCTGGAGGAGACGTAGAAGAATGGAGGAGGGATCAATCTTATTTAACCAGGAGCTTCACTGAAACTCAATGGTGGTCTGAATCCTGTCTGTACCAGCTCCCCTGATTATATAAGCAATAACTGCTGTCCTACGTATGAAATGATACTTGAAAACATCAGCTTTCAAAAAGGGTTTCATACGTTGTTCAATCATCTCTGGCTTCACGTCTAATACTGAAGATTTTTCCATCCTTGCACATTTTTTAAATCATGAAGACTGAAAACTAGACAATTTCTCAGATTTGAACTAGTTATTTCTCAAATTTGAACTAAATGTAATGATTAAATGTTGGGCAATGCTTGGAAATTAAATCTTGTTATGACTGGTGATCAACTTCCTTGATGACTTAAAAGCTTTAGAATTTGTGATTAAAATTAAAAAGTTGTCTGAGCTGAAACTAATCATCTAAATATTTTACTTGGGCATTTTGCATATATCATGATTACCATCCCAAAATCTGTGTGCTGAACTGGAAAAATGAAATTAGATTGTTTCTAATTAAAAACATTTCTGTTTCTGTAATGAGAATTGTATACATAAATTGCCCTATAATGTGAAATAATTACTTTTGAAATTACTCAAATAAAAAGAAAAGATCCTCAACCTTTTAGCTGTGCATTATGCTCATGAATTTATTACTAATTTGAAAGAGATAATATCCTCAACATCATTAAGCCTCATGACTAAGTGGTAATATTACACATTCTGATGTTGTCACATAGTTGCTGTGATTGAGGAAAAACTAACCTAGTAATGGTAATTACTTCTTTAGAAAGGCAAAATTATAAATAAATAATAATGCAGAGCAATTTCATTTTTAAAAGTCAATAATGAATTCCATCAGCTGCATGCCATTAAAAATCAAAGAGGTTACTTACATGCATCAGATCTTTTTATAGCTTTATTCCTTCCATTTAAAAGTACAGGCCGATCCATCAATAATAATGTTATTTTGACTTGTTTGACCAAAACTTAATAAAAAAAATACAAAAACCTCCTATTTCTCTCCTCATTTCTCTGGAGCCCAGAGAACTTAAAGGAATAAAATGCTGAAGGAAAACAAATGCATTTAAGCCAAGTGTTAAGCAGATGGTGAGGACAGCCTAATGAAATGTATTACCAGTTTTTGAAACCCAGAGCAGTGGTGATAAAATATAAGCATGTGACTTGATCACTGTTATTACCTGAGCTGTGCACAATTTTTCAGTTAGGGGCAAGGTAAGACAATACGGAAACCTTATTGATAAATGACCTCCAGTGAATGCATGAAAAGAAGTCACTGATGACTTGTTATAAGTGGCCATTGTACATGAAAACAAACTCTAAATCACTATGTCTGAATCTATATGTGGGAGCAACTCCTGATAGAATTGTAGTTAGCAGCAGTACCTATAGTAAATCAGGGACAAATAATGTACATGCACCGAAAGTCTTTTAGATTCTATATTTAGATTTAGTATTTCAGCATAGTTTACCCTCTCTGGACCTCCCCTACCAAACATTCCCTTTTGAGAGGCAGTAACCAAGATTTCTAGATAGCTTATCTGGATTTTGAAAATACAACACAAAGCCAGCCTTATCTGACTTTCCAAAATGACTTCTTTAAAGCTGAGAGCGCTTACACATACCTTTGCGAGGGCAGAACATTTCTGAGGTCCTCCCTTCAAATCTACTCAGCCAGCAATATGCTGCTTTCAGGAAGAGAGGACAGGGATTGTGGTTCTGGTGCTGCCCTGGGTAATACAACACTTCCTGTCTGGGAGAGTGCCCTCTCCTCCCACCCGGTGCCTGACCCCTGGTGGCAGCGTGGGAGATTCAGAAGTTTCCGTTTCTGCACACAGGAAACTGTACCCACCTTGTGACTGTGGACTTGCTCTTGGCTCATTGAATATTTTGGAAACAGTGCCAGCATGCTCTGCATAATATGTTACTAAGTTGACCCTACAAGTCTACCATGAAATGACATAAAATAACTCCGTATCTAACTTCTGTACAGTTTCTTATCATAAGGTAAATCAATGGCATGACCACCTTTAACAAATCTCTATTATTTAGTCTTAATAGCACTGACAGGCAGTACATTTGATAAGCTAGGTACTGACCTAGCTGGTGTTTTGTACCTTTACAGGTATTTAAATGCTGTGAGCTCACTGTTCAAACGTAAGTTTCATTTTTCCCTTGGAACCTCCAACTGCATCATGATACAGTATACCTTATATTAATATTATGCTATTATTGTTATTTCTTTCTGTGTTTTTTTTTTCCCAGTTAGTACAGGAGAGAGTCCACCACAACATCCATCATGGTGCTGAACACTTAGTAATTGAATGAATGGATAGAAGTCATAATAATTCTCTCCTTGTGCCCTCTTAATCCACATTCCCTGTTAGCTCTATGGCAGCAAACGGCAGCCTCAAGAGCCTGACTTTCTCTGACTCCATGCGAATGTCTTTTAACTTCAAAATCCTGGAGAAGATTTTGGTGGATGCTTTTTTTTTTTTTTTTTAAATTCTCTCCTGTCATCATATTTCTTATGAGATCCTTCAATGCAGCTCACTGAGATACACACATATAATTCTGTATTTTATTTGGGGGTAGGAACCATGATCATAGAATGCAAAACATATCAACTCAGATCCTTGCAAGTCCAAAGATTACTGGATGCCAAGACAGTGGGCTTCAGGGGCAGTTTAAAAGATATAAAGGTCAGTAAAAACTGTGTGCAGAGTTAGGATACTGTAACGAACTAACAATGGTTATAAAGGAAGCAGAGTTCATGTTACTACCAGTTTATAAAAATGACACTCTATATCACAGCAAAGATACTAAGATTTTGTATGCAATACAGAATCTATAGCCTTGCCAAGTTCTGACAGCTCCATAATAAACTACTCATTGCCTAGTAAAGCAAACCAATGCTTTTTAGAGGGAAATGTTATAAACTGGCACTATGATTCATTTTCAAATAAAGATTTATGATGTCACATCTTTTCTATGGAACTACGTTTGTATCCACTACAAACTCTTTATTTGGCACCTTTAAGAGTTCCAGTAGTGTGGCACCTGGGTGGCTCAGTCAGTTAAGCTTCTGACTTCAGCTCAGGTCACGGTCTCATGGTTGTTCTGTTCCTGAGTTCGAGCCCCTAATTACAGTGCAACCCCTGCTTCAGATCCTCTGTCTTCCTCTCTCTGGCCCTCCCCACCTACACAGGCCCGTGTGCGCGCTCTCTCTCTCAAAAATAAATAAACATTAAAAGAGAAAAGAGTTCCTGCAGTATTCTCTATGAATGCTATTCAATAAGACAACATATGGAAAACTTCTAGTAAAGTTCCTGACATTCTGCTATAACTAGGTCCTTAATAGATATTAATTTCCATTCTTTCCCTTAATGACATGGCTGGCTTAAAGTAATGCTAATGGCCACAGTGCCTTACATATGTTTAATGCTCTATCATTTACGAAGTGCTTCAGCTAATATTCTCCTGTTATATACACAACCACACTGGGAGATGCTGCTTATCCTCAAAAGTTTTGCCGAGTTAGCTACGTACAGAAAATGACAGACTGTTTCCTCGCAGCTTTAAGTGGTGAGCAAAAAGAGAGGGCAGAAGTGTTCTGAAGATGTGCTGATGTTCATCTTCAAATAATTTAGCATAGCTGCAGACTCCCAGGAAACAAGAACAGTACATAAAAATAAGGAAGGAATTGGTTCTTTTTTTAAACCAGACTTCTTGTTAAAAGAACACACACACACACACACACACACACACACACACCCTGAACAAAATATACACACATGGTTTTCAACATCTGCAGAAGATGCAAAAGAGGGTTTTGACATTTCTATATCTCATATAGATGGTAATGCTATCTATATTTGCATTATGTTTGAATATGAACAAGAAAGCTACAAAAACACACACATAGCCATATCAAACACACTTGTGAACTGGTATGTGACAGGTGCCTATATAAGCAAACATCTACATCTATATATGTGCCATATCTACACAAGATACAGATTTCCCAATGTTTTGTCATTTGCTCTTTCTTATTTGCTCTCATTAGGAATCTGATAGGAGCTAGACGTGACTCACTCATCAGTTAAGTGTAGTTGTTTCAGGGTTTTGTAAGACCAACTCAATATTTTAATTGGGTTCAGACCTGTCCATTAGGCGTCTGATGTACATAGTTTCCTATGAGTAGTACTGGTTCTTAGGCACTGCTTTCTCTTAACTGTCCATCACCTTTGGGATCCAGGTTGCTAAGAGCTCTTCTTTAAAAATACAGTAAAACCTTGACTTGTGAGTAACTTGTTCTGTGAGTGTTCCACAAGAAGAGCAAACATTTCTAATAAATTTTAACTTATGATGCTGAATGTCACATGATCACAACTGAGCCAATGGTTCTCTCTCTCTCTCTCTGTCTTGCTGAGGGATTGTGGGTGACTGTCTCCCATTCTCAGATGCTCTGTCTCAGGCTGTGGTGTTTGGCAGAAATCAGTGATTTTTCAGAACGTTGGAAGGTGCCCACAACTGGCACTAGTGTGTTTTTGTCACTTCAAAGCACCTATGGACAGTCCTTTGCTTTTCCAGACAACAGTAAGCTTAGGAATGCTCTGCTTCATTCTAGGTCATTGGATAGGTTCCTTCTTAAAGTTGCAAAAAAAAAAAAAAAAAAAAAAAAGAAAGAAATATTCCATTGAGTCAATAGACAGCAATGATTCCATTAGTGATAGTGCAAGTTGTCCTACACAATAATCCTCCTCTTTCTTGTCTGCTTCACACCAGCCATGAAGGTTTTCAAAGGTAAGTGCAGGTTAATTTATCTTTCTTTATATTTTGTATTTTCTTTATTATTGTGTATTACAGTATTGTAACCATTTTTATATGAATATTTTGGGGTTGTAGAATGAATCATCTGAGTTTCCACTATTTCTTATGGGGAAATTCGCTTTGATAAGTAAGTGCTTTGGATTATAAGCATGTTTCCAGAACAAGTTATGTTCAGAAACCAAGGTTTTAATCTATTTTTATGGGGCACCTGGGTGGCTCAGTTGGTTGAGCGTCCAACTCTTGATTTCAGCTCAGGTCATGATCTCATGGTTCATCATGGTTCATGGGATTGAGACCCACATTACTCTCTCTCTCTTTCTAAAATAAATAATACCTGTAATATATATTATTTATTTTATTACATTAATTTTATTTATATTATATATGTAATGTTTATCTATTTATTTGAGAGAGAGGGAACACACAAGCAGGGAAGAAGGACAGAGGGAGAGGGAGAGGGAGAGGGAGAGAGAGAATCCCAAGAAGGCTCTATACTGAGCGGTAGCTCAATCCGATGACCCTGGGACCATGACCTGAGCTGAAATCAAGAGTCAGATGCTCAACTGACTGAGCCACCCAGGATCCCCTATTCTAGATTATTTTTCTAGCTTAGTTTTTAATTTATTTTCCTGGTTTACATTTCTTTAATGTTTATTTATTTGGGGGGGGGGGGCAGAGAGAGAGGGAGACAGGATCCAAAGCATGTTCTGCCCTCTCAGCACAGAGCCCAACGCAGGGCTCCAACTCAGAAACCTTGAGATCATGACCTGAGCCGAAGTCAGAGGCTTAACCAACTGAACCACCCAGGCGCCCCTTTCCTAGTTTACCTTTTTTTTCTTTATATTATATCTGTTATTACAGTATGTAGATTAATGAATTTATGGTAATGTGACTTATTTTATTTTTTGAAAGTATTTTTAAAATTTTATTATGGTAAGAACATTTAGCATAAGATATACCCTCTTAAAATAAATTTAAGTGTACCATACATTATTGTTGACTATGATAATGTGAGTTTAAATTCCTAAGTGTGTTGGTTTATTTTTATGATATGGATAAATCTGCTTGATTACATCATCAGAGTTTGTTCAAATTGAGCTTTTTTTTTTTTTTGAAGTTGGTAGAGAAAAGACCCTTGACTAAAGGAAGATCTATGATAAAAACTCTTTCCAAGACTTGGGTAATTTTGGAATCGTGTGATCTTTCTATTTATAGATGTTAATTGTTGGCAGGTAGGATTATAAAAGTACTTTTGCTAATATCACATTACAATGCCAAGGATACAATCTTAACCTGAGATGTGAATTTTACTGGTAGTGCGCACCCTTTTCAAAATGCACTCTGCAGAAGACCAGTAAGAGCACTTCCCCTCTCAGGTGAAGTACTGAATGGGAAAAAACGGGGTCACGATGCTGAATGATGAATGGTGTCAGTTCTCAACTAAGATTCTCAAGGGGATGGATGAAGCAGAGGCGATTTCCCCTGGTCCGTAGAAACCCTCTAGCTTCTCTAGGAGAAAGGTTGCTTGTCAAGTATTTAACAAATTTTTTTCTTAACGGAGGGAGTGTTTCAAAGAGATTTTGAACTGCTTATAGCAGCACTTACCGTTGGATACATAAAGGGTATTTTAAGTGTTAAGCTTCATGGAAAAGAAATGCCTCACAAAACAGCTGTTAAGTTTAATATTCATAAAAGAGCTTTTACTAAAGCAAATCAGGTAGCCTGTAAAAAAACTTAATGTGGTTTACTGAACAACTACATGTTTGAGGCAAGCCTGTTCTAAACACTGAGGTTACAGTGCAAATGCAGCCATCTGTTACACACAGCCTTTTATTTATCATTATTATTTTTTTTATGTTTATTGTTGAGAGAGAAAGAGAGACAGAGTGTGAGAGGGGGAATGGCAGAGAGAGAGGGGGACATAGAATTCGAAGCAGGTTCCAGGCTCTGAGCTGTCAGCACAGAGCCCGACATGGGGCTGGAACTCACAAACCGTGACATCGTGACCTGAGCTGAAGTCTGACACCTAATCAACTGAGCCACCTCGGCACCCCTACACACAGCCTTTTAAATTCTCTTCCTTGTGCACATACTTTATGACTAAAGAAAAAATAAAGTCTCTTACAGTTCTGTGCTTTTGGGAAACATGTCACATATTAAGCAGGGAGCAAATTTTCCATTCTGTTCCTCCCTCCTGTTACATTGCTCAGCAGTCTGCACTCAGTAGTCAGCATCCCTCCCGCGTTCTCTGGGCTACATCAGCTAACGCAAGCTTTGCAGAGTGATGAACAGTTAAGGCTCCGGAGCCAGTCTGCCTGGGCTCAAATCTCTGGTTCTCTACTTTCCAGACATGAGGCCTGGGGTAAATTATCAACCTCTCTGCCTCTCAGTTTTATCATCTGTGAAACCAGGATTTTAATAGTTCCTAACTCATAGGGCTGCTATCAGGATTAAATGACTTAATACATACATGGTACATAGAACAGTACTTGGCCTATAGTAAGTACCCAATAAATGCTAGCTTGTTAAATTATCATGAAGAGACAGCTATAAAAGCATGTGTAGAAATCTCACATATTGCCTGCCACGTCAAGACAAGCCATGTTTGTACAACATTTTTTATAATGCAGAAATTGATTAGGATGAACTCTTCAAAACAAAGCTCGAACAAACAAACAAGCAAAAAAGCAGAATCAAACCTGTAAATACAAAGAACAAACATGATGGCCCGAGGGGTGGGGGTGGGAGACAGGCAAAATTGGTGAAGGGCAGTGGGAGCTACAGGCTTCCAGTATGGAATAAATAAGTCACAGGAATAAAAAGTGCAGCACAGGGAATATAGTCGATGGTATTGCAATCGTGTTGCACAGTGACAGATGGTAGCTACACTTGTGAGCACAGCATATATAGAGAGTTGTTGAATCACTATGTTATATACCTGAAATTGGAATATCATGTGTGACCTGTATTCAACATTAAAAAAAAATATCTTCTCTTTTCGGGCACCTGGGTGATTCAGTCAGTTAAGTGTCTGACTCTTCCTTTCAGCTCAGGTCACGATCTTGCCGTTTGTGAGATCGAGCCCCGCATAGGGCTCTATGCTGACAGCAAGGAGCCTGCTTTGGATTTTCTCACTCCCTCTCTCTGATCCTCCCCCATGCTTGCTCTCTCTCCCTCTCTGGATCAAAACAAATAAATATACATTAAAAAAGATTTTCTCTTTAAAATTTATTTTATTTCATATTTTTTATGTTTTATTTTAATTTTTTTAAAAATTTTACTTCCATTAGAGTTAACATAGAGTGTTCTATCACTTTCAGGTATACAACCTGATACCTGTGTTGATTCAACAATTCTATACATTACTTGTGTTCATCATAAAAATTAAGTCTCAATGCCTTTCACCTATTTCACCCATCCCCCCACCATCTCCCCTCTGGTAACCACCAGTTGTTTATCGTTAAGAGTTTGTTTTTTGGTTTGTCTCTCTCTCTTTTTTTTTTTCTTTGTTCCTTTTTTGATTGTTTGTTTCTCTCTCTCTGTCTTTTTTCCCCCAAGGAGTTTATTTCGGCCAACCTGGGGACAGGGAGGCTCTGCATCTTCAAGAATGTGTTGGGTCCCTGGCAGTGCATTATGGCTTGTGCTGGGGACGCAGGACCCAGTGGGGCAGCGGGAACTCGATCTTGGAGTCCCGGAACTGCTGGGCTGAGGGTCGGTGGCACTTGCTGGCTGCGATCTCCTCCACCTTCGTGACCTGGATCCAGTGAGCCCGGCGCGGTGTGGAGCGCCCGCCCGTGTCTCAGTAGCGCTGGGTGACAGCGCCTGCCGCGGTCGGGTCCCGGTACTGCCGGTACAGGTTGTGGGCGCCCCTGCCGGAGTCAGAGCGCAGCCAGGTGCTGAAGTCCCTCACCCTCAAGGGGATTTCTCCAACACCTGTCCACAGTGGACGATTTCCCCCAAGACTTCATCTTCTTCAGCTGAGACACGAAGCACCAGAAGCGGGACTCGGTGACAACATGATCAGGTGCAAAGATTCGCATGTAATAGAGGGGTGGAGTGCGGCATTTGGGGGTGGGCAGGAGGCACCCCACTACCTTGTATTCTCCCAGTGTGCCCAAGGCCTTCAGGGCGCTCTCTCTGCTCTGGCTGCCACCCAAGAAAGGAAGTTCTTGTTTTAGTTTCTTAAATTCCATATATGAGTGAGATCCTACGGTATGTCTTTCTCTGACTTATTTCAGTTAGCATTACACCTTCCAGATCCATCCATGTCGTTGCAAATGTCAAGGTTTCATTTTTTTTTATGGCTAAGTAGTATTCCATATCTTTCTCCATTCATCTATGGATGGACGTTTAGGTTGCTTCCACACCTTGGCTACTGTAAATAATGTTGCAGTAAACATGGAGGTAAAAATGTCTTTTCAAATTAGTGTTTCCATAATCTAAAAAAAAGCTTTTCTGGTCTGGTTTGGAAAATTAAAAATTATCATGAGAAGAGATAAAGAAAGGAAATAAAAGAAAAAATGCAGATCATCGTGATGAATGAGTTTTAAGCTTGATTTCAAGATCCTACAATAAAGTCTACAGAAGAAAATGAATGGTTACATGCATAAGAAGCTATATAGTACATGAAGATTATTATATCCTAAAAGAATTATGTTAAAGTTAACGTCTGATTAAAATAGTTATATCAATCAATGGTGCTGTGGAGACTGCCTAATAGCATATACTTTTAACTTTTTACTTTGTAAATTATAATTATTAATTATAAAATATGAAGAGTGTGCCTTGAATATACTGTTTTCATTTCCATATGATGTTCTGCCCCATTTTGTCTTCTACCCTTACTTATTTATATTTATTTTACATGAACTTGAAGAGGGTATGCTTATCAGAAAGATTTTTCAGCAAAAGGAAGACAATCTTTAGGACTATGGACATCAAGAAGGGGAAACAACAAAGATCAAGAAGAGTAAAATGAGCAAGAAAAATGATGAATTGATTAGAAACTGATGAAGAAGAAAATAAAATGGAATAGATATTTTAGAAAATAATTCAAGCTGTTTTAGTCATGTAAGTCAATCCTGGAAAAAAGTCAGTTCTCTTGAAAAAAACAGAATGACCTTTTTTGTTGTTTGCATTTTTTTTTAACCATACAGAGGTATGTAAATTAAAATTATATTATATTTGGTCTATGTGCCTAGACCATGTGCCTAGAAACTGACATAAAAACTGGAATTTATTATTTTATTTTATTATTATTATTTTAAACTTATTTATTTAAATTCAAGTTAGTTAACATACAGTGTAGTATTGGTTTAGGGAGTAGAACCCAGTGATTCACCACTTACATACACACCCAGTGCGCATCCCAACAAGTGCTCTCCTTAATTCCGATCACCTATGAAGCCCATCCCTCCAACTACTTCCCCTCCAGCAACCCTCAGTTTGTTCTCTGTATTTAAGAGTCTCTTATGGTTTGCCTCCCTCTGTTTTTATCTTATTTTTCCTTCCCTTCCCCTACGTTCATCTGTTGTGTTTCTTAAATTCCACATATGAGTGAAATCATATGATATTTGCCTTTCTCTGACTGACTTATTTTGCTTAGCATAACACACTCTGGCTCCATCCACATTGTTGCAAATCAAGACTTCATTTTTTTTATTACCAAGTAGTATTCCATTGTACATATGTACCACGTCTTCTTTATCCATTCATAAGTTGAGATAGTGTGGCATCGAGTTACTTTACTTATTAAAACAATGTATTACACTTCCTGACAAAAGTCACTGCTTTAGTACAAAAGCAAAATACTCTCCATCACTACCTAAAGGCTAGAAAGGATCCTAGATAGCAGCTTAGTTAATTTTGGAACAGCCATTTGGAACAATGGGGAGGGGAGGAGGCAAAGAGAAGAGACTGGGGTGTCCAGGCTGTTTGACCAGTGATGCTAGTTCACGCAGGACAAAGGTTTTACTCCTCCTGCTGTCATCTTTCTGACACCACACTTTCAGTTCTCTGGGGTCTATCCAATTCGGGGTCAGTAATCTTCAGGGCAACATCTTTGCACTTGGGAGACTCCTTCACCTTGTCCTTGGTCCTCAATATCCCTTCTTCCCCACAAAATGCAGTCCAGTTTGTGTTCTCAGTCTAAGTACAAAATCATGAGGACAACTGAAATCGATACCCAGACTAAATTAGACCTGGCAGAGTGGATTCACTGCTCACAGAGTGGATCATAGGATCCAGACCTAAGAACTCCCTTCCTTCCTTATCCTCTTGCTAACTGAGTATAATAATACACATAGGCCTCTTGGCTGAACACCAAGCATACTCCTGGCCTAAGGCCTTCACACTTGAAATTCCCCTTTTCTTAGAATGTTCTTCCAAGACATTAGCCTGACTTTGCTTCACCATTATATTAAATCCCTGTTCATATACTTCTTCACTAGAGAGGTCTTCCCTGATTACAGTACCCAAGGAAACACCCCCTTGTACACTTTTCTTTCATGACACTTACCACTGACATTATACATTTATATGCTTCTGAATAACCACCCCCACTAGAATTTAAACTCTAAGAATGTTCCTTGCTATATCCTCACATCCAAAACAGCCTCTAGAACACTGTAGGAGGCCAGTAAGTATGTGTCCAATGACCCAACCAGAAGTTGCTAGACACAGAAGTTGCTGTGGAAAACCATATTGACTGAATGAATATGTACACACCTGATGCGAGTTTCAAAAACATATTCATAATAATCCAATTTTTTGTTATTTTAAGGGTTGATTCTAACTTTTGATTTGATCAGACTTAGAGTGTCATGAATGTTTCCTTGTGTTGGTGGAGGAGATGTGGTAAGGGAAATGGAGGAAAGGATCTAGTTTGGTACCAGAAACAATGAAGAAATTCAGGTTAAAGGGGGACCTTGTAAAACCAATTGTGGGAAGGTTAATTTTGAATTATCTGTGAAATGTCCTAATGGATATGGTTAGTAAACACTTGAATTTATAGGTCTATTGTTAATTATAATCTTCTTGGATGGAAATCTAGATTCACGCATCATTTGCTCATCTATGTAAATTAACATTGCTTAGGACAAAGGTATGCTCATTATTCTTTACATAGATTCAACCACTGTAATATTTTATCCCATTTCTTTTACATTTGTGTTTTCTTTCTCTTCATGATATGTAAATATATATATGTATACATCATATATATATTTATATTTATATACATACACACAGTGTATATACTTGCTGAACCATTTGAGGGTAAGTTACATGCATCATGGTCCTGTGTCCCTAAATACTTAGGTATACTTCCTATGACTATGGATGAATATGCATATTTTTTAATAACCATAGAGTTGTTTTCAACCTCAATTTCACATTGACATAATACTTTTATATGACCCATTGTCAGTATTCCAATTTTGAATAATGACCCAATAATAACTCCAGACAGCATTTTTAATTCTCAAGTTTAAGGTCAATTTCTTCTGCTATGCTTAGCTTTCACAATTACACAAAAATCTAAGAAAACATCTAGTAGTTAATTTTGTTTGCATTTTCCTACCTATAAAAGAATAAGATTTGAAAGGATACTTCCTTACATTACTGAAGTCTATTTCTTGCAGCTTTTTACATTCTATGGTTCCATACTAAAAAAAAAAGGGGGGGGGGGCAGGGGAGCCACCATGTGAATAGAAAAGAGTTGCCCAAACTGACCTCTCTATAGTATTTGCTTTGATACTTTTTTAAATGAGCAATAAAGCTTCTTAATGTCCCAGACAGCATTCTTCCTATCATTAAGATCACCTAGTTTGAGTTACATTATTTGTTTTTCTCTCTTTAAGAAAGTAACTGATCAGGAAAGGATGAAGAGTAGTGGTGGAGGGGAACAAAGTCTGTTCATAAAGTATTGTTTGTGATTAAGCATGTGTTCATAAAGTATTGTTCGATACTTTAAGAAGTATCGAAGTCAGCTAGAGCTAATTCACTAGGTTGTCAGTAAAAGTTCAGAGTAGGACAACATAAACCATCAGCATTCCAAACCTAACATGAACAGAGTGGCACAATGGAGGCTTTATTTATAGGAATCCTTTCGCACCCACTTACAAAGTTGCTAAACTGGTTTCTATTTCCTTTGTGGGTGTTTTGGTAAAAGAAGAAAAGCATGTTTTGGCTTGTCACTGAGAGTTGATCTCTAATGGAAAGGCAACAGATTTATCAGGATTATTTAACTTCAGAAGAGCCTTAACATGGGTAAAACCCATGCACACATGGACAAATAACTTCCTTCTCACACCATCCGTTTTTTTTTTTCCGGATGTAAGAAATGCACCTGGATTTATCTGCAAGCCATGTCAATGGCAGAGGTTTAACAAGTCCTAGATCTTCGAGAAAAAACAAAAACAAAACCAAAAACACACCAGCAGTCCTTAGCTGCCTACAGAAACCACCACCAGCATGAGCACACATATGTTTGTCATGAGGCTACTGGAAGATTTGCTGCTAAAATACATGCTGCTTAACAAAACAGATGCCTTAAAAACAAAGTCAAATGGGAGGGCTCCAGTGTAGTGGTAGAAGTAGGGGCTTCGAAATCAGATACATCAGAGTTTGAATTCTCTCTCTGCCGCTTACTGTGTAGTTTTGGCTGAATTATATTCAAAGCTTTCTAACCTCCAATTGCCTCACTAATTAAAAAGTAGAAATAACATCTACCTGCTAGGGCATTAAATTAGGGTTAAATGAGATATTGCATGTGAAATGTCTAAATACAATGTCTATCAAATGGTAGGTGCTTAAAAATAATTCCTTGAGCCCTTCAGTATGTTGACAAAAATGGATATAATACAAAGTGGGATTGATTTAAGGCCAAAGGTATGGAAAGGAGGGACCTGAGGCTTCCTGGGGGTATTGGCACATATCAGTGAAGGGAGGAAAACACGAGACAATTAGGAGGCTCCACCTATAGTCCTGACAAAGGTACAAGAAGCTTGAACTTGGATGGCACTTGTAAGAGTGCTACGGAGCACAAGGGCGGCAGAGCCTAATTGAAGTCCTAACAACAGAAGCTGCATGCAAGCTAATGGATAAGGAGTACAAGGGTGGCAGGTGTTTTTGTCTACATGCCAGAAAGAGGAGCGCTGCCCTTGCAACCAGCAGGGAGGAAGGATGGTTTGAGTCAAAGGCAGTCATTTGAATTCCGGAGATATTTCAGGGACACACAGAATATTCAGGAGGAGGTTCCCAGCTCAAGCTGGACATGTGGTCCCTTAAGCTTGACAGAAAGGTTAGCATTCAAGTTCTACTTTGGGAGAGTCAGCTGCATAGAGGTGAGTTGATACCATAGCAGACGATATCCTCAAGAAAGAAGTGTGAAGAGAGAACAAGAATGCTGTAGACCACGTGTATTTAGGTCAGATGTAACAACACTCTTCTTTTTTTTTTTTTTTTCACCTTTAAAGGCAGAGTGCCAAAACTACTGTTTGTAAAGGGTTTTGAAATGGAGTGAGGAGGGCTTTGTACTTATCTGGTTTCTGGGACATTGGTCAGCTGGCATCTTGTTGAACAACAGAAACCATTCAGAGAGGGTTTCTTCCTTTTGGGGGGGTAAGAATGGCAAAAACCGACACAGCTCCTGTGGGTTGATTTAGTGGCAGGTATTCTGGTATGGTAGGCAGAACAAATGACCCTACACGTGTCCTTGTCCTAATCCCTGGAACCTGTGAACATGTTCCCTTCCGAGGCAAGCAGGAATTCAGCTTGCAGATGGGATTAAGGGTTGCTAATTAGTTGGCCTTGAGATAGGAAATTATCCTGATGGGACCGAAGTAATCACAGGTGTCCTCATAAGTAGAAAAGGGAGACTGGAGAGTCTGTGGCTGAGTGATGTGATGTGAGAAAGACTTGACTGGCCACTGCTGGCTTTGAACATGGCAGGGGGCCTCTACAAGCTAGAAAAGGCAAGAAAATGGATCCTTACCTAGAGTCTCCAGAAAGAAAAGCAGCCCCACCTACCCACATAGCTTTATGAGAAGCGTTTTGCACTTCAGATCACCAAAGCTATAAAATTTTAAATTTGTGTTGTTTTTAGCCACTCATATTTTTGTAATTTGTTACAACTGCAACAGGAAACTAGTAGATCTGCTAAATACTTTATATGCCATATCTGAGGCAGGACCTATTATTATCCCCATTTTATGAAAAAAATGGAGGCTTAGGGAAGTTGTATTCTGCTGTGATACCAAAGCCCATGCTCTTAACCATTATTTTCTCACCCTCCCAATTTTCCCAAAAGTCTAGAGAGGTCCCTCAAATTACCATCTTTCTTTCTTAGAAAGTTCCTTAATAGAGTTCTACTCAAAGATACTTATGTCATGACATCAGGGGACAAGAATGGATTATAATCACACATAATAAAAACAATATGAGTATTTACTTGTTAGGATGACTACTTTGTAATGGTTGCTTTCAACCAGGAAGGAAAAAGGGCCTTATTGCAAATAACTAATTTCCATTCCTCGAAGCTTAGTGTTTATGTCCTTTCAACCCAAATGAGAAGTAGGAGATAAGATTTAAGGTTTTTAGGAAGCTCTTGTTCACAACATTAAATCCTAGCTATTTCTGTCCTGGCTCCTCCCCTACAGAAGGTGGTTGGCTCAATTACAGCAGGCTATTAGGCAAGCCTAGGCTGAGTCTTGTTGGAGAAGGAAGAGCTTCTGACCCATACAAATAGACCTGAGACAGAAACCAGATTAACAATGTCAAAAGCCAGCCACACCTCGCCCTTATGTTTTAATTCCTGTAGTTTTAATTTTGATAAATAATTTTTAAAGTTTTAGTTTTCAAATGTAAAATACGACAGTTTGTGTCTTTATGAATTGTACAGTGAGCGCTTCTAAAAGCTTGCCTTCCCTAGGGAAATCTTTTCCTCACACCCTTTCAGCGCAAAGGGATGATTTTACCCTCGTGCAAATTAAAAGCCCCAGGATCTCACCTTCTTCAGCTTGTAAGATTTCCAGAAATCTATGCCAAAGAGAACATTATGTAGTGTCTGCTCTACTAGCTGATTATAATTTGATGTGCCTTTTTACCCAGAATGACATCCTGTGACCTCAAATCCTTTGTGCAAAGAGATGCATGAATCATACACGTACACGTGTACATGGGCCACACAAACATGCTCACATGCTTATGCACATACAGAAGCAGCTTAAACCATTTCTGAAACACTTCCTTCTTGGTATAATCCTCCGCACATTACATAAACTTTCTGAGAACCACTCTGTGAGAATAAACAAGGAAAACTTATATAGCAATTATCAAAGAGTAGACATGTCTTCTACGTTATTGCAAATAGCTGTACAAGCATTTCTTAATCAGCTGTGTGCTGGAAAGGCAATTGACAGTGTTAGTAAAACTCTTCCTCTTTTCTCTTTGTCCTTGGTTTAAAATCATGCAATCCAACACTTCAGTAAATAAAGCAACAGAGTTTTTTTACTGCTTCAATTTCTGCAACTATTCCCAGAAAACAAATGGATGAGTTCATAAGCATGATTTCTCATGCTGCAAGTCTTGAACAATGCCCACAGAATTTTATAGAAAGCTAAAAGCTAATATCAAATTTGGTGGTTATCAACAATACTGTACATGACAGAAAAGGAAAAGGTGGTGGCATCTAAGCATTTTTAAAATTCATGTAAATATGCAGATTTGTCCCACTAATTACATATTTTGTGTTCCCTGTTACAAGATGGTACAAAACCGTGAGCATAGGGAATAAGTTTTATACTCTCTCCATTACAAGCAATGCTTTGTCCTCACATAGCCATATTTTCCCTATTTTTGTAGTTCTTGGCTATTAACAGCCTATTTTTTTCAAATAACTTGGTAGTCCACGACTGTGGAACACAGCAAACCTTCAGGAAGACAGTGAATTCAGGAAGAAAAGCACAAAAACAGGAGTCAAATATTTGGCTCAGAAACTAATTAGTTGCAAAACCTTAGGTCTTTTAAATGAAATTTAGTAAATCCTTTCCTGTTCTACCACCTATTTTAGCAATATAATTAACCAAAATAATAAGATCAAGTATTGATCAGCACCATCTGTAATTCAGAATAATTGTATTCCATTTGGAATGACCAGTGATAATGTGACCACATGGAATACCAGCTTACACAAGGGTGATTTTTAAGTCAACAAGGAAGAGCTAAGAAACATGTATTGCCAAATTTATGATTGAAAAAAATTATTAAGTCTTCCATACACATGGTATGCATGGTTTGGTGTATGCACCACATGTGGAAAGTGCATAAGCACAATCAAGTATCGTTTAAGGAAGAACAAAAGGAAAGTCTATATGCAGATGTTTGGACACTCAAACCACATTGCATTTAAGATAACTATGAAACCTTAGTGGTGAATGGGATATGGATGAGGAATTACAAAGTGTTTCTGTTTGTTTGTTGGTATACTCACCTTTTTAATTATGTTATTCATAGTAAGCTCTATAATGTTAGATTTACTTATTGTGAGGGTTAGATGACAATAATGGCGGCACATTCTATACTTTATATGAGGTTTGAGTCTGAGTAAGTTCAAGGTGATATGATTTCACTGCAGCTACATGTGCACGTCTAGGGATGTCATCCAAGTCTAACATTTTCTACTTGTTGAAGAGATAGGCCTATGTTGGCATATTTGTCTTCATGACCCTTTCCTCGGGCTGATTATACAATGAGGTCCCACCTGACACTTGACTCAAGGGTTGCTCTTCCATAGGCAGACAGTCTGGGCAATCAGAACTAAGAGATAAATTCTGAAAATCAAAGACTATGTAGAGTTAGGGCCTAATTGAAGTCATAACAACAGAAGTCACATGCAAGTTAATGGATAAGGAAAGAAACTAGTCTATAAAGGAGAATGGAAAAGACTGGGAGAGAAATGTGAAAATGAGAGACCTTGGGGAAGCAGAGAAAGAGAGAGACAACCTTGACTCCTGACTTTCTAGGACCAAGTCCTGTCTCCATGAAGCTGTGGGTGTTGATGCTTGCCCAATGATTATCATCTCTATCTTTTTTTAAATATGACTGGGTCAGTTTTAATTTCTTGTGACTCAGCCTTGACTTGAAAGAACACTACTACATAAACAGTATGAAACACACTGTGGGGAAATTTATATATATATATATATATATATATATATATATATATATATATATATATATATATATATATATATATATATTTGTTTGACCCTTACTAAAGCTCTGAAAGAATATTACTCCTAGGTGCCTAGGTGGCTCAGAGGTTAAGCGTCCAACTTCAGCTCAGGTCATGATCTAATGGTTCACAAGTCTGAGTCCCATGTCAGGCTCTGTGATGACAGCTCAGAGCCTGGAACCTGCTTGGGATTCTGTGTCTCCCTCTCTCTCTGCTCCTCCCCCACTCGTGCTCTCTCTCTCTCTCTCAAAAATAAATAAAAAATTTAAAAAAATATTTAAAAAAATCACTCCTACTTTATAGACAATGAAAAGGAAAAAGGAAGGTTTTGTTCAACATTGTAGAACTTGTGTCCAACTGTAGGATTTTCAACTCAGGACTGTCCATCTCCATTATGCCACACAACCATCACCATTACACCCAAAGATAGTTTCTTCTCAGTAGCTGATCAGGTTCCTCCACAATCATAAATGCTTTCGTTTGCCTGGAATACCTGGAACCATGCCCAGAATTCCCATAGTGGTCATGCTTCCTTACTCAATAACGCTACGGAACCTAAGCTGATGTTAGAGGTCTTAGCCTTCACCCCAATTTTGTAAATCTGATGGTTCTGCATACAGGGATTGGGCATAACGGGTAAGTGAATCTTTCTGAAAGCAGGGCTATTTCAAAGAATCCTAGGTGAAAGAGTTCCAACTAACTTTTAAGTACACTGAGGGTAAGACCATGTTTGTGCCTGGTACATAACAGGAATTCAAATATCTAGAATGTGCTGGGTAAATTTTATGTGTTCACTTGGCTAGGTGATATGTCCAGCTGTTTAGTCAAATACCAATCACTATGTAGCTGTGAAGGCAATTTTCATGTTATTAACATTTAAATCTGTGGATGTTGAGCAAATTGAGTTAAGCTCCATTAATGTGGATGGGTCTTAACCAATTAGTTGAAGGTCGTAAAAGACAAGACTGAGATTTTCTGAAGAAGAAGGAATTAAGGCTCAAGACTGGGACACAGAAACCTTTCCAGCTTGCCTGTCCTGTCCTGTCCTGTCCTGTCCTGCAGAATTAAGACCAAAGACTGCAACATCAATTCTAACCTGAATTTCCAGCCTGCCAGCTTGCCCAACAGATTTCTGGTGTGCCAGCTCTCACACTGCATGAACCATTTTTTTTTTAAATAAATATCAATGGAGACAGAGAGAAAGAGAGAGAAAGATTATATATATTTTATGCATTATATGTTTTATATGTACACATATATAAAACATAATGCATATAAATAATACACTATTATTTTATATTATGTTACTATTACGTTAATCAATATATTAATATCGTAACATACAATTCCCATGGTTCTGTTTCTCTGGAAGACCCTGACTAATATTTAAGGTTTGCTGAGCTTGTTGGAGTGGACACACTGGATTCAGGAGAGGCTAAAGAGGAAAATATAATTTCAAATTTGTAGCCAGTCCTTTGTAAAGGTGAAGGTGGAGTACCTGAGTAGATGGCACTGTCCTAAGATCCCAGAATATCTTAGTGAGTTATTCAGTACAAACCTAGGGCCAGAGCCTAGGCTGGGATGGGGGGGTGAAGAGCTCAACAGCTGTTCGACCTTCCCAGTTCCCAGACGTGTTAGAGAGTTGGAAGCCAGATGAGGGTTATTAGAACAGGCTGCAGAAGAAAAGCAAAGGGCCCAGCAATGTGTCAAGAGGACTGAGTCTGAAAAAGAAATCCCCTGTGGTGAGGAATTGTGGGTAATTCCCTAGGAACAGTGGTGACTGATACTGAATCTGATACTGAATACTCTTTCCTTTTTTTTGCAGAAATCACTTTCACCATGTCTTCTCTTCCACTCTCCTACATCCAATAAAGTGTCACTCTTAATGTCGTTTTAGTTGTGCTTTGAGGGGCCAAAGGAAGAACGTGGGGTCTCCAGTTTGAAGCAAAGTGGGCCAGTGAGCAAGGTTGTGTACCCAGCAAGTCCAGTTAAGAGGGATGAGCAATGATTAGAAGTGATAATGGCAGAGAAGCAAGTTGCACATAGTCTGATTCAGTGACAGCTATTCTTGAAAGCAGTGGATGTTCAATTGTTTATACTTGGAAGAAAAACAGTTTAGATAAGATAGAAGGCTAAAGGTTACAAGTAATACCTGAGAGTAAGCATTAGGATAAGATAATCCTGAGGTTAAACCCTACCCCACTGTTGACCAAAGGGTGATCTTGGGCAAGCTCTCTCTCTGACCTGTTTCCTCATTTAGAGAATTGGGCAACTTAAAAAAAAAAAAATCTTTAAAATCTTCAACAAGATAGTACACGTAAAGCACATAAAAGACTACCCGGCACATAGAAAAATACTCAAACAGTAGACATTATTATTAACAAAGAGACAACTGTAGGTCTTTTAATATGGTTTGCAAATGCCATTTTAGAACTCACATTTGTCCTTGACGCTCAGCTGTGACAGGACTTTCCCTCTGAAAGCCAAGCTTTCTATCTTCACAGCATTCTGACTTCACCAACAGGAAGTCACAGTCCTTTTGAATTTGTTTTTCCCTGATCCATTTTTAAAAAGGTGTTCGAAAACATATTTAAAAGATGGCTTGGGTTTTTACAAAAGTGTAATTGTTGGTTTGAGGTCAAGTGTTATGACATACAATTAGTACACTGTATAAGCCTGGTTTTTCAAAATTTTTCTATTTAATCCCTGCAAATGTTTCAGTTACTCTTGTTCTTCATTTTTTTTAATGTTTATTTATTTTTGAGGGAGGGAGAGACAGAGACAGAGAGACAGAGAGACAGAGTGTCAGTGGGAGACGGGCAGAGAGAGAGGGAGACACAGAATCGAAGCAGGCTCCAGGCTCTGAGCTGTCAGCACAGAGCCCGATGTGGGGCTCGAGCTCACGGACCGCGAGATCATGACCTGAGCCCAAGTCTGACGCTTAACTGACTGAGCCACCCAGGTGTCCCTCTCCTGTTCTTGACTTTTAAAGTAATTTCAAGGCCTTTTTTTGTAAGACATTTTAAAGCACTTTTTAATTAAAATTTAAAGTTCTGTTAAAGTTTTAATTGTTAGAGAAGACTACATATTCAATATTAAACATCTGGGCAATACAAAAAAAGTAATAAAATAACAACCACCCATCCTAAGCCCATCACCCACAGGGAACCATTATTAAACAACATACAACCTAATACACTGAACACCTTTTTAGTTGACAATTCTTGAGATATACTGCAGAGATTTTAACCGATAAGTTTAGCTCAGAAGGATGATAGTATTATCTACCATATACCATTTTAAAAATGTAGTTAAATAGGATGAAAAACGTTAGCCATTTTTTGTTCTTCCTTTTGTATGTAGAAAAACTATATAAAAAGTTTTTTACACTCTGTTTGGAAGCTAATTTGATGACAAGGACACATCAAGACTTCCTGATTTTAGGTATAATTTGGGGAAATATATCAGAAAAAATTCCCATATTTTCATAAAGGATGACTGTCTTAATGGCATCAGTCTATCTCCTCCTGGTGCTTACTAATGACAGACCCTGACTCCAGTCACATGCTGTTAGAATAGAGTGAGGGGGGCCAGGTGAGGCAGGAAAGAACCAAAGAAAGCAAAATCAAAGACTGCAGCATACCTTCATGACACACAGGCTGTGAAAAATTAATAGAGAAATGGATTTTTTTCACCTTTAAATTGGCAAAGATGCTTTTAAAGTAATAATACTCAGCGGTGAAAGTGAGGTCAACTTCTCATATACTATTAGAAGGAATGTAAATTGGTCCTAGCTTTCTAGAAGATGATTTAATACAGTTGAATTTATAAGACCATAAGAATGTTCATGCCCATCAGACCCAGTAACTCCAGTTCTGGTGATTTACTCTAAATACGAGAATCATAACGACAAATACCATATGATTTCACTCATACGTGGAATTTAAGAAACAAAATGAGCAAAGGGAAAAAAAAAGAGAGACAAACCAAGACACAGACTCTTAAAATATTTTTTATGTTTATTTTTGAGAGAGACAGACAGAGAGACAGAGACAGAGACAGAGCATGAGTGGGGGAGGGGCAGAGAGAGAGGGAAACACAGAATCCGAAGCAGGCTCCAGGCTCTGAGCTGTCAGCACAGAGCCCGAGATGGGTCTCAAACTTATGAACAGTGAGATCCTGACCTGAGCCAAAGTCAGAGGTGCCCCCCGGACTCTTGACTATAGTGAATAAACTGATGGTTATACCAGAATGGAAATGGATGGAGGCATAGGGAAAATAGGTGATGAGAATTAATCACTTGTCATGATAAGCACCGCTATGGAATTGTTGAATCACTATATTGTATACCTGCAACTAACATAACAGTGTATGTTAAGTCTACCGGGATTAAAATAAATTAAAAAAAGAATATTCACAGGGCGCCTGGGTGGCTCAGTCAGTTGGGCGGCCGACTTCAGCTCAGGTCATGATCTCACAGTTCATGAGTCTGTGGGTTCAAGCCCCGCGTCGGCTCTGTGCTGACAGCTCAGAGTCTAGAGCCTGCTTCGAATTCTGTGTCTCTCTCTCTCTCTGCACCTCCCCCCGACACCTCTCTCTCTCTCAAAAGTAAATAAACATTAAAAAAAATTAAAAAAAAGAAAAGATTATTCACTAGGAAATCCTTCATAAACATGAAAAGAATAAATCAGTTTAACCATACATAATAGAGGAATAAGGGACTTGCCAGAAAGATTAATATACAGTGGAATATTATGCAATCACTAAAATTCATATTTTTACTGTTAAGTCGATAAAAAGTAAAATGAACTGTACTATCATCTTAATTTTAAGACAAAAAATCATATTACATATATACATGCATATATATATATGCAAATATACATGTTATATTTATATAACTACCAACTTGGTGAAATATAATATTTCTAAAATTGAACACCATCTTCTGACCCCACCCTGTAGGCCAAAATGTCCCTCCTCTATTCTTTCAAGATTTAGTAAATGGCACTACCATCCACTCATTTGCTCATGCCAAAATCCTAAGAATCATTCTTGCTTATTTCTTTTATCCTCTAAATCCTATTTATCAGCAAGTCCTGCTTCACTTCCAAATTTATTTAAAATCTGTCCAGCACTCTCTCTCTGCCATGTGAGGATGTAACAGGAAGGCAGCCCTTTGCAAACTGGGAAGAGTGCCTTCCTCAGACACCAGATCTGCTGGCACCTTGAGCTTGGACTTCCCAGTCTCCACAACTGTAAGAAACAAATGTTGGTTGTTTAAGCCACCTATTCTGTTATACTAGCCTGAACTGGCTAGTACAGAATTCTTCTGTATCTTCCATTCCATACTTGGCTCTGGATGACGGTATGTTGCATGGTACATTTTCTTTTTAAAGCTTTTTGTATTTTCTGAATTTTCTACACTGACAATATGCTAGCATTCTCCCTCTGCAAAAATCTAAAGTCATGTCATCCTTCTGCTTTAAATCTTTCCATGGTTTCTCATCATCCTAGAAAACTCCAGACACCTAGTGGCCAAAAGTCCTTCTATGATATGGCTCCCGCCTGCTTTCAGCTTCTCCTCCCTTCAGAGAACTTTTAAAATTATTTTGTGTTTTGTTCATTTACCACTAGAATGTAAGCGTAAGTAAAGCAGAGACATTCTGCCTTGTATCCCAGGACCTAGCTCAGAGCCTAGCACCAAGAAATTGCATATGTGTTGGGATGAACAAATGCTAATGGAAAATGGGCCTTTCTAAGATCAGCCTGCATACCATGAGCAATGCAAGTAAACTTGAAATAATATAGACAAATATGAGGACCCTTTTTGCAGTTATGGAAGTAATTGTAGCACCCATGAAGCAAAGAGTTAGAACCCTCAACACTGACAGACTCTCAAGTAATAATCACAAAAGAGAGAGGCCTATGGGACTCTTGCTGATAAGAGCCATCTACTGTTAAAGTTCACAAATCATTGCTATTAATATCCTCAACCACAAAAGAGACTACTTTTACTACCATTGCTGATAAAATTGATAAAAATCTTGGCAGCTTCAAAAGTTAATACGTTCTTGTCACTGGAATTGTTCCAAAAGAAGTGAACAGCCACTTGGCAGGAATGTTCAAGAAGGGATATGAAGCTTGGATAGTATGTTGGAAGAAACTGCTGTTTGGGTTGGGCTAAGTCATAGGGTAGCAAATTGGGGTACATAGGCCACATTTATTTTGCAGATGTGTTTTTTTTTGGGAGATACAATATTTACTTTAAATTGGCTTGAATGTCCTTAGATAGGGTATAAGCTCTAGAATTCCTGTGGTTTCTATCACTTCTATTATTTGCAGATGATGGATATGGTCATTCACGAGCTCAAACAAGCATGTGGGTTTGCCACCCCTGGACTCTCTAAGGTCTTTTTCAACACCTGACTATAAAGGACAAGATGCCATGTTAAGAGAGTTGTTGAAATGGAGGGATGTAAGCTTTACACTAAGAATAATCATCACTGCTTGACTTTCAAACCCTTTCTGTACTCTTTATCCTTGGCATTCTAGCCCATAAAATCTAACTCTCATTACTTGAGCTTGTGGCTCACTTTGAAGATTTTATCTGTTGTCAAAATATTAACTTAACCTTTTCCAGTAAGAAATCTGATAACAATCCAATACATCTGTGGACCAAAAGATAACAAATCTTTTTGTTCCTGGTTGAAGAATAAATATGACCCAGTTCAGATATTTGAAGAAATACATATGAAGTAAGAAGTCTCTCTAATCATGCAAATATTGACTTCATCCTCGAAGTTCTTTTTTATTTCAGGGCATTGAGTTACAATGGTATTTTATTTTTTTTAGTGAACATTTTAACCACTGTGGTGGATAGACTTCATGTCCTACCGCTCATTTTTAGTTTCAGATGCTGAATTACTGTCTGATGAAGGGATGCTGACATTTCTTCTTCTCAGTAATAAAGAGCAACTGGGAAGAAAGAACAGTGTGTGTTGTGAGAAGAAGATAACACTATCCTCTTATTTGCCTTTCAGCTAGCATCCTTAATGAAAGAGGTCTTCTTTTTTTTTCCCTTAGAGAGGGAGAGAGAGAAAGAGAGAGAGAGACAGAATAAGCAGGGGAGACAGGCAGAGGGAAATAGAAAGAGAGAGAGAATCTCAAGCAGGCAAAGAAGTGTTCACACCTGTGCCTTCCTGAGCAACGTAGGAATCAGGTATGTTAGGTGTAATAACAGAGGCTACAGGCAAAAGAAAAATGTCTTGAGAAATAGCTTAAACTAGTGACAATCCTGGAGGATAAATGAATTTCACAAGTCGTGTTATCAGCTTGATCGTATGTGACCCCAATTAGCCAATTATGATTCATAATCCACAGTTGATACTAACCCAAATATAATAGCATTTGACAGGCAATAAATAATACATTCTTCACAAAGTCATGCTCAATTTAAGGCAGTTACATTTACTTAAAACATGAGGTACCTCCTGTTAATTTTCTGAGTATAAGATATCCCACAGTTTTGAATTAAATTTTTCAGACTATATTCAAAGGTGAAATTTATACTAAAATTTCATCCTGACGGTATTACACTAGATTATATAAATATAAATATTAAGCACTTCAAAGTTAGCAACAGTTCTGCTCATGAGTTTTGTTTTTATATTTTTATGCTTTCCAAAAATAGTAAAAGGAACTAGTTGGAATTACTATATAGCTATGTAACACATAGCTTAAAAACAGTTGCCTTTTAAATTTTGCAACTTTTGGTTCACTTAATACAAAATATAAACATAAGTAAAAATGAAAATATAACTTCAGATATACATGGACATTTTTTGGTTTCATGGGACACACTTGTGTTACCAGGGGTGCAATTTCACACATTAACGATAATCCCTTTGTGAACTCTAAATATCATGGATTTGCAGAAATGCAGACTTGCCTAGCTTCCTGATTATTTTTAGAAAATGCTCTAAAATTAGGAGATTAAAAAGCACATACAGTAAGGGCTCAGACACTCAGCATACCCATCTGTGAATCATTAACACCGTCATTTATAATGGTCTTTTCTCTTTGGTCTAAATTTTATTTATGATTATGTTGAATATTTATATATTTTTGGTACTGACAGTTGTTTAAAAAATTTGCTTTCAGTTCTTTCCTTCACAGCATTTCAAACAGTTAAAATTCTACATTACAAAAACAAAAAAACAAAAAAACCCCTGAGGCACAGAGTGGTAGTTGAAAATTGCCCCTTTCCCTTGTACTTCTCTGAACTGCATTTGTTGTTCTGAATATTCAGGCAAGCAAGATCATGTACACATCCCGTCTGAGAGCTTTTTCTATGTTTATATATGAGAATGTCAGGAATTTGTGTCAAAATCAGAATGCTTATCAGTTTTTCAGAACTCATCACGAAGACTCAGAGTAATGGCTGAAGAACTCTACGAGATGCTCTGATCTCAAGCCATGCCCCTGGCATTACAAAGAGGACAAGTTCTGTTAGGGCACAGACTGTGTATAAACAAGAGAGAGTGAGAGGTGGCATGATTCAATGGAAGAAGAAGCATCTGGGCTAATGCCCTGTTTCTGCAACTTCTGTGTGACCCTGGGCTTGTGAGAACCAAATGAGACAGTATGGGTCAGAGAGCTTCATCTACACGAAGTCCCTTAAAAAACCTCATGTACCAACCAAATGTCCAAATTAAATCATTCTAGTGTACTCTAGTCTCCCCACGGGAGCCGGCAATCTGCCACTATTATACCTGGGAAGAAGTGATCCAGGAGAAGAAGTTCCCAAAGTTCTATTTCTACTGGAGTGAAAAATTAAAATAACTAGGCAATGTTGGTATACCCTCAGCCAAACTTATGTATGGCAGGCAAACTGGACTATGGTGCCAATCTCTCTTTGAGTTAATGTTTACTGCTAATTGCTCTGATCAAGGGAGTCGCAACCATGAACAAGACATCTGTGGATATTTTCCACCCATATGCAAGATCTATGCTTTGTTTGCAAAGAGAAGATGAAGCGGCAGGTAACTCTGAAAGGAGCCAAACTCCAGTGAGCAAACTGGGTTTGTTTTCATGGAAAGAAAAGGACAGTCACAATAGGACTAAGAAACTGCCAGATGTAGGAAAGTAATTACCAAACTAGAGGAGTTCTAGAGATACCCAGAGAAAGAGGGTTACCTTCTCTTCTGTAGTGATGGAGCCGTTACAAATTAATGACCAGGTGAAAGCCATGGAAGGCCTTGGACTTGGAGGATTTTGAATGGGAGGGTCTAGAATTGCAGCTTCCTATATAGCTTGAACAACTGATTAATCAAGTTCTTTATTCATCAGCTGAAAGACCCATAGGACCATAAACTGCATGAAGAAGTGGGGATACAGCGGTGGAAAAAGACACAGCCTCTGTCCTCCAGAAGCTCACAAAGAAGCAATCACAGAAGGACCAATGAGTACTTTGATAGGGATGACCATAGGGTGCTGGGGAAACATGGAAGTGGGGGGCATTGATTTCAGCTTTTGTAGAATCAGGGAGGTCTCACCAGAGGAAGTGATGCCCAAGTGGAGACCAGAAGGATCTTTTGAGAGTGGCCAGTGACCCAGAACAGCATGTGCAAAGGTCCAGAGGCAGGAGAGCTCAGCAAATGAGGAAAAGGGAGCAGCTCAGTATGGCTGGAAAGGGACATTGACAGTACACAGTGAAAGGGAACTTGACAAGAGATGGCGTGAAAAGGTAAGCAGAGACGGGATCATGAAGGGCCTTGTGAGTCGTGATCAGAGGTTTGGGAGATGGGGAACCAGAGGGAGGCAATGAGGAACCACTGAAGGGTAAGTACCTGAGCAAATCTCTAAGCTTCATTTCTTCACCTAATAGAAATAATTCTACTTGCCTCACTGAGTTACAATGAACATCAAACAAAAGTATACGGAGGACTCTGTAAACTATAGCGCTTTATAGAAACATGCTGTAACGTTACTCCTTTCCTCACTGGAAAAATACAAGAACCGAAACCAGATGTTCTTTAAGAGGTTTATTTTGGGGCGCCTGGGTGGCGCAGTCGGTTAAGCGTCCGACTTCAGCCAGGTCACGATCTCGCGGTCCGGGAGTTCGAGCCCCGCGTCAGGCTCTGGGCTGATGGCTCAGAGCCTGGAGCCTGTTTCCGATTCTGTGTCTCCCTCTCTCTCTGCCCCTCCCCCGTTCATGCTCTGTCTCTCTTAGTCCCAAAAAATAAATAAGCGTTGAAAAAAAAATTAAAAAAAAAAAAAGAGGTTTATTTTGTATTAAATGTGTCTTCCCCTCTTTACTTTAAAGATATGTATTCTATCAATACATACCACGTACCAGTTCTTCACCACTTAGCTTATACTGCTTTGTTAAGTGGAAACAAAAAGCAAAACAGAGTGGGAAACAGTAAAAAACACCGAGCTTCCCTCTGCGGGTCATTGCTCAAAAGTCACGTGCGGCCCACACTGACTTGCCTATTTTTTTTTTTTTTTTTTATGAAATTTATTGACAAATTGGTTTCCATACAACACCCAGTGCTCATCCCAAAAGGTGCCCTCCTCAATACCCATCACCCACCCTCCCCTCCCTCCCACCCCCCATCAACCCTCAGTTTGTTCTCAGTTTTTAACAGTCTCTTATGCTTTGGCTCTCTCCCACTCTAACCTCTTTTTTTTGTTTTTCCTTACTTGCCTATTTAAAAATACAGTGTAGGGGCGCCTGGGTGGCTCAGTCGGTTGAGCATCCGGCTTCGGCTCAGGTCATGATCTCACGGTTTGTGGGTTCGAGCCCCGCATCCGGCTCTGTGCTGACAGCTTAGACTGGAGCCTGCTTCAAATTCTGGGTCTCCCTCTCCGTCTGCTCCTCCCCCCACTTGTACTCTGTCTCTCTCTCTCTCTCCTTCAAAAATAAATAAATAAATAAATAAAAACATTTAAAAAATTTTAAAAAAGTAAATAAAAATACAGTGTACACCCCCACCCCCAGCTCCACCCCCAGCCCCTCTTAGCCTGCTCTTCATTCACTTTTTTCATTGTACTTATTTTCTTCTAACATATCAGCAAATTTGTTATTTATTAGTTCCAATATATAAGCTCCTTGAGGGCAGGGATCTTTATCTTTTTTGTTAGTTGATGGGTTTCTTATAGTCATATAAGTTCTTAGCACTAGTAAGCGTTAATCAATATTGAATTAACCGAACGAATAACTAGATAAAAGGGAAGTCTGGTAGAAATCTTTGCAACAATTTATATTTTGAAAATAATATATGGCAAACAGAAATTTCAAAATTAAGAATAAAAACCATTTGAAATGAGTTAAAAAATTTAAAGCCTTATTCCACACTTTCTTTTACAAGTGTTCCTATTAACTGGTTTCCTCTAGCTTGGATCTCTTAGCCTGTAGCTAAAAAGGCCGCAGGCCTCATTTCCAAAAATATTCAAGTGTATGCTGCATTTAATTTCAGTGAGTTACAGAGAATTTGAATTCTGCTCTAGGAGTTTTATTTGCCACCTTTATTGGATATGCCTTATTCCTATTATGCCGGTGGGCTCATTTACAAGCAAGGGGGTAAAGGCCACTTCCACTATTATTGCATGCTGGTAAAAGTGACCATAAGAACTAGATAAATGCTGTCTTTATTAATTTTTCCCCCATGAGGTATAGTTCTGGCATTGTTAAGGGGAAATGATGCTGCTATTTGGATAGGGAAGGTAATGATGTGACTGGTTGTTAGGAAAGCAAAAAGCAAGTTCTCCACATGCTTCTTTCTCAAACTCCTGAAAACAGGGCTCAGTTGTAATTTTATTTTATTTTTTTTAAACGTTTATTTATTTTTGAGAGAGAGGGAGGGAGAGAGAGGACCCGAGGCAGGCTCCATGCTGACAACAGAGAGCCTGATGCAGGGCTCGAACCCATGAGCTGGGATATCATGCTTAACCAAGTGAGCCACCCAGGAGCCCCTCAATTGTAATTCTGAAGCAAGGGTTGCAAATTGGTGGTCCATAGGCCACATCTGGCTCCCACACAGAATCTCCCACCGCCTACTTCTCCTCCTCGGTAGTACTTGCTCCCACAGGCAGGGGATTATATAAAGATTGAACACCTTTTGGGTGAAGAGAGACCAGTTCTGGTTCATTTGTACCCAACTCTGCTGTCTGTGGTTCATAGGTTCCTTTGGACTCTTAACAGCAATATGGATCAGTCTATTCTTACTAGTGTCCTTGGGCTCCAGATACCATGCCTCATATCAGCCCAGGCTGGCATCCTCTGAAATTTTAGGTGCTGGTGATTTTTGGTTTCTTTAACGGAACTAGTTCTTAGAAGAGATTCTCTACTTGTTCACACTCAAGGCAGAAAGACAGATGAGAACTTCAAGAAGTCTCCAAACAGGAGCTATAACTCAAATAAATGATAAAGCTCTTAAAATGAAATAGCAGACAAGTAAGCAGTAGTTAGGGAATAGGTTTCCAAGGATTCTGTGGGGGCCCAACATCATGCCTCCATTCTTGTGTGTAACCAAGAGGACCCCTAACTTGACTAATTTCAAGACCACTTTTCCAAACTGTCACGTGAACTAGATGATTCGTTAATTTAATTTTGAATTAATTTAAAAGATGATGAGACTTTTCCCTTACACAGCAATATTGATGTTAACATGCCGCTATTAAGGATTTACTTCATTGGACACAAGAAAGAAACCAGCCCTCAAATCAGACAGAGCCACATGTCCTATAAACAGCCAGTTAGAGAATAAAAAACTAAGGCCTCAACAATCTATAGACACTTAAGTTTCACTTGCCCTGTTTGAGACTGAGATATGGGCTTGCTGGACCCTCAACTTCATGGTCTTACTTTCTGCAACCAGACTTGGTTAAATCAGAATCAGGTAAACCAGGTCGATCCAGAACCTACTATGCGCATGCTCCCATGCTAGGTCTACACGCTACAGGCAAAGAGCAATGAAATCAATCCCGGCAGTATTCTATATGGCACCTGTATGCAAATTAGGACAAAAAAGAACTCCTCTTGGTGGACGCAGCCCAACAAATGGGCTTGGTGTTACGGGGCTCGTCAATTTGGTAAGTAGAGTTAAGGTTGGTGTTCAGCTGCAAATCATAGGTTTAGTCGGGTGCCTTTGTGAAGTGGTCAACATACACACTCACACATGGTGGCCCTGAAAGTCCTACTCCTTGAACTCATGATCAGAATCTAATGGCCAATGAGACGATATTTAATGAATATCCTAGGATAGAGGTTAACGCAGAAAAGCTATGCCTGAAATACCACAATCCAAAGGATGGGATTATTATACAGTTGAGGAATTGGGAAAAGCTTCACACAAAAAAATACCTGAAAGAGGCTGCAGCAGAAAGGAGGAGAGGGCTCCAGGGAAGGGTTCTAGATAGAGGAAGATGGCTGAAAAAGGAACAGGACAGGGGAACATAGGAGCACATTCAGGAAACATGATATGGTTCAGCACTGCAAGGGTTTATGTAATGTTTCTATAAATGGTGGAAAAGGGAGGAGAGGCTTTGTAGTACATTGGGTCCACAATGTGGAAAGCACTGAAGGCCAAAGCTGAGGATTCTGTTTGTAATGTAGTAGCCATTGTCTAAATTGTTCTTGAGCAGGAACAGGTGATAAAAATAACAGCTAACAATTATTGAATACATACCACGTGCCAGGCATTTTGCTCAACTCTTGGCATACAATATCTCATTTAACTCTCATGACAATCCCAAGAACTATATACCCAAGAAAGATACAGATTATCTATCTATCTATCTATCTATCTATCTATCTATCTTACAAATATATATCCCAAGAGAGATATAGATATTTACCTCCATTTTACAAATTAGGAAACTGACCTTAGGAAGGTTAATGTCCCCTCGGCTGTGCAGGCTAATAAATGAGAGAGCTGGAGTCAAGCCCTACCATATCAGAGCCCCTAAACATAAGTGTTCTTCTCATTAGACAAGTCGGAGTAATGCTTTGGCAGTAACAGGTAAAATTAATAGAAATGGAACAACAAGGATAGAAAGACGACTGCAATGTTCAGGTGAGAGACCATGAGGACATGAAGGAGCAAACTTTGCAAAGGAAAAGTTGATTTCACTGACAATTCAGGGGAAGCATATGTCAGACTTAGCATCTGCTTGTTTGGGAGAGAGAGTGTTGATACCATAGGTTTAAATGCAGAGCGGCAGTGCTACCGATAAAAATCAGAAAAAGGCAGGAGGTGATTTCCAGAGAGAGTGGAGCCTAATGGGCGGGAGGGGCTGTTCAAGTGAAGATATTTGGGAGGCATGATGGCTGGAGTGGTAGCAGGCACGTTAAAGACAAAAGCCATGCCCTAAGGACGGCAGAACAGACTAACAAAGCCCGATCACTCTCTGGAACCTGACCTGCACATCGCTGGTCACTTTGTATGTTTGTCTAAATAGTGTGGTTGTCTCTGTTACCATGAGCTAAACAGAATCCCTTTTTGATATAGATATCATATATATTTTCACTGATATCATGGAAAACTTCGTCCTGATTACCCAGATTATTTTCACTGACATTCACAACTTAGGGAAACAAGGTTGAGGATTCTCTGTCATTCCACTGTAATTCTGCTGCTGCATTCATGGAACGAAAGGGTTTTATTCTTTCATAAAGTGCTAATCCAAGTAATGTCCATATAAAGTAGGGAAGGAGTTTTGGAACAGTTTACTCAAAATTTGGGCAGGGAGGAAATTTTCACATGAAAGGAAATCAGAAGTATTTAAAAGTAAGAGCGCCATGCTTTTATTTCTTCGAAGAAAGTGCAGGATCAAAACAGGGCTTTATATTTATAAACATGAGAGTTGGTCTTCATATTTTCCTAAAAAGAAGTATCCAAAAGAAATCTTCTAGCTACATGATGTGGGATTCTGGACTTTGCTAGGATCAACTACTAAAGACATGGTGACTTGGCTGGCCACAAATCCAATCCTATCCCCAAATGGCCACGTGAGGAAGAAAATAGGAGGGAGCCTCCGGTTGCATTTGAGGGCATGATACATGATTAAGAGAAATTATTGTCCCATTGGGAGAGGAAATTTACATTACCCTGCCCCATGGTGGGGGCCACCCTGTGAGGGGGACACGGACAAACGAGAGCAGGTTAGAAAGCAACCAGGCTGAAAGGTGTGGTGAGAAGAAAGGCTGGAGAACGAGGAATGTTAGGCCTCTGAAAGAGGAGTTCTAGGTGGGACAGAAGTTACCATTCTCCTAACTAGTTGCCTTCACCAACTCTCGTCCTCCTACAGTCTATTTTCCTTTCCATATGTATGCTGAGCTCCTCATCAGGAATAAGGTTATTCCTCTGATTAATAATTCTCCAAAAATTTCTTGTAGTTTAGAATAAACTTCTCTCGTGATTTAGAATAAAATCCAAGCTCCTCAGCATGGCCTGGCCTCTGTTGCCTTCCCTGCATGCTTCTCTACTACTGCCATATGGCTGTTTTTCTCTTGCTCCCAGACACTCCGAACTCACTTCCACCTCTGGGCCTTTGCACATGCTGTTCCTTCGGCCTGGCCTGCTGTCCCCTAGA
Organism: Lynx canadensis; assembly: GCF_007474595.2. Classification (NCBI taxonomy): domain Eukaryota; kingdom Metazoa; phylum Chordata; class Mammalia; order Carnivora; family Felidae; genus Lynx; species Lynx canadensis. The sequence goes on from NC_044320.2 coordinate 31,521,316, forward strand.
GTTTCAAAAGCTTGGTTTTTTTCCAATTCAGTGTCATTTCCCTAGAGAAGTATGCCCTAAATACTTCTGGAGTCAGAGGGGTTTTGTGTCAAATCCTGGTTTCACCTCTTAGGATCATGTTGGCCTTGCCTCAGCATCTTCTTCTGTAAGGTACAGTAGCAACTTGAGAGCTGCTATGAGAAATCAAGCAAAGCAAGTCACAGAAGACACTATGAACACTGCCTTTCACTTGCTCTTCTCATAGTGACCTGTAAACATTAGTTATCATTATTACTACTTACTGTATCTATCATAACCTTAAAATGATTTTATTGATACTTTTCCTTATTTATTGGCTGTTTCCTCACACTACAATATAGATTTTATCAGTGCAGATTTCCTGGTTTTCACTTCTCCACTTTGAGTGCTTCTAACAGCCCCAAGCTCATCAAAGGCACCCAATAAATAATTCGTTCACGTTTAATAGGGGAAGGACAATATGGCAAATCAGGAAGTGACTTTTCAGTAGTCTTAATCCTAAATTTCCACCATTTGTGTCACCTTGGTCACTCTGGGGCCTCAGTTTCCTGAGTGTATGACTCTTTAGCATGACTCTTTTTTTCATGTTTATTTTTTAGAGAGAAAGAGAGAGATACAGAGAGACAGAATGAGCAGAGGAGGGGCAGAGAGAAAGGGAGACACAGAATCGGAAGTAGGCCTTAGGCTCTGAGCTGTCAGCACAGAGCCCAATGCGGGGTTCAAACTCACAAGCCGTGAGATCATGACCTGAGCCAAAGTCATACACTTAGCCCATGAGCCACCCAGGCGTCCCCATTTTAGTATGACTCTTAATAGGAGATTCAGCTTGTTAATTTTATAAGGGTAGGATGTGTGAGAAAAGTAAAGTCATGTATCAGGCAGCAGGGGGCAGCAGTGTGCCAAAAATGCACCTGTAGCTTTAAGATCCAGGTGTCCTCTCTTCTCCCTTTAATTGAATAACTTAGAATTAAATATTCCATCAAGTCATTACATTTTGCAAGATGAAGATAAAACTGATATCTTTGGAGAAATGCTGTGTATACTCTTTTCTTCCTGTAAAAATGGAGTTTTCAATTAAAGGATCAAGGAAAACTCATTCTTTCTTCCTGATTTTATTTCCAAGTGGGAAGCAGTTAGTCATGGAACCTATAAGAATCAGACTTAAAAACTGTGCTGTTGGTGGCAGTGATAGTTCCAGTTCCACTCTTTACTAGCTGTATGACCTTGGAATTTGGGGAATAAATAATAAAAAGGTAGCTTGTCGGAGGCACCTGGGTGGCTCAGTTGGTTAAGCCTCCAACTCTGGATTTCAGCTCAGGTCATGATCTCATGGTTAGTGAGTTCGAGCCCCTATCAGGCTCTGCACTGAGTGTGGAGTCTGCTTGGGATTCTTGATTCCTCTCTCTGCCTCTCTCTCTCTTGCTCTCAAAGTAAATAAATAAACTTAAAAAAAAAAAGTAGCTTGTTTTTAATAATACTATTTAATTCTCAGACCAACCCTGTGAGTTAGATTTTAAAACACCAAGCAATGAGAGATTAAGTGATTTGTCTAAGATCATGCAGCTGAGATACATAAACCCTGATAGGAAGCTTTTAACTATAATGTCATATGGTAAAAAAAAAAACTGCTTGGTTTGGGGTACCTGGCTGGCTCAGTAGGAAGAGAGTATGTGGCTTTTGATCATGGGGTTCTTGATCTTGGGGCTTGAGTCCCAGGCTGAGTGTAGAGATTACTTAAAGAAAGAAACTTAAAAAAAAAATAAATACTTCAGCCCTAAAGAAAAAGAATTTGCTTGGTTTAAAAGTAAATGAGAAATTATACTAATTTCTTGTAAATAAATGAAAACAAAGCAAAAAATATATTCCCCCTTGCTTGAAAAATTAGATCATTAAATAAAAGATTCAGTATTGCGTTAACCCAATATGTGGAGATGCCACTAAAAGCAATTCAAAACAGCTTAGGCATCCTTCTGAGATCTATCTCACACCATCACCCTGCTTTCTCTTTACCGTTGTTGTTCATATAGTTCTGCTAGACTTACTTTCATGGGCCTATCATTTTGAGTAATTAAAAAAAAATTTTTTTAATGTTTTTATTTATTTTTGAAGGAGAGAGAGACAGAGCATGAGCTGAGGAGGAGCAGAGAGAGAGGGAGACACAGAATCTGAAGCAGGCTCCAGGCTCTGAGCTGTCAGCACAGAGCCCGACACAGGGATCGAACTCACAAACTGTGAGATCCTGACCTGAGCCGAAGTCAGACGCTCAACCGACTGAGCCACCCAGGTGCCCCTGTCTTCAGGCATTCTAGTATCTGTTTTGTTTTTTCTCTTTTCACCCAACTCAAAAATAATGGTAGTGCTCATCGGTTCAAATATTAACATTTCCATCTAGGAATGCCCTAAGAAAGGGGAATACACACCAGAAAGAAAGAGAAACCTATGGAAGGGATACCGAGAGATTTGAAGAAGAGGAAGAGGTGAAAAGGCAGGTAGTAGGTTTATCTAGGCACAGCAGCAGCCATGAATGTGCGTATACATCAAACAGAAACCCACTAATGATCACGCATTGACCTATTTGGACTTCTACGAGAAATTCAGCCCATTATTTTAGAACATTCTATAGTCAAAGTCCATCTTAAAAAAGAAACAACTGTAAAGTTGCTTTGTATTTTCAAATTTAACCATATAGGCATGACAAGGAGGCTTTCCAGAGATATTTCTGTGAACCTCAAGAGGACCCAGAGTGCTGCCTGGCAGGTGTACTGTCTTTTCCCTTTATGCACTCTCCCACCATTTTCCCACTCCTAAAAAAGCCCTAATAAACTCTTCCTCCATCCATATTTTCGGTTGATGATCTTGGTACTTAACTTATTGGAAAGAGTGAAGCATTCAGAGAACTTGCAGAGACTCTTAGTGCCACATCAATGCTCCCACTAGCACCCACAGCCACTCACTCAGCTTCTTATCTGCTCCTATTTTAGCTCATTTAGCCCCTTCTTCTTCCAGCTATTCAAAGACAATTCTTCTGGAACTCTCTACTGCACATTGTCACATTTCCCCCTCTCTACTAGATTACTCGCATTCACATAAAAACATGCTGTTATTTCTCCCATCTTAAAAAAGCTCTCTCTTGACCCAATTTACTCCATGGGTGAGTACTCCCTTCTCCTACTGCCCTATGCAGAAAAACTCCTTGAAATTTTCTATATTTGCCATTTCTAATACCTCCCATATTCTCTCTCTCTCTTAAATTCAGTCCAGTTGGGATTCCAGCTGACTACTGCACTGAAACTGTTCTTGTTCAAGTCATCAACGCCTTCCATCCACCTTCATAAAACCAATGGTCATCTCAGTTCTCACTCAACATCTTGACCTCTATGTCCTTCCTCATTCACTTTCTTCACTGGCTTCTATGATATCACAGTCTCATAGTTTTTCTCCTACTGAACTGGTTGTTCCTTCAGGTCTTCTTCTCCCCAAACTGGAGGCACCTAGGTTTCAGTTCTTGGTCATCTGTCCATGCTTCCTCTTTTGGTGAGCTCATTGTGGTTTTTGTTATCATCTCTATATTGGAAACTCCCAAAGCAGTATTTCCAGCATAGATTTTTTTCCCCCTGAACCCAAGGTCCATATAGCCAACTTGCTTATTCTCCACCTGGACACCTAAGTTGACATCTCAAACTTAACATGTTCAGAAATAAACTCATGAATTCCCTGCAAACATTCACCCTCATCTTTTCCATTTCACTTGAGGAAAAATCGATTTGCTCAGGCCAAAAAACCTGGGAGGAATACTTAACTCTTTATTTTGGTTATCTTTACTTTTACTCTCTCAAACCCCACATCCCATCCATCAGGATAATTTGTTGGCTCTACATTTAAAATATAAACAGAATGTGACCACCTCTCATTACTTCCATCACTACCATCTTGGTCTAAACTGTCACTATTTCCCACCTGAATCACAGCAATAACTTCCTAACTGGTCTGTTTCCATTCTTACTGATCCAGTGCTCTACTCTCTCCATTCCAATTACAATAAGTCTTTTAGGGGTGCCTGAGTGGCTCAGTTGGCTAAGCACCTGGCCCTCGATTTTGGCTCGGGTCATGATCTCACGGTTTGTGGGATAGAGCCCTGTGTCAGGCTCCATGCTGACAGCATGAATTCTGGTTGGGATTCTCTCTTTCCTCTTCTCTCTCTGCCCCTCCAGTGTACATGCCCCCCCACCCTCTCTCTCTCAAAATAAATAAATAAACATTCTTTTTAGAAAAGCAAATGCAGGGGCGCCTGGGTGGCGCAGTCGGTTAAGCGTCCGACTTCAGCCAGGTCACGATCTCGCGGTCCGGGAGTTCGAGCCCCGCGTCAGGCTCTGGGCTGATGGCTCAGAGCCTGGAGCCTGTTTCCGATTCTGTGTCTCCCTCTCTCTCTGCCCCTCCCCCGTTCATGCTCTGTCTCTCTCTGTCCCAAAAATAAATAAACGTTGAAAAAAAAAAATAAAAAAAAAAAAAAAAAAAGAAAAGCAAATGCATATTATGCCCTAGCAGTGACTAGTGCTATGAAGGAAAATAAAGGTTGCTCTTGAGAAAGTCACCTAAACTCCTGCTCTCTCTCTCAAAATAAAAAAAAATAAGAGTAAGTCTTTCTAATGTTAGTCAGATCTTGCCATTTCTTTTTTTACAATCATTTATCACTTTATTTTTACTCTAGGTAAGAGATATAGTCCTACAATGCAGAATAAAATCTTCTAAGATGCTACATGATGTAACCCCCCTCCCCCATTATCTCTCCAAACTCATTTCCTATTTACTCTCCCCTATTCACTTCATTCCAATTCATCCACTTGGATGTTCCTGAAGTACATAAAGCAAGTTCCTGCCTCTGGGCCTTTCTTTCCTTCGTCCTGGAATTCTATTTCCCCAGGTATCTGTATTGCTAGCCCTCCTAAAAGGGCTCATCTTTGTCATCTTAATGAGACTTACCCTGACTACCATTAAAGAAAATTACAACACACCCCTTCCCTGGCACTACTGATTTACCTACTATTTTCTTTATTCACTAGCACTTATCACTTAATTTATTATAAAATTTACTTATTTATGATGTTCATTCTTTTTTTTTTTTATCTTTATCTACTGACATATAAGCTCCAAGAAGAACCAGATTACTATAGTATGTAGAATGGTAAATAATGAGATAATGTTAAAAAAAAAACTGTAATAAATTCCCTTGGGCAGAAAATATAACTTGTATTCTGAATAATGGGTACATAACCTAGTATATTAGTTCAGACAAAAGTTGCCTGAGATGATAGGAGATAAAAATGAACAAGGAACATGTGATTCACTAAGTTATTAAGAAAAGTGGTGGGCTTGAAAAACCCCATTGAAAGAAGACATTTGGCTTGTTAACCTGTATTTTGGTAGAATTTTCCTAGAAGAAGCACTAAGAATCCCAGAATCACCATCCAGAAACATCCACAACCCAAATCAATGACCACAGTTGCTACAGTAGGCTGGAGATGATGGTAATAGTCTCCTTGGTTGAATTAGAATTTTTAACACCAGGAAGGTATACCAAAAACTACAGTGATGGTAAAGAAATACATATTGCACAAATCGGGTTTATGAATTTTCTAAAACATGATGGTTTGATTATGTTTTGTCTCGTTAGAATCTTAGTTTTAATTTTTACCAAAGTTTCATATGAACTAAAGAAGCTAACAATTAAGTTCTTTTGGGCGTCTTATAAAATAAAGCAGTTCCTCCAATCTCTTTCCACTCCCCAGAGCCAGTCTCTAGCTCTCTCCATTCTGAGCTGCTCCGATCTGGACTGCTGTTATCTAGGATAGCTATCTCAGGGGAACTGCCCTTCAGGAGGTCCCCTTCACTTCTCCCTTAGGGGTATCTCCTGCTGCCTGGATTCTATTGCTTTCTCTTTCTTGTTTGAGTTCCTTATATTGACAGAGCACCCAAGAAAGGGAGCATGGGAGGTAAAATTTAAAGACATGCATGTATGAAAATGCCTTTATTCTACTCTCACATATTACTTATAATTTCAGTAAAACTTCTAGTAGGAAATAATCCATCATTGGAATTTTGAAGGCATACGCCATTGTCTTCCAGCTTCTAGTTTGGTGCAGAGAAGTTCTATACCATTCTGATTCTTGATCCAGTAAATAAATATGTCTTCCAGAAGATGTGAGGATCTTTTCTTTGTCACAAGTTTTCTTAAGTTTCATAATATGTCTGAGTGTGGGTTTATTCTTTTTCATTGTTCTTGGTACTGGGATATTTCAATTTGGAAACTCATGTCTTTCAGTTCTGGGAAATTTTCTTGAGTTATTTCTCTGACTTCTCTCCACTCCAATTTTTCCCCCTTGTGTCTTTTTTTAAAACTCTTGTGTAGATGATAGACTTCCATGACTGGCTCTCTAATTCTCCTATTTATTTTTCTCTTATTTTCATCCCTTTATCCTATTGTTCTACTTTGGGGAAGATTTCCTTCAAAAGCTTTCACGGAGTTTTTCATTTACGCACTCATATCTTTAATATGTTAGAGCTTTTATTTTTTGTTTTTGGAATATTCATTTTTCTACATATGAAATATTTTATCTTGTTATGAACATTAATGATGTTTTAGAAGTTGACCCCCCCCCCCCACTGGAATATTTTCTGTTCCTTCCAAATGTTTTTTTGTTTTTGTTTTTTTTTCTGTGTTTGGTTCGGTCAATATTCTCATATCAGAAGGTTTAAGAGTACTTAAATTAAGAATTTAAAACTTTAAATTCTGGAATGCACCTTAACAGCTTTCCTACTTAGGAGCAGGACACTAAAAAAGCTTACTGGCAGTGAGGCTTGTAGGCTGTACTCTTTACTGTTAGAGCCTCTGGTGGAGCTGATTCATAGAATTCTTAATGTCAGTAACTTCAGGTCTTTTCTCTTGGGTCAATCTACTTTATAAACCGACTTTTTAGTCTTATCTTCAGACTCAGTATGACCAACTGACTTTCAGCAATTCTGCACTGCAAATATGGTGCCTCTTAGCTTCTCTGTTAGCTTCTCTCTCTCCTAAGCTCTCTGCTTTCCAGTTTCCAAAATTGTTTGCTATTATTCCCTCTTTCAATTTTGGTTCTTTTTGTCCTATGTTTCCTTCTTTTCTTTTATTTTTTTAAGTTTATTTTTATTTATTTTTTAGAGAGACAGAGACGGTGTGAGCAGAGAAGTGGCAGAGAGAGAGCGTGCGAGAGAGAATCCCAAGCAGGCTCCATGCTGGTGGCACGGAGCCCGATGCAGGGCTCAAACATGACTTGAGCCGAAACCAAGAGTCAGACATTTAACTGACTGAGCCACCCAGGTGCCCCAATGTTTCCTTCTTTTAAAAAATCACTTTACTGGAGGCGCCTGGGTGGCTCAGTTAGTTAAGTGTACAACTCCTGATTTCAGCTTAGGTCATGATCTCTTGGTCTTGAGATCGAGCTGCATCAGGCTCTGCATGAGGCATGGAGTCTGCTTAAGATTCTCTCTCTCCCTCTGTTCTGCTCCCACCCACACATGCATGCATGAGCTCTCTCGCCCTCTATCTCTCTCAAACAAAAATCACTTTACTATGTATATGGTTGAGTTTTGAAATGAAACTTTAATGGTTATATTTCATCTGCCATCTTTAACAGAAAGCCTTGTTTCCAGTCATGATTTTAAGACGTTTGAAATGCTTAAGAAAATTTAATTTACTACATTTATAGATATGATTTGTTTTATAGGAGTTGTTTAAGTACCTAGAAATTATTGGCTTATTATATTTTAAATTTGCCCCATCAAGCATTTTTAGTGTTTGTTAAAAAACTGTAGTTTAAAATGTTTAAGGAAGCTTATTTAACTAGGTTTGTAAATGGAAATAAATCTCAAGGGAACTTAATCTGTTCAACTTATGAGTTAATGGAATCAAGTAACTATGTATTTTTTTGAGCAAGAGAGATTGCATAAGAAAGAGCATATGGGGAAAAGAGTGGGGAGAGGGGCAGAAGGAGAGCGAGAGAGAGAATCTTAAGCAGGCTCAGTGTGGAGCGAAACATGGGGCTCGATCTCACAACCATGAGATCATGACCAGTGCTGAAATCAAGAGTGAGATGCTTACCTGACTGAGCCACCCAGGTGCCTCTCAAATAACTATATTTTTATACAAAAATACCTAGACCTATGAATTGTGCTTAAACGTTAAGGAAAAACTGTGCTTTCTAATTAATATTCAGTTTATAGAAGTTACATATTTTAACCCAAATAACTTTAAATAGTCTTTTTCACAAAGACCAACAAATAATCCCTCCTCCCAACTAAAAACCTAATTGATGAATCTGGAGGACATAATGCTAAGTGAAAGAAGCCAGATAAAGAATCACCACCACTATGTGATACCACTTATATGAGAAATCTAAAATAGCCAAACTCATAGAAGCAGAGTGGAATGGTGGTTACCAGGGGCTTGGGGGAATTATTAGTCAGCGAGTACAAAGTTTCAGTTATGTAAGATGAGTAAGTTCTAAAGATCTACTGGGCAACATAATGCATATAGTTAACATTAATGTATTGTATACTAAAATAAATTCTAAGAGGGTGTATCTTATGTTAAGTGTTCTTATCATAAAAATAAGTAAGAAGAGTGGGAGAAAACTTTTGGAGATGATGGATATTTATGGGATAGATGGCCTCACAGATACATACTTATCTCCAAACTAATCAAGCTGTAAGCATATACACTGCTTTTTGTATATCAATCATACCTCAGCAAAATTTTTTTTGTTTTAACTCCTAATTGATGGGAATAAGTTTAAAAATAGCATAACTACATCTGTCATAGAAGTACAGAAGTTATGGAAGTAGAACTTTGATTCAGTTTTGGCTGAGGACCAAGGTTGAAAGTGAAGTAGGTACCAAATATCTCCATATCCTAAAAGTGATGCTAAGAGACTATAAACACGGTTTGGCCACCATTGGCCCACCACATACCTACGAGGTATGAAACAGTTGATATGGAAGATGCCAAAAAAGAATTTATTTGAAGAAACTGGCCAACATATTGTGTTTCTACCCCCAAACCCACATGTTTGGGGAAGAGGACAAGGAAATCTTCCTCCCCATATCAAGTCAAGTGAGAGTCATCAAAACGAATAGAGAACCTACCTACATTTGGCTGGCCAGAGAAAGAGAAGGAGTCTGTGTAGGCATTGAACTTCACTTCCACCAATGGCAGAGCGAAGTAGTCTATTTTCTGGAAACCAGATTTCATGGTAGGTTACTACCAAGATGCCACAGTAGCTAATTCTGTGGAGTTGTTAGAAAAGGACTCATGCAAGTAGAACACCTAGTGAGAGAAGGGGTATTCCAGAAGACATCTTAAGGGCTAGCAGTATAGAGTAATTATATGTAGTTAAACATCCTCTGGCATAATTCTTAGAAGTCCATAGAAATTCATCTACTATCTGAAATGAGTATTGTAACAAAGTAAGTCAAATAGCTTGTTGGCTATGTTATTAGAGTCCATCAGAAAATGATGCTCCCTTCTTATTTCATTGGCTAAAGACTTTGCTAGACTAGAAAGAAATAAAATACTATTATAATTATGGTTGCAATTACTTGTTATTTTCCAACTATTACTAAAAAGGCCCCTGAAAAAGTCAAAGGTCTTCATTTTTCTCTTTTCTATCCCAATTTTCTACAAAATCTCCTATTTGTTTCATGGCACTTTGTGACCAATTCTATAGGCTTCTCGAAAATCTCACTGTAGTATACATTAACGATTCCTTCACAAAATAAGCCTGCTAGTCAAGCAATAAGTTTTAATAGTTATTTTCCTAAAACCAGGAAATACAACACTGTTTGTGGCTTCATGAATTTTCTTTTTCTACTTTATAAAATGTGGTGTTCCCCCCTCCCAACTTTGTTATTATTCAGCTTTATGCATAAACTCAATAAGGAATTTGGCTTTTTAAGATTGGCAAAGGCAAAGTTGAAATGTTGTAAAAGACTCTCTATTTTTATTTCAAAATAAAAGTATTCTCCATTGTTGAATACTTACCACCAAGAAGAAATTATAGTAAGTTCTACAATGGCAGGGACATTTCTGCTTTGTTCATCATGCTAGATATCCATAACACAGAATAAATATGGAAAAGGAAATCACACTGTCCTCAGGTTTGCTACTTTTAGCTGTCTCACAGAACAAGTGCCTTGTTTTTAGCTTATAATTCACTTTTATACCTCCACATAATCTTGTCTTACCTAACCTAGTAGGCTTTTGTTATTTCTATTTCTTTCCAAGTGAGCTACCATGAGTTTTGGCCAACATTTTTCTTTACATTAAAACAACAACAAAACAAAACAAAACAAAAAACCCCACCTGACTTGCTATGTTTTTTTATCAACTATTTTTATAAATCATCTGATAGCATTAGAAAATTTATCAGTCACTGGCTATAAAAGGTTAAATTTTCCGATTTTTTTCCATATTAACAATTCTTTTGAGAATCTAAATATTGTTACCTTATTGTAAATACACGTGAGATTAAATGTATTACAATTTCATTTTGTTCATCTGTTCTACTGTTTAGAGAGAAAAGGACATTTGCTTCTAGAAATTTCTACAGGGAAATATGAAATGTAAGGAAGAAAAATCAAACAATATTAATAGAAATAAGATAAATGTTTTAAGAGTTTTTTCAAAACTCCTACCAAAGTATCACATTATTATAGTTAGCTAATATAAGTAGTGCTTTTTTCTTAAAGTCAAAGGTTGGCAATTTTTGGTACTTACTCAATAATAGGGCCACTATACAGATCTCCAAATCCACTGTTATTTGCATAAGATTCTATCATTTAGTAAATTTCCATGTTTTGCTAGCAGGACTATGCTTTCCCCAACTAATGATTGACATTTCAAGTAAATGAGAAATAGGATAATAGAAAGGCATGATTTTAGAAACTTACTTCTCAGCTTCATACATATGGGGCATATTTCCTTGGAATTCAGCCTTCTGTAGCAGTGGGTTGGCGACTTCTCTTTCAAACATTCTTGCTATTTCACTGGGTTTATTTCCATCCTAAATTCTAAATATCCAAGTACAAAGTGTCTTTGAATAGCACCATTTTTTATCCATCTTTAGCAAACTGTCAAAGTGAGAAGTCTACACCTTCCCACTTGTCTCCTTCTGACTAATTTTGAGAAGATTTTAGAGCTGGGCAAGACAGTGGTAGCCCAAAGAATGAAGAAACAAATATGTGTTTTAGGTTCAAAAGAGCAAGTTATTCATTTACGCAAGGAATGTTCTGGGAAATATTTAGCTTCTGAAATTAAACACATTTAGAAGGCTGGAAAACATTTAAATATGCCGGCCCCATATTGTTCCTTGCAAAGTATTAGCTTCAGTGATATTACATTTTCTGAAATCAAAGCTATATTGCTTCATCAAAAAATTGAAAAGGATATAATGTTTTACAGACAATAACCAGTGTTGACAAGGATGTGGAGAAATTAGAACCCTAGTGCACTAAACGCAGGACTGTGAAATGGTGAAATCGTTATGGAAAACAATTTGGAGGGTTCTCAACAAATTAAAAATAGAACTACGAAAGATCCAGCAGACCACTTCTGTATCTATACACAAGAATTGAAAACAAGGTCCCAAAGAGATATTTGCACCCCCAGGTTCACGGCAGCACTATTCATCATAGCCAAGAGTTGTAAGCAACCTGAATGTCTACTAATCGATAAATAGATAAATAAAATGTAGTATGTGTGTGCAATGCAATAATATCCAGCCTTAAAAAGGAAGGAGATCTATCTTATCAGACGTTCCAAGATGGATGAACCTTGAGAACTTTATATTAATGAGCATAAAGCGTTTTGTTTTTTTTTTTTCACTAATAAGTAAAAGAAGCCAGTCAAAAAAAGACAAATACTGCATGATTCCAGTTATATAAGCCATCTAAAGTAGTCAGATTCAAAGAAACAGGAAGTAGAATGGTAGTTACCAAGGGTTAGCATTAAGGGGACAAGGGAAAATGGGAAAAAAATCAGGTTTATAAAGTTTTTGATATACAAGATGAAAAAGTTCTGCATCTCTCTTTTACAACAGTGCAAATATTCTTTTTTTTTTTTAACGTTTTTATTTATTTTTGGGACAGAGAGGACAGAGCATGAACGGGAGAGGGGCAGAGAAAGAGGGAGACACAGAATCAGAAGCAGGCTCCAGGCTCTGAGCCATCAGCCCAGAGCCTGACGCGGGGCTCGAACTCACGGACCGCAAGATCATGACCTGAGCTGAAGTCTGACGCTTAACCGACTGAGCCACCCAGGCGCCCCCAGTGCAAATATTCTTAACACTACTGAACTGCACACTTAAAAATGGTTAAGACAATAGAAAGGTACAATGTTTGAAAGGATTCTTATTTAAATTATTCTCTGCATGTCATTCTGTGTATTTAGAGTCATAGCTGCCAGTCAATCATACTCAAGAATAAAATGCTGGTCATCAGTATAAGTTGAATCATGAATAGCGATTTTATGAAGCTTGCTGGAAGTGTGTAGTCCATCAGAATGCACATGCTTCCACTGTGAGCCGTGTGGGATGACAACGGCATCTGGGCTGTGGCCACAGGACTAGTGAAACTTTTTGGAGTTTTAACCAATCATTGCTTTCCTAAACCTCACTGAATTGGAAAAGCCAACAGCTTATTAAGGCTAACCTATATAAAATCAAGAACATACAGCACTGTGATTAAGAATATGGGTTCATGGGGTGCCTGGGTGCCTCAGTTGGTTAGGCGTCTGACTTCAATTCATTCAAGTCACGATCTCACAGTTTGTGGGTTCTGGCCCCGTGCTGGGCTCTGTACTGACAGCTTAGAGCCTGGAGCCTGCTTCACCTTCTGTGTCTTCCTCTCCTGCTTGTGAGCACACGCCCTCTCTCTCTCTCAAAAATAAATAAAAAAAAAATAATATTGGCTCAGAACTTAGTCTGAGTGTGAATCCTGACTCCCCTTATTAGAAACAGTGTGATTTTGGACAAATTACTTAACCTCTCTAAACTTTAAGGTTTTGTTCCCCCTCTCATCCATTTAGTGAGAAGTTTGTAATTACTTGGTGGGTTTCCAATGAGCAGTACATCAGATGAAACATGTGTATACTTACTATAGTGCCTGGCACATAATAAACACTGATATCTTGGCTATCATGTTTTTTGTTTTGTTTTGTTTTGTTTTATTTTGTTTTGTTTTTGGAAGAGATGTTTGAAGCTAGGGATTTTCTTCTCAATATTCAATATTCTGAGTGGGAAAATAAATCAAACTGTTTTAGTGAGTCTCTAAAATCAGGTTACATAATTACTTTGATTTGTAGATTACTTGTTTCTTCAATTATTAAGGTATTAAATATTCAAATATTAATGATATTCATCTTTACCATTGTTACCACCAAACTCTATGACATTTTGTGAAGTAGCAAGAGAGTATTGGCATCACCTTGCAGTAATGGAAAGAACATTCAATTTGGAGGAACAAATTTGGGGTAAACAACTTGTTGGTTGCTAGCTGTGTTACACTGGACACATTATATGAACTCTACTTCTTTGGACTGGTCCCTCATATAGATAATTATATCAAGTTCTGTTGGAATCTTGAAAGTAAGTTAAATGTGATCAATTGTAATCATGCTTACAAAGAAACTCTGCAAACCCTAATAAATTCTTTAGAGTTATTTGATAATTAAAATGGATGATTAGATTAAGAATTATTGCTATAGGATGTATATCATTAGTAACTATTCATTGTGGAGTCATTGTCTAGGGCAAAAAAAGTGTTAGCCAATTACATGCAGGTTCACTTTCATAGGTGAAAATAATATCCTTCGTCTCATACGTGGAGCTCAAGTATGAACCCAGCTACACTGTTAATTGCTTAACCCAGCAACCTGGCTTTGAACAGGCTGTTCTAAGATTTCTATTCTGGTAACTGCTTCCTCCAGATACCTACGATCTTTGGGCCTTTCAAAGACAGGCTGAAATTACATTCTAAAGGATTTTATCAGTAGTGATTTTTCTTCCTTTTTCATTTATGGAAATAGGTGCCACATACAGATGGAGGGTTTGATAGTTGTGTACGTAAGTGATGTCTACTTAATAATGCTTCTATAATGTTAGTGAATCAGGAAAACAGTCACTTAGACATGATATTCAATTTTAGACTCAACAAAGTCATCAAGTATCATTACCGAAGGGTAACAAACAATTGCTAACATTTGAGTCATTTTTCTGTGCTGAACAATTCTAAGCAATTTATATGGATTATTCAACTTAATCTTTATAATATTTTTCAGGCAGATATGTTGTATTCATATTATACTTAAAAAAACTGAAGTAGAGAGGCAGAAACCTGCCTAAGGTCACACAACTAGTAAATGGTTGAACCAAGATTTGAGTTCAGTGCATTCTGACTCCAGAGCCAACAAACTCAGCCATAAGGCTTTACAACATCCTTCCCTGAATACTTGGAGAGAACCAGAAATACAAAAATAGTTACCTATTACTTCTCCCACTTTGGCCTAGGCTTTTCGACTCTTTCTTTTTTTCTTTTTTTTTTTGAAGTAGAGGCTGGCAAGCTTGGGAAGCAGTAAGGCTAAGTAAGGCTAACCCTGGCCTCAGGGAAGATGAAAGGACACAGGAGAACCAGAATTTTGAGAAATTTCCAGGGTCAAGGAACAGCAATTACAGGATCTAAGACAGAAAGGGATGAGTTTCACATGGTTACTATATAACTAACCGAGCCATAAAGAGGCAATTGCAGCAAAGGGAAGCAGTAAGCCAGAAATGCAGTCTGGGACAAGTCAGGAACCCAGAGTAAGCTCAAAATATCGGGAATAAAAGTAGTTATGGCTAAAGACAGGCAAAGGTGGCCAAAAATTTCAGGAGCTAGGAGAGGTCAGTCCAAGTCAGCAACACAGAATGTGGCAAGTATTGATTGGCATTTGGCATATTTTCTCCCTATGCACGAAGAAGGTTGAGAAGATTAGGTTTTAATTGAGGTCAAATGTAGTGGTTGAGTTCAGATGCTAGTAGGAACAGGACAGAGAGTAAATGGGAAGAGGGAACAACCTTGTTGATAAGAACAATGTGAGGGGCTCCTGGGTGGCTCAGCTGGTTAGGCATCCCACTCTTGATTTTGACTCAGGTCATGATCTCACAGGTTCGGGTTCATGGGATGGAGCCCTGCCTCCGGCTCAGCACTGTGCAGAGCCTGCTTGGGATTCTCTCTCTGCGTAGCTCTCTGCCTCTTCCCACTCCCCATCCCCTATGTGCTCTCTCTCTCTCAAAATAAACAACTAAAACTTAAAAAAACAAAAGAACAATGCAAGCATCACTGAGCTGATGAATGTGTAACCAGATGTGCTAAGTATTTTGCTAACCAACGAATTTAGTACTCAGAGTCCAGAATTCAGATGCAAGTGGGACAAGGAAATGAATCCATTTTAAAAATTAATGATTGATCTATTTTACAACCACATTAACTTTGTAAGTTATTTCCTTCCTGTCTTCCTGTCACATTTTTACAATTATATATATATGTGTGTAAATACACACATATATATATATATAAACTACACGTATAGAGATACACATACATACACCCATACACATAGAGTATATATAGTCAATGTTAAATTCCTTAAAAAGTTGATAAAGAAGCTATGCTGGGGGGCGCCTGGGTAGCTCAGTTGGTAAAGCACCCAACTTCAGCTCATGTCATGACCTTGCGGTTTGTGGGTTCGGGCTCCACGTCAGGCTCTGTGCTGACAGCTCAGAGCCTTGAGTCTGTTTTGGATTCTGTGTCTCCCTCTCTCTCTGCTCCTCCCCACTCATTCTCCCTTCCTCCCTCTCTCTCTCTCTCTTTCAGAAATAAATATAAAAAATTTTTTTTCAGAAATAAACAGTAAAAAAAAATTTAATAAAAAAAAAAAGAAGCTATGCTGGATCATGAGAAGAACTATGATTTATATCCCTGAACCATATAGAACTATATATATCTTATATATGAACTCTTTCTTTTTGCAAAGTTCAGATAGCTTCTACCAGTTATCACATATGTGTCCATGTTAACTTATAACATTAACTAGTAGGAAAATTATTTTATCAATCCATGTATTTCTGTTTTAGGAAGTTATGTTGTACATCCATATTGCTTTATCAGTCAATATAGCCAGGAGACAGAATAGAATATAAAAAATAGTTTAGGTATGAGGTTGATAACACCAAGTTATCACCAATGGCAGTTGTAGGAAGCAGCTGCTAATTCCAGGGCTGGGGAACAAAAGGAAGTGGCTGGAATTATTAAACACAGGAACTTAGAGAAGGGTTGCTACTGGAATGAACACTGGTTGCCCAAGTAAAGAAGGGTAGCTGATAAATATTTACAGAATGGCAAGCACACAGGTGTTCCTTCTGCCTTCCCTCCCTGCAGTCTCCCTCTGGCGCCCCCTATGGGCAGAGCCTAAAAGGTAGCAGCTGGCAAAGCAGAAACTGTTCTGAGACCCAGCCCAGCCTCGCGAAGCTGAATCCTGAACAGTGGGTTTGGACCTGAGAGACAATAACTTAAAAACAGGCAAATGTAGAAATATATTCAGTGTACTTAATCATTTAATAAATGAAATCATGTAATTTGTCTATGTGATCAGTTTAGAAAATCCGCAGATACTTATTTCAAGCTAAAATTACAAAAATATTTCATACATTTATTAATTATCTGGAAAATACTATGAATTCTTCTAAGTATAACGTTATTTCCCCAAAATACAAAGAAACAAATTTACATGGAAGAAATGCCACAGAAAATTTACATAAACATTTCATTCCTGTATGTAAGATGAGCATATATAAAACATTTTTAAATACTTTTTTGTTTTAAATTATTACAGTTCTACTGACCTGAAATACGATTTTAATTTATAAAATATCCCCAATATTATTTAAATAGCATGAACAGTCTGTCTAAATATATACTTGCCTAATTTAAGAATTTCCTTGCTTATGTCATAATGTGTGATGGACTATTATGACCATTACTTTACAGAACAATTTAAACAGCATCCAAGAGACATATCTAATAGACCCCCAATTATCCTTGTAACTAGACCACTGAATATTATTTAAAAATTAAAAAAAATTCAATTATCTTTACTAGAGCAATATTTACATTTTAGAAACTTTAAAAGACACAGAAAAAATAATCTTACCAGACCAAGAAAATCATAGTTAATGTTTTAACGCTTTTACTTTCAAGATATCTCTTTTTAATTTTTAAAATCCTATTTGTGATCTAATTCTATGTGCAAAGTTATATTCAGTTTTTTTTATTATAAATGTTTTCCTGTGATATTAAAGCTTCTTGTAAAAATAATATTTATGAACTTTTTACTCTTCTTTGAATAGACGAGCCATAATTTCATTAAATGGAATGTTATAAAAATGTCACAATGTTAAAAAATAGAATTTCAAGTTGTTGTTGTCGTCGGTGGTGGTGTGTGTGGGGGGGGTGTTATAAAAGATACAAAATCTGTATCTCCTCTTTGTCAGTCTCTCAGCTACCATTATTTGTTCTTAATATGTTTGCTGCTCTTTTCAAATTAGATGTTTTTAATCTGCCAAGGACTTGGAAATCATACGATCAAACGTGTTAGGATTTTCTCTAAATTCAGAGTTAATGTGCTTTGAAATGAGAGTTTGAAATCTCTCCTCTGACAAAACTGCATGAGCTTTGGCACATAAATAAATGAGGCGTCATTTACTTTAGTAATTCAATACCTGCTCTTTTTCAAAAATATATATTGTTCAAGATTCTTGGGCTGAATCAAGTTGGTTGGTATCATTAAATTAAATGTATGCCATTCAAAGCAGGTGTCATTAAATGAGATACTGTAATTCATTTTGAAGCAGCTTTAGTGACTCAGTCACATGAGAGTTTAAATTTGCATTAAAACAAGGGATGAATAAATGACCAAAATAATAGAATTTAATATAGACATGAAAATATTGCAGGGTACACATGAAACCATACTCAGGTTCACCAGTTCATAGAGGGTCTGTGAATGTGCTTTATCAAATAAGGCAAATTTCATTTATTTAATTATAAAAATGCTAGTGAGGGTGATACGAACGAGACTAGAAGAACAAGTTGTAGACATTTTCAATATCCTTTGTGGAAAGTGGCTTAGCAATCTAGATCTAGAGCATTTAAAATTTTCTCACCTTCTGATTCCATTTCATTTTTAAGATTCTATTCTAATAATTCAAAATGCAGACAAAATTTATGCAGAAAGATGTTCATAGTAGCATTATTAATACAACAAAGACTGGAAACTCTAAGCATCTAGTGCTAGCAACAGAATAAATTCTGGTACTTCTCCAGGTTAAACTAATGCAAACATAAAAATGATATTTAGTGTCTCATTTTAATGATGTGAGAAAATTGTACAGTATTAGGTTAAAAAAATGTAAAACTGTGTCTAATTATGTGACTAAAAAGAAAATTCCCGTGGAGAAAAGCCATAAAGGAAACGCACCAAACTCTTAACAATGGTTATCTGTGGCTAGTCAATGGTTGATTGTTAGCTTCTATTTTTTTGTATTTTCCAAACTTTCAGAAGTGTGCATTTTTAGAAATCAGAAATAAACAGTGCATATTATAATGATTTTTAAATGATGGATTCTATAACCCATGGTATCTGAAGTAGAAACATTATTTTCATGCACACAAATCTCATATTCTGTTCATGACAGTTGCTATTTGGACAACCTGGTCCACTTGTTGAGAGAACTGGGCGGATGCAACTTAGCTTTGGTGGATAGAAAGTTATGCAGCCTCTTCAGAGGCTGTGTCCCAGAGCCTGCTAGTTCTCTCCCTATTATATGTATTCATCTTTTTCAAGGATAGAGGGTTTAATTGGGCACTAAGTTGTCCAGCAAGTAGTTTCTAGCCAATGAGAAATGAACAGAAGCAACACGACAACTTTTGAAGCACGTTCCTACAAAGAAAGTTCTGTGCCCATCTTTTCTTTTCCCTTCTTTTCACTGGTTAGGATGCAGATGTTAGAGTGGACACTAGAGAAGCCTCTTTTTTTGGACTTTGGGATGGGAAATGAATATTAAGGATGCCAGAGGAACTAGAGTAAGTTTCTACCACTGACAGCGAAAAATTTGCCCAGGACTGCCTACCTCAGACTGCTGTGTGGGGCAAAAAGAAAATCTTTTGGCCTTTATTATAACAGCCAAATTAGTATCCTAACTATTGCTGTTCTATCTGACAGAAGCAGCTGGATTTGGTTGGCTACTTTTAGAAGATTAGTTCACCATTAATTACACCCAAACTAAAATTACTATATTTATTAGCCATTCCCCAACATTTAAATAGCTAATCTTAACGCATTCTATAGGGCAATTAATATAGCTATTTGAGAGTGCAGAGTGCCATGCTACTTGAAACCAGATGTCCCCGAAGCCATCTAGGGTTCTTCTAAGAATGAATGCCTTTTTTTTTTTAATTAAAAATCACTCATAATTTGCCATACGGCTCAGACTCAGTTGCTGGAGAAGATTCAAAGTATTTGTTGGGATGATGTTGGGAGCACTTTCAGGCCACATGGCTTTCTACACCAGTACTGAATTAAGAATCAGGTTCTCAGCCGTTCACAATAGAATGTTAGAAACTTCAGATCTGATGTCTTAAGTATAAAGTAACTTTGATTTACTTTACATCTTAGAATACTATATGCTATGGTCCCTTCTTAGAGAACTAAATCTTGAATTAACCACAACAGAATACTGTTCAAGCATTTAAAATGCCTTTATTTGAAAGACTAATAGATGTATTAGCAATCTATTCTAGATTCTCCAAATCATGTCTCCTATTAAATCAAAACATCAGAAAACAAAAACGTATACAAAAAGTTAGTATTTGACTGGTGTTTCTGACCCAATCTAGGAGAATCATTACTGGATGTAATGTCTCTGTGAAAACACTTTCTTCTTTCTTTTTCTTTTTTTCTTCCTCTTCCTCTTCGCCTCCTCCTCCCCCACTCCTTTTTCTGGCAATACTTAATTCAATAAGCTCTTCCTTGAATTTAATTTCCAGAAGTATAAGGTGAACTTCAAGCTTCCTTTCTTTCAATTATATATCTCACATATACATATAAAACCCAGTGTTTCCCATTTAATCACAACTACTCTGGTGGATATCTGCCCTTTTAGCCACCTAGCATATATTCGCATTACTCTTCCTGACATCACCCTACTCCAAGGCAACCCATGTGCTTCAAGGGTAACTGACTTGGCCTCCAAATTAAAAGTAGACTCTCTGGCTCAGTCCTCAGGAATTGGCATGACCCCATACCTAGGTCACATTTATTGAGAAAAGAATGGGCAAGTGCTCTAAGTTGATTCATTGAGGCCAAAGCTCAGGATTTTTTTTGAGAGTAGAAAAAACTTTTCTTCTTTGCTGAGTATCAGTGAGATAGCATGTATAAGATACAAGTTCTCGACCATTCATAATAGATTGTTGGCTACTTCAGACTAGACATTTTAATCACAAAGAAACCTGAATGTGAACAAGGTAACCATGTTGGGACCATGAAGTAGGAAGCCTCCACAGAATATAGGTAGCACTAAAGTAGAGTTGAGAAATGGAGAGAGCATGAGTGTGGGTCCTTTTCTCATCTTTTAAGTAGACAGATCAAGCCTGACCTTGTCAAGCTTACCTCTGGATTTCAGTCACCTTTGCCTATGAATTTATTTTATTAAAATCAATTTGAGATTGATTTTCTGTTGCTTGTAACCAAAAGCATCCTGATAGAGACAGCAAGAAATTGAGACAAATTCAGGGCTTATCTCCAACACTAATTTCATCTCACATTCCTGATAATGACAATTTCCTCTCTTCCAGGTGGTCCTTGTTTTGTTTTGTTTTGTTTTTAATTTAATTACACCATTTTACAGTATGTTTAATTTCATAAACCTTTGCAGACTTTTCTTGCATTGCATGGAAAGGTGATGAGAAAGAAACATATGTTAATTCTCTGCTTACTTTGTCAGACATTTAATGTGTACTATTTTATTTAATTGTCAAAACTGAGACTTTAGATTTTTTTTTAATGTTTATTTATTTTTGAAGGAGAGGGAGACAGAGTGTTAGTGGGGGAGGGGCAGATAGAGAGGGAGACACAGAATCCGAAGCAGGCTCCAGGCTCTGAGCTGTCAGCACAGAGCCCAACGAGGGGCTCAAACTCACAAACCATGAGATCATGACCTGAGCCAAAGTCGGACACTCAACCGACTGAGCCACCCAGGCAGCCTAAAACTGAGACTTTAGGATTTCCACTAATCTATAAGGAAAATAAGATTCAGAGAAGACAAGATTCCCAAGGTCACACAGCCGTTAATTCAGCTGCTAGGATCTGAATCCCCAAAGCTCAATCTCTATTACACTAGACTGCTTTTGATGAGTAACAAATTCCAACCAAATAATAGCAGGCCCAGGGAAATACCATTTAATATATGAGTGTTTGAAACATTGGCTACTGCCTGCCTCTCTAAATTTGTGTCACATTTTAAGAATTAAAATTTTTGTTTTGGAAAAAAATGAGTATTTTTCAGGTCACATAGGGATAATTTCAATGTCTGCAAAGTAAGACAGGTTATCACTGAGTCCTAAAAAGAGAAAAACGTGAATGTGCTAATTTGAACAGTCTGACAACTAGTACCTATTTTCCCTCAATCTTTGTCTTCAGGAAGCACCATATGTTTGAAATGATTCTTTATTAAAGAGCTATTTTTAGATATCTTCCCCATCTCTCTAAGCCAGGTCTCACAGTTCAAATCTACCTCTATAGTTAAAGCATGATTCTTGGCCATTCTTCTGTTTTCATACTTTAATTTCTCCTTTGATTTTTTTTGGCAACTTTCCAGTCCATAATAACCTCCTTCCCCTGCAGATGGAGGCCAGCCTCTTTGTCTACTTTTATATCATGTTTTTCTAGCATGCATTAAAGTTCAAGTTTCATTCTTTTTCTTTCAACATCTGTTTAATTCTTCATTTTAAATTCTTGCTCCCCTCCTCTCTCTAAATCACCACTCTATCAGCCAGCCTCTTCCCTAATTGTTGATATTGGCAACTATCCCTCTGTGAGCTACTCCATAGATAGCAAAATCATGTCTAAATCTCGTGGCAATCACTAACTGACCACTTCAAACTGATCCTATGCAATACAGAAAATATAAAAAAAATATACAGAAAATATAGGCTCTGGACTTCCAGGTCTACATAGAAATATCTTCAAGGGACAAAAAAAAAAAAATCTCCAATCTGGAGATGCTGACATAGTGGGAGCAGCATTAATGATGGTGTTTATGAATGTCAAAGTTGGAGCACATGAGGAAGAATAATGGAATATTGTCTGATGCATCGTTTCACGTAAGAGTGGATGATAAAAACGTAAGAATCATGGCCGGGCGTGAAACTCAGATCAAACCATGAAAGCTACACCATGACAGTGCGCTGACAAGAAAACAGTAACTGTGAAAACTTATGTAAGGCCACCTTCAGCTGCAACATGTTCTGGTTATTTCAAAGCATTTGCACCTAGAGATATAAATAATAATCTATTTACCTTGGAAAAACAACTCCCACACAGACATTTCACATCCGATTCCATGAAAGAAGAACACTGAACAGGCTACAAATATTTCACAAGGTTTTACTGTGTTTCTGGGTTTCATAACAGTTTGTGATTAATTTAAATGGACACTGTCAAACTTTTTACACTATTTTAGCAAGAGTTTATCCTTGCTGGGTTATAGGATCTTGGATCCCAGGAAATGTAGAAATGGTTATTTACAAAATTTAGTATGCAATGACCTTTTTAAAACTTTTTTTTAAAGTTAATTTATTTATTTTGAGAGAGAGACTGTGTGCATGCAAGCAGGGGAGGGGCAGAGAGAGAGGGTGAGAAAGAATCCCAAGCAGGATCCTCAGTGTTGGCACAGAGCCTGATGCTGAACTCAAACCCATGAACTGTGAGATCATAACCTGAGCTGAAATCAAGAGTCGGACACTTAGCTGATTGAGCCACCCAGGTGCCTCTAAACTGGTTTCTAAATTTTTTTCAGCATAATACCTACTATCTGTGAGAGTGCAGGGAAACGCTCAATCTCAGTTGACAAGATTGTAAATTGACATTATCTTTTGGGGAACAATTTGGCAATATATGTAATAATTCTCTAAAATTGTGAGTAAATTACTTGCACTTGGCAATTCTACTCTAATGAATTTATCCAAACAGTAGTAAAGAAGAAAGGCATATATTTATTTGTCTGACTATTGATTAAAATACTATTATAGACAAAAAAGAACAAACAGAAAACCTTACAAGGCTGACAACAGAGGATCTACTGAGTAAGCTGGGATATATCTACACTGTAGAATACTATATAGTCACTGAAAATGATGCTGCAGAATCCATTTATTGGTCCCAAAAGATACAGAGGATAAATTAGGTTAAAAAGAGTATTGAGCGCACACTCTTGGTTGGCATGTTTTAGATGCTGGAAGAACAATACTGAACAAATCAAAGCACATTCTGGGCCACTGCACCCATACTCTGGTGTTGACCTTAGCACCATATAGTATCAGCCTGTTTTGTCAACGTGTACACATTGTGCACACATAGTTTAGCTGGCAAATTATATTTTAGGTTGTTCTCTCTGGAGAGTGTGTTTATGCTTCCTTTCTCCTATTTTAAAATTTTTGTTTAATGTTTCTATTTATTTTTGAGACAGAGCATGAGCAGGGGAGGGGCACAGAGAGGGGGAGACACAGAATCTGAAGCAGGCTCCAGGCTCTGAGTTGTCAGCACAGAGCCCAATGTGGGGCCTGAACTCACAGAGTGCGAGATCATGACCTGAGCTGAAGTCAGACGCTCAACCGACTGAGCCACCCAGGCAACCCCCCTTTCTCCTGTTTTTTATATTATCCAGTATTTTGTATAATGAATAATCATGTTATTTTTAATTTAAAGATTTTCATATGCAACAGCCAGTAATAGTGAAAAATTAGTGAAAAGGAGCGATGAGAAAAGGTTTTCTAAACACAGGAAGCAACCCACTTCTACTTCAGATGTATTTCATTCACAAAAATTAAGGCCAAGACAAACAGAAAAAGAGAAAGCCAGCAGGACAATTATTTCAATAGATGTTTTCATTCTTTTTACCGAGACAATTCAGGAGGAAAAGATATATATATCTCATATATAGATATAGATATAGATATAGATATAGATATAGATAGATAGATTTTATTATCCCTCTAGTATAGTTTTGGGATTATAACTTTTCTGTAGGGACGAGAGGTCAGAAGCCAAAAGATTTCACTGAAAAGGTAGATTTGAGATACCAGAAATGATGCCAGATAAGAAAAAGAATACAATTTATGCAGGATCAGAAGTGTAAGTGAAGGATTCTGTACTTGGAATTTTAAATACTCCCTCATTTATGTATCATAAATCCATGAAGTAGGTGTTCTCCATTTGTTTCACATGAAGAATGTGAGAAGGTTATCACGTTCATGTTCATGCACTTAGGAAGTAAGGAAACAAGATCTGAATGCATATCTGGGTCCACAAATAGTCCTTCTTTCATGAACTTGGTTGGTAGAGAAAACAAGATATAATAGAGTCAAAGACCTGAAAAGTCAGAGTTTTAGGTCAGCAAAGGACCTTATAGATCATGTGTTTCCATTTCCTCATATTATAGACGGGAATACAATGACTCTGGGAGGCTAAGAAACTTATCCAGGGTCACATTCCATCAGCAGTAGAGAGTAATGATCATAAAATATCATAATTTGAATCATTAAGCAATTATTTTATTTTCCTTTGGCCATTGTTCGGTGCCAGTTAGCAAATTATTCAGTGATCACATATCACCCAGATAGATAGCTTCATGCAATTAATTCCATTTACATTTTAATTGAAGATATTCTGCATTAAATATCTAACTGAAAAGGAGAGCCAGAGAACTTACTTTTTTAATTATTTAGTTTTTGTTTCCATTACCTTTATCAACTCTTCCTAAATACTGTGTGTTTTGAAAAGATGAGTAGACAAGGTTTTCAAATGATGCAATATATTTACTATTTTGACAGACCATCATGGGCTTCCAAATGTTCCCCATTTTAGTAGTTTTAATAGCATTTATATTTGGTATTACAATGAGATTTGGCAGTCCATCTCTGGAGCAGTAACTCCTTATTTGGGTAATTACCTGGCAGTCTGCTCACACAAAACCATGTAAACAGATGAGGCTAAAAACTATCTGAATTCATTCCTTGCTGAGGCAAGCACAAAGTGAAAGCTATGCATCAAACGAAGTATCCCTCCTTTTGGAGGCGGCCTCTGCCTAAACCACATGGTGCTGATGAAACTGCAGAGCATCTGGTGAAGCCATGAGTAATCTTTTTAAAACCCAAGGAACCTATCTGAAGTGTCTGGTCCACCTGTTGTGAATCTAAATAAAGTCAACATCCCATATACGTCTATACTCATAGCAAGCATTTATAAAAGACAGTGTTCCCTCTTGCTTCGTCTTCCTGCACCCAATGTGATAAAGCGTGAAAAAAAGTCTCATGAAAGGTAAGATATACAAGTTCCTAAGGCAAGCTTTTTGTAGCATATTGGAAAAATAAAAATGAAATGGGCTTAAGAAGAGCAGTTTGATCAGAGGATGGGATCTACTTGTCATGACCCTTAGCAAGTGGTCATGACTGTAATGCCATCAGGAGCCTAAGCCATTCAGAGTTACACCCCTGCCCAGCAGATGGTACTCTCAGGGCATGCACGGACTTCAGGAGAGCCCCTATAGGTTATCCGTCAAGGTTCAGGACAGGGACCACCTCTGGATGCCTGCTATGAACAATCCTGGTCAGCTTTACACAACTTCCATGCAAATAAAATGAGTCACTAGGGAGCATCCTTCTTATCAGGACAGCCTTAAGGGTGAGGCTACGCAAAAAGAGCTCAGAGAAAAAAAAAAAAAAAAAACCTTAGCTAGTTTATAGAGAAGAATTCTGTAACCAGTGGATCTCTCAAACTTTGCTTAGCGAGCTGACATCCCTCTCTTTATTACTCAGGTTAGTGTCTATTTATAACTGCATTTCTTCAGTACAGTGGACAATCTGTAGCCCTTGGTTTTCCAATTTTAGCGCCAGTAAGAATTATTTGTTTCAAGTGCAGACTCCCAAGTTCCATCCCAGACATTCTGGCTTTCTCCACATTACCTCTAGTTTTACGTTTCTCAATGGTTTTCATCCATGATGCCTTTTGAAATAGGGTGTGTGTCTCTTTCCACTTTGAGAATTGTGTGTTGGGACAAATCTTTACCAACTTCACTTTTATTTTCTATTATGAAAAAAAATGGGCTTATTTTGTCCCAGTTGACAAATATAATTACTATTATATTAAAATACTTAATGTGTTTTTTTCAAACTACATCCCTGTTAAGAACTGTCATTTTTCCATCATTTTTCCATCAGTTTTCCCCAGTTAAGAACTGTCCTGTGGTGCCTCAGTGGCTCAATCAGTTAAGCATCCAACTCTTGGTTTCAGCTCAGATCATGATCTCACAGTTTGTGAGGTTGAGCCCTGCCGTGGGCTCTATGCTGGCAGCGTGGAGCCTCCTGGGGATTCTCTCTCTCCCTCTCTCTCTGCCCTTTGCATTCTCTCTCTCAAAATAAATAAGTGAACTTAAAAAAAAAAAAAAGAAAGAAAGAACTGTCCTATTCCTAAGGAGTATTTGTATAACTTATGTTTGTGGTTGATGTGGGTTGTTGGAATTTGGGAGAAACAGAATGGAGAGACACATGGGTGTAAGCAGTACCCTTGGTGCCAAGATGTAGGGAGAGCCATTGCTAGTCTCAGGGTAAAGTATATTAATAATAAAATATCAAGAATCTTGGGACATCTTAGACAGGAAGATTATTATTATTCAACAAGTTTGTATCAGAGATACTTTTATACTGGCTGATGTGTAGCTACTGCACTAATCCCCAGATGGCCTTCTCCCTTGATGTCTAGGCTCCTCCATTTGTCCCCTCAGACCAACTGATGATTCAGGTACTAAAGCATTGACAATTACGTGGCAGGGGGCATCCAGGCTGGTGATCCTGACCTGTGATTGCATTTAATTGACTGCATTCAATTTAGCAACCAAAGTGGTTGCTAAATATGTTGAATATCACTTTGGATAGGGGTAAAATATAAAAACATTCATAATAATCCATTATTTTGATTGAGCCATCTGTAGAAACATGAGAAGAATGAAGGGGCTCAGATGAGACCTGAAGAATTACCCACCTAAGTGTTACCTACATTACCAACTCAAAGAAGCATATGTTCAATAAATGGTAGTTGTTTTAAGCTACTACGTTTGAGTTGGTTTGTTATACATTAGTAGCAATTGATATAAAAAGGGCTATGTGCTTTCACTTCCCACAGTAGCCAGTTCAAGAAGGAAGCTTTTGGGGCACCTGGGTGGGTCAGTGGTTAAGCGTCCGACTTCAGTTCAGCTTATGATCTCATGGCTGGTGAGTTCAAGCCCTGGGTCAGGCTCATGTGCTGACAGCTCAGAGCCTGGAGCCTGCTTCGGATTCTGTGTCTCCCTCTCTTTCTGCCCCTCCCTGGCTTGCGCTGTCTCTCCCTCTCTCTCAGAGATAAACATTTATATATATATATATATATATATATATATATATATATATATATATATATAAGATCCCAGGTCAGATAGGAGGGTTTTGTCACTAACATGAGTGGCATTTGACCACTGCAAAGGACAGCATCTCTCCTTTATGACTGTAAAGGTTTGTTCTTGTTGCATTTTAGCTTAGTTCATCCTTAGTTGAGTACAGAGATGAAGAATAAATGAGGAGTTCCAAAGGATCCTGTGTGATGAATTCAACAAGTAGAATCTAGGGGAAACATCTCCTTCTTTCTTTTCTTAGGGGCTGCCTCACAATAAGGTGGTTTCCAATAAATAAGTAGAATTCCACAAATAGCGGTTTTACTGAGAATGGCTTTTTGCTGATTCTGTGGCTCAGATAATAAACAGGTCAGGGAAATGTTAATCTCCTGAGTTAGCTGCCAATCAGTGTTAGAAGTAACCTAGGCCAGAACAGTAGCCTCTGTGGGTAACATAATCCTTAACTTTATGCTTTATATAATTAAAGTCTCATTTTAAATTAAGCACTAACTTAACAGCTATGTATGGAATAATTTCCCATGCTTCAGCTACCTTATTAAGGACAGCAAGAAGTCAAAATGGTTTTAAGTAGCATTAAAGGGAAGCCTTCTTTAAATCCTACTGTTCAGCTTTTTAGGTAATGGGTTATATGTCTTTCATTAGATTAAAAAAAATCTTAATCAATTAATTGGAAGAGCTCAATGCAGAAAATGTTTCATTAACTACACAGAGCAAATAATAAGAGAAAAAGGAATTGGAATTTATGTGTACGTGTGAAAAGAAAAGAATTTGATTCACAGGGGTTCAGGAAAACAAGAAAATCTGCAGGCGAGTATTTGCTCAGACTGCATAAATAGCTTCGGGGTTAGGAAATTAACGAGGGAAGGGAATTGCTCAGTTTCAGAAGAGAGAACAGGAAGCCATGGCCTGAAGCTACGGACGGAAGCTCAGCCTAGCTGTGAGGAAACACAGGGAGTTAGAGAGAATAGTTAGCAGGGCAGCACACACACAGAAAAGTAGACTGAGAAACACCAGCACAGACGTTACATAATCTGTGAGGAAAGATTATGTAAGACACAGGCGTTGCGTTAGATATAGCAAGGGGCTTCTGCGCAGCTTTTGCTGAAGTCCGTTTTCACATGCTTTTGTGCCTTTGCGTTTCAAGGACATTTGACATCCTACTATGCTCAGCTGTTTGTGCATGATCTCATTTACTTATGAGAATCTATGAATTAGGTACTTCTTCCATACCCGGTTCTACATAATAAGGACAGAACCAGGATTGGAACAGCTTCTCGCACAGGATACCGAAGGCTATGCTCACTACCCCTCTTCATCGTCTTTAACATAAAAACTTGTATTCTTCAATACCACAAGACCCCGGTTTGCCTAAACCCAGCGTCTTAAAAGAGAGCACCATCTAGCACAGGTTTGGGATGCCTCCTCCTTATTCAGTAGGCTCCAAGCAGGAAATACTGTGTTTAGGGTCAAGAGACAAGGACTAGGAATGCAGCCCCTAGGGAGATCCCCTTCTTGCTGCTCGGCCAGGCTACTTTTACTCTACTCTCTGCTTCACAAACTCTGCTACCAGGATAGCTGTGGTTGGCTTGGGCAAGGGGCATGCCCAGTGCCTTGTTGTGTAGAGTTCTCAGACACTGCTGGCGCTGAGAATACGCATTTTGCTGCAAGGCTTGAGGAGTTGGTGTCTTTGGGGAATTTCCCCCTGCTGCATCTGTTAACATTTCCAAAAACGTGTTTTCCTCACTACAATACGTTTTTGTTCTTTGTTAACACTACAGCTAAATAGACCTTACCTTCCAAATGGGAAAAAAGTCGGGGGTGGGGAAGGTTTATTCATACATGAACTGGACCTGTACACTGAGGAATTTGTAGAACTTGGGCCAAAAGAAGTAATTTAGAACTACCTTAGGTAGAGGAGAAAATTACCCTGTGTCACCCTCTAATCAATAACCTATTAGGTGATCAAATGTCATCTTCTGTAGCTGCCATGAGTCCTACCAATCCCAGCTTTACCAATATTTCCATAGGCAACCCCTATTCCATGGCAAAGCTTTGTTTCAAACCAGAGCATGTAGTTCAGGTCAGAATTTGTCCTCAGATATTTTGTTAAACTGATCATAAGCAGAGGCTCAAACATGTTCAGGTCACATTTAATTGAAACCTTGGAAATAAGCCTCCTTACCATCATTTTGAGACAACTGAGCCTAAGACCCATTAATTATCACCAGCATATTCATTTTATACTCAATGTAAATAAGTATATTCACATTAGATGTGATCCCATCAAAAAGCTGCTTAAGTAAAATACCTGAAGTAAAATACTCACTTTTATGAATGCAATTAATTTTTTTTTTCGGTGCATCAACTAAGCTACTCTGTGGCAAAATTCCAGTTCTAGAGCCACTCTACTGGAAAAGGAAAGTTACTCAGAACGTTTACTTCTCAGAGTTATTTCGCTCACATCATATCATTATTACATAAGCCATGAATGGATGTAGACAGATATGATATGTACATATATATATGTATATACATATATATATATGTACATATATATATATTATTTTCTCAGGTGATGGGGAAGTTAAACAATACACACTGGCAAACTGTTTCGGTTTGGCAGATACAGGAATGAATCGAGACACACTCTATTAGTTTGACACACAGTTGGAATGTTTTCTACACAAGGGATGAAAACAAAGTCAGTTTAGACCACTTTCTGATAAGGATACTTCTTATTCCGTATTTACCAGCATGATGCTGTTGTTTTTCAAAGGAATGAGATTGGAGAATTATTTCTATTGGGTATGGAAAACTTGAATGTCTTCAAATAAGATACCAAATTTATTTTTCACTTTAAACGCCAGTGGTAAGAGCACACATATTTTAATAAGGATGGGATAGTCATGCTCGTCCTTTGGAAAGATCCCTGATTGGATCTGCAGTTGGGACAAGATGACAACTTAGAGAAGTGTAGTGATAGCTGTGCTTCATACTCAATGCTTTTAAGTAATAAGGTTAACACGCAGGAGACATCCCCAGAAGGGAAACTGTATGATACCTCTTCCTCAATAAAAGTCTTGCTGTCAGAAGAGAACACATGAGAAAACAAGGTAGGGACCGCGTGGCCTGCCATCTTCCAGTGCAGACCAAATGTGTGGAGCTGCTGTGCTTTTCCTCTCCAAACATCTGCAGATCATCAATCACTGAAGAGCAGAGACGGGAGGGAGAGGATAGGGCTGCAGTTCGAGGAAGGGGTCAGCTGCCTCTGAAAAGGCGTCAGCTAATGAACTCCTAATGAAGGCACAGATACTCACAAACCAGACACTCTCAGGGTCTGCAAGAGGCAGAGAAGTAGCCCCCAGGAGACCTGGGCTGAGCGATATCTACAGAAAGTCACTGATATTTATTTCTACTCTAACTCCATGTGTTTGGGCATGAGAATTCAAAGCACATAAGAGTCTTTGTGTTAAATATTCATCTTAATTACTAATTCCCACATGGCTCCAAAAAGGAAAAAAAAAAAAAAAAAACCTATATGGTAATTAAATAAGACACCTATCTTATCCTGCCTAGAACAAAGCCAGGCATGATTAATAAATGAAATAGATGCTCATCTTCAGCAATTAATAAAGGAGCTCCAAAAATACCCTTGACATTGATCATCAAGATAAAACAGAATTCTTAGGGGACCAAG
This sequence comes from Lynx canadensis, assembly GCF_007474595.2. NCBI lineage: Eukaryota > Metazoa > Chordata > Mammalia > Carnivora > Felidae > Lynx > Lynx canadensis. The sequence goes on from NC_044320.2 coordinate 31,552,873, forward strand.
GCACCTTGGAGCTTGAGAGGTGCTAAACACAGACATTCTCCCTACAACTTCCCCTTCTATCTGAAAATTCAGCCCTGTCTGGAAGGGGGACACTTGTGTTTAGATATCTCCAATTCCCCACCTGTTCCCCTTCCCTGCCCTCGTATCTCCACATCTACTCCATCAACAATCTTCTCAAAGAGATTCTGAGTAAATTCACTGCTAATGCTCTCTCTCTCTCTGTCACTCTGACCCAAGTTACAATCTTCCCTACTATACTGAAATAGCATCCCAGCTGGCCTTTCTGCTTCCAGCTTTACCTCCAACAATCCATTCTTCACACAAAGTATTGAAGAAGTATAAGTGGGTTCAGATGATGGTTGTTTAAGCTCCTTATTGTGGTCTATTAACTCCAATATGACCCATCCCAATCTTCTCTTATAACTTCATCTACTTTCCCCCCCTCCTCCCTATGTTGGCCTTATCTCCTTCCCTATAATATGTGCAGGTCATTCACACCTTAGGGCCTTTGCAAGACTTGCTACTCCAGGAGTTTGGGATTTTCTACCCTTTGATGTTGACTTGACTTGCCTCTCAACATTTATGTTTTTTTTCATTAAAATTTTTAAATGTTGTTATTTATTTTTGAGAGAAAGAGGGACAGAACTCCAGCAGAGGGGGGGCAGAGAGAGAGGGAGACACAGAATCCGAAGCAGGCTCCAGGCTCTGAGCTGTCAGCCCAGAGCCCAATGCGGGGCTCGACCCCACGAACCGTGAGATCATGACCTGAGCCAAAGTCAGACACAACCAACTGAGCCAACCAGGCACCCCTTTTAACATTTATGATTTAATTAAAAATAACTTCTTTGGAGATGTTTCCCTGATGGCTCAATCTGAAGTATCCACCCATCATCTGCCCTTCTCTACGATGTTGCCATCTTACATTTTTAAAATTATTTTTCTTGAGGTGTAACTCACATAACAATGTTAACAATTTCAGACTAATTTTTTAAAAATTTATTTAAAAATAAATAAATAATTTATTTATTTTTGGGGGGGGACAGAGAGAGAGAGAGAGAGAGAGAGAGAGAGAGAGAGAATCCTAAGCAGGCTTTGCACTGTCAGCAGAGCCCAATTCAGGGCTTGATATCACAAACCCAGAGATCATGACCTGAGCAGAAACCAAGAGTCAGTCGCTTAACCGACTGCCACCCAGGTGCCCCAGAGTAATTTTTTAAAATAAACTCTGCCCCCAATGTGGGGCTTGGGCTTACTGCTCCAAGATCAAGAGTCCCATGCTCTACCAACTAAGCCAGGCAGCTCCCCCTAAAATGAACAATATTAAAGTGAACAATCCAGTGGCACTTTGTGCATTTGCAATGTTGTACAGCCAACCTCCATCTATTCCCCAAATATTTTTATTACCCCAAAAGGAAATGCTGTACTTATTAAGCAGTTGCTCTCTATCTCATCCTCCTGAGCTCCTAGCAACTATCAATCTGTGTTCTGTCTCTATGGATTTACCTTTTCTGCATATTTCATATAAATGGAGCCACACAATATGAGGCTCTTGGGTTCTGGGCTTATTTCACTTAACGTAAGGTGTTCTAGGTTCATCCACATTGTAGCATATTTTAGTATTTAGTATTTAGTATTCCTTTTAATGGCTAAATAATATTCCATTTTAGGTGTATGCTACAATTTGTTTATCCATTCATCTGTTGATAGATACAATTTGGAGTGTTTTAAGATTATTTTTCAGGTGTAATTTATCTGAAATTATCATGTTCATTTGCAATTTTACTTATTTATCATTTGTGTCCCTCTACGACTGGAATGCAAGTTTTATGAGATCAGGGACATGATTCTCCATTACTCTACCTCTAGTAAATCACTATTGAGTAAATAATGGCCAAACTTACATTCCATCAGATTTGGGGGATTTACTACCCATGGACTTCCTCTGAAGTCCATTGCTTTAACCTTCCTCACTGCTACCATATGGAAATGTCTCTTGATAGGGCCTTAGCCTTCACTGCCAGAATCTAGAACAACTTCAGTATTTCTAGATAATGTTTCCCAAACTTTTCTGGTCATAAAATTCACTTTGTATAAATGTTAAAATACTCTCCTCTGAGTATTGATACAGAGTGGGTACCTCTACATTAAAATGCTCATGACCCTTTTCACAATCATGGAACATTCCAAGATATGCTATGATCATGCATATTTGGGAATATTAGCTGAAAGCAACAGTTTTCTACCATGACTTGCATAGAGTTGCCTAAAGAAAGTCTTTAAAGTGTCAGCGCGTTGGCTCAACACTTAGATATTCTGATTTAATCTGGGATAAGGAGTGAGAATTGGGATTTTTAAAAAAAATCTTCCCTGGTGACTCCAATAGACAGTCAAGTTCATAGGCTTAGAGTGCTGGTTCTCAGCTTGTCTGTCCATCAGAATCACTTGGGAAGATTTTTAAAGTCCCCATGCCCAAGTCTGAACCCAGACAAGTTAAATCAGAACATCTAGACGTAACATAAATAATTTTTTACAGTCTTTTAATTTTTTCTTTTTATTTATGTATTTTAAAATTTTTATTTGAGAGAGAGTGAGAGTGCATGAGTGGGGAAGAGGGGCTCCCCATGTGGAGCCTGATGCGGGGCTTGATCCCAAAACCCTGGGATCATGACCTGAGCCAAAATCAAGAGTCGTACACTCAACCAACTGAGCCATCCAGGCTCCCCAACTTTTTATTTTTAAATAATTGTAGACTTATAGTAAAGTTGAAATAATGATAATCACTATATAACTTTTACCCAGCTTCCTCTAACGCTATATCTTATATAACCATAGTCAATTATCAAAATCAGGAAATTAACATTGAGAGGATATTTTAACTAATCTACAAGTCTTATTAAAATATTACCAGTTTTGGGGCGCCTGGGTGGCACAGTCGGTTAAGCGTCCGACTTCAGCCAGGTCACGATCTCACGGTCCGTGAGTTCGAGCCCCGCGTCAGGCTCTGGGCTGATGGCTTAGAGCCTGGAGCCTGCTTCCCATTCTGTGTCTCCCTCTCTCTCTGCCCCTCCCCCGTTCATGCTCTGTCTCTCTCTGTCCCAAAAAAATAAATAAAAAAAAGTTTAAAAAAAAAAAATATTACCAGTTTTGGAGCACCTGGGTGGCTCAGTGGGTTAAGCATCCAACTTTGGCTCAAGTCATGATCTCACGGTTTGTGAGTTTGAGCCCCACGTTGGGTTCTGTGCTGACAACTCGAGCCTGGAGCCTGCTTTGGATTCTATGTCTCCCTCTCTCTCTGCCCCTCCCCTGCTCGTTCTCTCTCTCTCTCTCTCTCTCTCTCTCTCTCTCTCTCTCTCAGAATAAACATTTAAAAAAATAAAAAGAAAATAAAATATTACCAGTTTTCCTGGTAAACTAATGGCCATTTTATCATTCAGGGTTTCATTCAGGATCCTGCATTAGATCATGAGATTGGAGGAGAAATTCACATCACATAAAATTAACCATGTTGAAGAATGCTGGCCAGTCATTTTGTACACCGCTCCTCAAATGGATCTGTCTGATTTTTTTAATAATTAAACTGGATTATGCTCTTTTGGGAAGAATACCACAGGGTGCTATTGTAGCCCCCCTCAGTTCATCATATCGGGTATACATGATGTTGATATGTCTTATTATGCGCATGAGTAGGTTTTAAAACTTCCCACATGATTTCAATGTGCAGTCAAGTTTGATAACCATGGACACAGAGCAGATTATGGTAGTGCCAGAAATCTATGGTAATTTGATGGATCCTGGGATTTGGATATTACAGAGAATATAACAAGAAAAAACCTTCTGGGATTCTGAAAATTGATGATAGAAATATAAATATAGATACAAATATAAATATAAATATAAATAAAATGGTATTTAGGCTTAAAACTTTTTATTGAATGTTTACTACATTGCAGGCATTGGGGAAGAAAGATACATGGGTCATAAACTTGGCCCTCAGGGATCTTAAGGTAATGCAGAAGAGATATTTTAGCATGAAATATCAAGTATTAATACAGAGGTATTCTGGTGGCTTTCTAAAAGTGATGCTACATGAGTTGAACCTTAAAGAAAAAGGAAAAGTCCACGAATGGAAAGTGAAAATGGCCCTCAGGTAAAAGAGGAACTTCACAAATAAAGAGCTATAGGCAAGAATAGCAAGATTTATGGCTTAGGGGAACGGGATGTATACTTTTGCTTTTAATATAGTATTATGGTTTTTTTAAAATATAATACAAGGATAGAAATTATTTAAGAATTACATTACAGGTTTTGTTTGCATTTTACTTTTTAATGTGTAAGACTTTAGGGTAATTGTTTCTCTAAATAAGAATATATTTCTAGTTATGCCTACTAATTTTTTCTCCTTTTCGTTTACAAAAATTTCTTTCCTAAGATGTCAGCAAATGTTTATGAAACACTAATGCATGCCTGCCACTCTGATCAGAGCCAAGGGGCATTTAATAGGAGAATAAAACAGTCTTTGATATCCAGCATGCTATTATTTATTTGGAGAAGCAAGTTAAAATGATCCACCCCTTGGCCACACTCAAGCTTCCAGAAATCACGTGGAACTAAGTAAACTGAGAACCCAACAATGTCACCAGTGTTAAGAGAAATGACATATTCATACTAATAAACTTAATGCAATTCAAATGAATGTCACATATGAAAATCTACGGATAAACAGTCTCTGGTCACCTCCGTTCACCAGAAAAGCTATATTTTTAATCTTTTGAAGATGCAAGAGTCACGAAATCCTCTCTCAGGAAGACACAGAGAATGTGTGGAATCACAATTACTTTGTGGTTTTTCACCAATATATCTGGCCAGTTACCAGCTACATTTACAAACTACTATCTATCAGGAAGGCTTAACATTTCATGTCTCCGAAGTCTCTGTGGATTTCTAGGAGGCCTGAATGCAGTGAACTCAACTTTGATTTTTAAATGTAGCCATAGTTTAGGCCTGAAGTCCACATACTGACACTGCCTAAGAATAGAAACAGAGCTGGCTGTCCACACAGAATAGTCATACAGCGGTTGGGGGGACATGAACAAATGATTTACTTGATAAACAGAAATGAGACTATTTAGAATAGACCCATAAAAGAAATCACTGGCCAGTTTATCTTCTCAGCTGCAGCTCTTCCAACAGCTGAAAGTTCAGCCAAGCACTTCGCCTGTGGGCAGCACAAGAGTGGTGGACCTACTTTCTCTATGGCCGAAGCCTTAGCATCTCAAAGGACATGTAAATCGTGCCTGTTCTCTTACTGCACCTAATCTCTTAGCATCACTGATTCCCCTAGTACCATGGAGTACTTATGGAGCCCTTCCTTTGATATCAAATCTACCTTTAAAAAAATTAGCTACCCCATGGTCTTCTTCTGTTAAGTTTCTCAAGATCCACATATAGGGAAAGGGACGGGGAAAAAAAATAGTTACAAACAGAGAGGGAGAGAGGCAAACCAGAAGAGACTCTCAAATACAGAGAACAAACTGAGGGTGGATGGGGGGTGGGGTGGGGGAGAGGGGAAAATGGGTGATGGGCATTGAGGAGGGCACTTGCTGGGATGAGCACTGGGTGTTGTATGTAAGCGATGAACCACGGGATTCTACCCCAAAAACCAAGAGCACACTTTACACACTGTATGTTAGCCAGATTGACAATCAATTCTTAAAAAAAAAAAAAAAAAAAAAAGACAATGAAAACTTGCCATTTGCATCGACATGGATAGAGCTAGAGTGTATTAAAAAAAATAGCTACAAGAAAAATAAAGGAACATCACCAAGTCCTTCCCACTCTCGAAGATACTGAACTGAGATGTGGCTGGTCTCAGCATTCTAATGGAACTGTTATCACAAATGAAGATCAGAATTCCAGTAGCAGAAAGATATTTCTACACAAGCAAAAAAAGAAAAAAAAAAGTGAACCAAATGCCAAAACAAATAACTAAACTTTTTTATATTTTTGTCCTTTACCCAAATGTAGGAATAGAAGACTTTAGAGTGTTTTTCCTGTGGCTCATTTCTTAATTGTTACGTTTCAACTAAATTTTGCTCATTTCAACAAGAAATATTCTCTAATCACAACAATTATTGAACCATACCTACATAGCTGGCTGTTGTTTGGACACTATGTTTAATTGGCTATTTTCTTAAAATAAATACAGTGCGCCAGGATGAGTGAATTTTCCAGATAATTTACATACTTATTAACTGCTCTTGGTGGTAAACTATTGGAATTCTATTACTCCACTTAAATGCCCAAATAAACCACGGTGTAACAGAATGGGAGCACAGAGAATGGGAAGGTTCGTTTTGGGAGTGGGAGAAGGTTTCACAGGAGAGATAGCATGTGACTTAAGTCTGAGGGCATTAATAGGCATTAATTAGCTGAGGCTTAGAAAAGAGAACCATTCTAGGATAAAGAAACAATTGAGCGCTTTAGTGTTGTGATAGCTGTACCCTGCACTGCTCCCTCATTTTTGCTTCGTTTGGGCTCATCTAGCATCCTAGACAGGTAGATCTGTTCCACCATGAGTGAGATCCAGATGGCTGAGGCTTCTGGAAGTCTCACTGATGAGTCACACAGAACGCTGTTGTGAGGACATATACCGTGATTTTGGTTTTTGCTCTGTGTCTAGTGTACATAGAGTGGTGTCTCAAGAGCTGTGCCTACATGTCTGCACTGTCACCCTCTGCTTAGAGGAGAGAGCAGTCGGAGACCATCGCATTAGCAGCAGAGCCCAGCTTTCCACGTTCCGCTCCTGAATAGCACTGTGACTGGGCAGACATGTAAGCAACTTAAGCCACAGTTTTTTCATGTAATATAGGAATGACGAGGACATCTACCTCATAGCAGTGTTGTAAAGATTAAATTAGATGCCTAGAAAAAACTCATTAGCATGATGCTAGGCAAACAGGAAGAATTGAGAAATACCTGTTATTTTTATTCAGGCTGACCTCTGCTAAACTGTGATCTTTCCAAAGGCAGGAGATGCAGGAGTCAGAACGGACTTCTGTAACAGGACACAGAACAGGAAGATCTCCCAAGTGGATAATGATAGTTGACCGTTATCACTTAGGCCTATAGTTTTTCATCTAAGTGATCACACGGTTTTAAAAACATGTGGAAAAAAATTTTTTTTGCCAATCCCCAAATTAAAAAAAAACAGATATGATGGGACATTAGTAAGAAAGAACCTTTGGTGTCATGAGCAGAAATAAAACTCCAAAATTAAAAAAACAAACAAACAAACAAAAAAACCATTGGGCTTTCCCAAGCATGCTAATACATATTTGCTAACATTCAATGTTCACTCACCAAGTCAGCAGGTGTTCACTGAATGTTTGCTATGTGCCTAGCCCTGAGCAGAGTGCTGCGAGCTACTGATGAACCAAGCAGCCATGACTCCTGCCTTCCTGGAGATTATGGTCTGGAGGGGGATGAAAGTTACTTCAAAAATGTGTAATAGGTTTTATGATGGGAAAATCTAAGATGCTCTGGGACTTGTGCAGTCAGATTTGTGACTCATCACTTCCTTTGCTTCAAGGAGCGGTGTGTCTGTGTGGGCTCTTCCAACTCCCTGGAGGATGGGAGCCCATAGCTTAGATTTATATCACTGCTGCTGTTTTTTTCCAGTGATCATGGCTTTGAGGCAGGTGTAGTCTTTGCTGGCATTAGGACTGCCACTTTATGCTGCTTTAATATATTCAGGAAAGTGCTGGGGTTATTTTTGTGTTGTGATCAATTGCAGTGAGGGGAAAGAATTATGTGATTGGATGTTTAGACAAGCAGTTCTTTTTCTGCAGCTAGTTTTAGATTGCCAGAAAATGGCACATTTTATAATATTCACAGACTACATTACCTTTGAATCCCCAAATATTTTGAGAACTCTGAAAGTCAAATCCAAATCTCTTCATATTAATAGAAAATGACAAAGCAACAGGCAATACACATCCCACTAAAATATTCAACTCTCTTTTACACATGGCAATTTCCTATCAACTGCTTCATTCAAGTCCCAAACATACAGTGTACTAATACGTGAAAACTACTTCAGCTGTTACCCATTCACTGTTGAGACAGAGTATAAATTACTTTTAATTCATCCTTCTCTACTGCTTTGTAGACAAAATATTTGTCCATGTTTCTTATTCAGCATTCTATATAACATTTCTTATTGTGTTAAGAGCACTTCACATGACATCTACCCTCTTAGCAAAATTTTAAGTGCATGATACAGCAATATTCCCTTTAGGCACATTTTTATGGCTGTTTCCTCTGTAGTCTCGTATTTTCCTGTTCTCTCTCTTTTTTTATACTGAAAGAACATGTTCAGCCACAAAACAAAAGGCAGGCAAAGGTGAAATCAAAATGGAAAGTTTCTCCTCTGTCCCTCTTTGTGTCTACTTGTGCGACCAGAGGAGTGTGCCTTGGTGAAAGGAGCACTGGACCAGGACTCAGGAAACATGTTCAACAGCCACTTACCCCAGAGTAGGTCCCGTGAGTTCCCTGACACTGGGTCTGCTTATGGCAAAACGAGGGAGTCAAATTAGTTAATTGCTAAGATACAAAAATGAGTGATTCCTACCACTTCATACCCATTAGGATGACTATTATTTTAAAAATAAACAGACATTTGCAACAATATGGATGGAGCTAGAGAGTATAATGCTAAGTAAAATAAGTCAGAGAAAGATAAATACCATATGATCTCACTTATATGTAGAACTTCAGGAACAAATGAACAAAGAAAAAAAAAAGAGACAAACCAAAAAACAGACTCTTATGGTTACCAGAAGGCAGGAGGGTGGTGAGATGTGTGAAATAGGTGATGGGGATTAAAGATACATTTACCATGATGAGCACTGAGTAATGTAATGAATTGTTGAATCACTATATTGTATACCTGTAACTAATATAATAGTGTACATTAACTATATTAGAATTGAAATTTTAAACAAAGTAAACAGATAAAGCTACGTGTTGGCAGAGAACGTGAAGAAAAACTCGTGAATTGCTAGTGGGAATATAAAATTGCACAGCCCCTATGAGAAAAGTATGGTGTGTCCTCAAGTGATCAGAGATAGAATTATCATTTTATCCACCAATTCCACTTTGAGGTATATACTAAAAAAAATGAAAGCAGGGATACAAACAAGTATTTGTACGCGTAAGTTTATAGCAGCATTATTCACAATAACCAAAAGGTAGGAACAGTCCAGGTCTCCCCTGATGGAGGAATGGATAAAGCAAATGGGGTATATACACATGAAATAGATGACTCAGCCAAAAAAGGAAGGAAATTCTGATACAAGCTACAACATGGATGAACCTTTTAGACATTGTGCCAAGTGAAAGAAACCAGTCGCAAAAGGACACTTACTGTATGATTCTACTTACATGAGGTACATAGAATAGTCAAATTCAGAGACAGAAAGCAGAATAGCGGTTTCCAGGGAGGGGAGCGGGGAGTTGGGGAGAATGGGGAGTCACTGTTTAACTGGTGCAGAGTTTCAGTTTTGCAAGATGAAAAATGTTTTGGAGATAGATGGGGATGATGGTTGCACAACTTTATGAATGATGAATGCACTTAATGCCAACAAGACGTACACTTAAAAAACGGTTAAAATGAGGGGTGTTTGGGTGGCTTAGTCGGTTAAACATTGGACTCTTGATTTCAGCTCAGGTTATGATCTCATGGTTTTGTGAGATTGAGCCCCGCTGTAGGGCTCTGCTCTGACAGTGTGGAGCCTGCTTGGGATTCTCTCGCTCTCTCCCTTGCTCTCTGCCCCTCCCCTGCTCACTCTCTCTCAAAATAAATAAATAAACATTAAGAAAAAATGGTTAGAACGGTAAAGTTTATATTGTTCACATTTTAACAAAATTTCAAATAATGAATGATTCCTTCAGAAGTATGCTCTGCGATACAAGTCTACAAAGCTAGATAGAGCCTGGGAGTGCAGTGACAGAAGTGTCCTCAAAGAGCGCACTGTTCAGCACAGAAGGGAGCTAAGTGAACAGACACCCATGATACAAGCTAAGCACATCTTGGTGTGCTAAGAGGGCAATCTAATGGAGACTGCACGTGTTAGAGGAGAAAGTGGCTCAGGTAAGCCCAAGGGTGAAAGCCAAGTAGCTTGGTAGAGGAGAAAACACAGGCCCTCGGGTAGAGCAAGACCCACAAAATGGCACAGAAGAGTCAACATTTATTTTGCTGAAATGTAAAGTGTGAAATATGTAACATTTCTCTTCCAAATGGTTAATCAATGTACAGCATCATTAAATTAACTTTCTTTCCTTTACCTTCTGATTTTTGATGTTACTTTTCAAAACTAATTTTTTACATGAATTAAAATTAGTTTTGAAGCCACTTATTCTGTTATATTGGTCTATCGGCTAATTACTTCATTGGTGTAGCACTGGCTTTGATTATTATAGGTTTATGATATGCTTTAGTATCTGGAAGAGCAAAATGATTTCCATTCCTTTCTTTTTATAATGTCCATACATTCCCTGCTTTTTTTTCCCCCTAGTTTTTATTTTGTTTTTGCTGCTCATTATAAAAGGGAATCCTAAATCTCATTTTCTAATTTGTTATTGACGGTTATAGATTTTGTATATTTATGATTATATATACATATATATCTGATTATATGTATATATGTGTATTATATGTATATATGTATATTATATGTATTATATGTATATTATATGTATTATATATATGATTATATAATATATATATATATATATATATATATATATACACACATATACAGTTTTGACTATTCAGTGAAGTCTTTCATCCAAATGACTTTTCAACTGAATGCCTTGGTTTTACCAACCAGGTAGACAACTGCATTATCTAAAATGGTAATTTTCTCTCTCCTTCAGTTGCTTTTTTTCTAATTTCTATTTTTATTGTATTGCATTATCTAGAAGAATGATTCTTAACCAGACGTAATTTTACCCCCAGGGGACATTTGGCAATGTTTGGGGATAGTTTGGGTTGTCACTGCTGGGGTTTGTGCTATTGGCATTTTGTGGAGACAGGCCAGGGGTGCCGCTAAACATTCTACAATGCACAGGGTAATTTCCTACGACAAAGAATTATTTGGCCCAAAATGGCATTAGCACTGAGGCTGAGAAAGCCTGATCTAAAACTTCCAGAAACTGTTAAATAACAGTGACATAAGATGGGTAGTATTGACTTTTGCTATAATCACTTTCTCAGTGATAAACTCTAGCAAACTAGTGAAAATCTAGATGGTAAATTTATACAGTGTATTACTAGCTATCTTGAAGGCTTTTATTTCATAATAGGATAGTTACAAAAAGTTAATTAAATAATAGGAGAAATCAATCTGGAGAAACCTTGCTTCAAACCTTACAAATCATCCCAGCACAATTACACAATCTTTCATACAAAATTCTCAGGGAGAATCTACTATGTCCTATGATGATAAGTTGCAGCATTACGATTTTTTTATACATTATTTTTACTTACAGGGGAACACAGAATACTTTTACATAGTTTTATGTCAGTCAAAAAGAGCAATGAGCTTTTCTCTGAGGTTCCTTACACTGATAATATGTACAAGCTTAACTGACCTTACCAACTGAAAACAAATTGGATATACCTTAAAGAATATTTCCACAACGTAAGGTTAAACTTTTACCTTCCAAAACAAAATAAACAAAATACTGAAATACATTCCTGCTTACTTGGCCTTTTAATGTGATCAGAGTTGCTAACACAAATGCTCATCAAAAGCAAAGGAAAGCTGAAAGTTTCACATATTGTCAGTTGCTGCATAACTTTCTTACTACCTGGGTGTTGGACAGATCATGGGTCCCTTTGGATTATATGATTTGACATGAACACCATCTTGTAAATTAAAGAAACACCTTGTCCTCTCTGAAGTTAAGAGGCAGGATAAGAATAGATATGTCCACATTTAGAATGCTTAGTCATTCAATATTACTGAAGCCAGTGCTTTGGGGAAATCTACAATTCCATCGAAGACTTACAGAGTTGGTCAGTGTGCTCTTTATTGTATGGATTATCATTGCACTCCCATTCCTGACCTTTTACATACAAAGACCCAAAGGGCTAGAGGCTGAAAACTAGATTTATCTACATTATCCTGCTAGTAAGATTTCCATTTAGATTCCATCAATGAGATGGACTCATTTATGGACATAAAGATTTGGAAAGGAGAAGATAAGACTTGACTTTGGGCAAGGGTAGACTTAGGGGTGGATGGCAATGTGAGGTTTTCAGAGACTTCTTGACTCTCTCCTCAAATCATTTTTTTCAGTGTTAGAGACAGCTGAGAGCATTAGCATGAGCTTCCTGCCATATTTGCACTTCTGTTGTTATTGTTTTTAAACCAGCAATAGTTCTCTCTGACTTTTACACAGAATTTTCCATAGCTTTGTAGGCATATAATTCCTTGTATTAAGTCCTTTCTTGGTCAACCACCTAGAATGCTTTCTGTTTTCCTAAGAAAATTTTGGCTAATACACAGTATCGCTCACCAATAAGTATCCACAGGGAGAAATCACCTAGTTGTGTTTGAAGAAACCAACTTGCATGTTTAAAGATGCCAGAAGCTTTTCATAAATTTTTAAAGAAATCACTAAGAATTACACAATTCACAGTTTCTCTGTTTTTGTTTTTGGTCTTCTCTTTTGTTTGATGTGTATATACTCTTCAGTATCTTCTCTCATGGAATCATTAACTAACCTCTCACCCCCACCTGTAAGTACTCAAAACTGAAAGAATCCAACAACATAAAACAAGGAGAAACAAAGATAAACTGACCATGTCTCATGTGGGGAATTTTAAAATAAAAGTGTGTATAAAAACAAAGGAATAACCACATGCAGCTTAAACTAATCAAACTGCATTAATTTCAAAGTAGGATATGTGGTCAATAAGCCTTTCATGAAATTCTGTGAACGAAGAGTATAATGTTCATTTGGTAGCCTCCTTATACTTTTCCTTACTGACGTTCTGTAGAATCCTCCAAATGTCTGTATTTAGACCTAGCCACAGAAGATGTCACCAAGAAGTGCTGACATGTAGGAAATCTCTTCTTTATGCTTATAGTACAGAAAGAAGTCACACATTTCTTCTTAAAAGTTGCAAGTTTTAAGTCAAAGCTAACAAATTGACCAGCTATATCTGAAATCAATTAAATGCAAAATAGAGTTTACCATACGCTCCACAGTTTTGGGGGGGGAAACTATTGACACAAACTGTACCCCCACTCATAAAAAAAAAAAAAAGAAAGAAAGAAACCAGAGATAGGGTGAAAGGTTTGCTAAAAAAAATAAATAAATAAATAAATAAGAAAAGTAACTTTTGAAATACTGGAACTATATTACATACAGTTTCATTATTTTTTTTCTCATGATCTTAGAACTCAAGCCAATGTGAAATTTAGTCTCTTGCAATGATATTACTTTCTGGTTATTGCTAACAGCATGATCTATTTGAAACAATTATTTAAACTGAATTTACTTGTATTCAGTAATGCACCACAGTTTTATTGGAGAAAATGGAAATTAAAAAAAGAAAAAAAGTCTAACCCACATTGGAAACGCATGATGTTAAAATAAGCTTGATTGCGTATATGTGAATTTTCTCAATAAACTTTGGCAGAAATATAGATTGGGGAGAAAAATAAATCTTTCTTACGAGTTTTTCAAGTTCTGAATAAGAATTTCATGTTTCAGAAGCTTTCCTCCAAAATTTCTTGGAGTTGCTTTATGAAGAGTAACAAAAACCTATGGGGTTCAGAGAAAAAGGATCTATTTTCCACAATCAGGTTTACTGCCAGGTTAATAAACACTTATTGTAGAATATCTACTGTTTGTTTCCTTGTAAATTATCTCATTTTAGGATTTCATGTTGGACAATATTTATAATAATCTCCAAGTGTAACCTTAGCGGCTAAGTAGTCTCCTTAAATCTAAACAGTTATCTTTGAAGGGCTTGGGAAGATCACCTGGATATGTATTAATGATAAAGTAATTTTGCTGTTTGTAAAATAGAGGATGACTTTATCCATTGAAAGTGGGGACATACAGCAAATAGGCCTCTGCCTTTGTACAGAAGACAAATCCTTGGTCTTTCAGTTACCAACTGTGGGGTCTCAGGCAAGCTACTTAACCTGTCTGGGCCTTAATTTGTTCATTTGCTAAATGGAGATAAAAAAATACACAACTCATGGGATATACTCAAGATAAAATAGAATGAAACATGTAAGAGTCAAGAATAAAACCAAGTGATAAACATAGGGCCTACAAAGAATGTTTTTATCTTATCCCCAATGGATGCGTTTCTTCTTTACTACCTTTGAGATATCAGTTCCCTCCCTGGGGTCCCTCTTGGGCTGCCCTGTATTTCAACCACGGATGTTAATCCTTGCCTTGCTTCTTGATCTCTCACTGAAATCAACTGTTTCCTGATCCTTCACTGAAATCAACTGTTTTCATAGCTCATCACACCTCAGGGAACTGCTTCGGTGCTTCTAAGGTATAAACCCACAATCCGCTAAACTCAATGTTTCCAAAGTGCTGTAAAGCAAGAATCAACAGTAGTGCCTTTCTTCTCACAGGTGGATCTGTGATTCTCTGATAAAAAAATTCCTGTCTTGCAAGTTTTATAATTTATATAAGCCTTCAAAGGAAGGTTTTGGTTTTGGGATCAAACCAAAAGAGAAAAGATTTGAGGTAGATATGGCTTTATGATACCCCTTGAATCATATAGTATGCTTTGGCAACAATGAGTGAATCTTGCTTTCTTCTTCACCACTGTATTTCCTAGAAAGGATAAGGTACAGAATAATACTGAAATGAACTTGTATTTCCCAAGGAAAACTAAAGAGAACCTATAGCACGAGTTTATGCTTGTTAGCAAAGGCACATGATTGGGGATAAACGATTTGTGTCACATCTCAGGAGCACCAATTTGTTTCATGTTAACATGATAGTTACTCATTTTTATTTAGTTACTACATACTATGTAGTAAAGTGTTTCTAAGTGTTTTAAAAATGTGAATTATCATAATCTTGTAAACTATTAATAGGTGTTTGTTAAACATTTATTGTTTCAAAGGGTATCTTAATTTAAAAAAATATATTATGTACATTTAATCCTTGGAACAGCATAGTGATTGAGACAATATCTTCTCTTCACAGATGCAGAAACCAAGGTTCAGAGAAATTAAGCAACTGGTTAGCAAAGGAAAGGTTGCTTTCCGACATCACATAGTAACTGGTAAAGACTGGATTTAAATCTGGCTGTCTTTGGCTTTATGGCCGAGGCTTTTAACCTCTTCCACAATGCCACTTACTGAGGGACACTCCCAATTGGGGCAGTAATGCAAAAATACTAGAGGAAGAAAAAAGGGAATCATTTCAGAAGTCTACCAAAATGAAAATAAAAGGTGACT
This sequence comes from Lynx canadensis, assembly GCF_007474595.2. NCBI lineage: Eukaryota > Metazoa > Chordata > Mammalia > Carnivora > Felidae > Lynx > Lynx canadensis. The sequence goes on from NC_044320.2 coordinate 31,568,379, forward strand.
GTGGCCTGGCATATTATATAAAATGGAATAGTACAAACATTACCATCATTTTCTGCAAAAATAAAATACAAATGTATCATTTTACAAGGCCAAGTAAATAAAATATAGGGCAGAGTTGTCTTAGTATCCCCTATTTTTTGAGGCTATTATTTTCATATAGTCCTACTTTATATTTAGCTAAAGAGTGATCTGGAACTTCTGCCCATTGGTTTTAGAGTTACACTTTGGGAGCCAGGTAGGTGATGGCTGATCATTCGTCCTTGGGGGTACACAACTGCTATAGTGTATCCCTGAGATCTTGATCATTTAAGATTATATCCCTTTTGGGGCACCTTGGTGGCTCAGTCAGTGAGACATCTGGCTCTGGATTTGGGTCAGGTCATGATCTCAGGGTCCCTGGGATCGAGCCCTAAGTTGGGTGGGCTCTGTGCTGACAGGGCTGAGCCTGCTTGGGATTCTCTCTCTCCCTCTCTCTGTCCCCCACTTCCTCTCTCAAAATAAATAAACATTTTTAAAAAAAGATTACATCCCCTTTTTGGTTTGCTGTGTCACACTGCTGACCGTTCTTTCTGATGAGGAGCAGAATTTGCCACACCAAAATGTCTTTGGCATAAGGACTATTTTAGGCTGATTATTTTTAAGAAAGAGCAGACACGGGAAAAGCTTTGAAAATTAAGTTATACTTTTATAAGAGACTTTCACATTTATAAGGAAAGTCACCACTTGTAAGGGTGTCTCCCTCTCTGTACCAGGAAGGGAAGGATGACTAAATATCTAGAAACTCCTATCAGTGGAGTAGGAACAACTTAAATCTGCCTAACAGCCTTACCCTTGTTTATTGTGCTTTGCCTGGTACCTTCTCATAACTGGCCACCTCCCCACCCCAAATATCTTTTTTTTTCCCCCAAACATCTTTTATCTTAGGCTGAAGATGTTATTTAAAGGGATGGCTTGGGGGATGCCAGGGTGGCTCAATCAGCTGAACATCTGAGTCTTGATTTCAGCTCAAGTCACAATCTCAAGGTCATGGGATTGAGCCCCACATTGGGCTCTGTGCTGCATGTGGAGCCTACCGAAGATTCTCTCTCTGTCTCTCTCCCTCTGCCTCTCTCTACTGCTCACATACACACTATCTCTCTTGCAATGCAATGCAATGCAATGCAATGCAATGCAACAACACAACACAACACGACACGACACAACACAATACAGTGGTGGCTTGGGCCATTTCAGGGAATTGCTCGGTTTTCCTGAGTATTTCCTAAGTATACAGGAGGCATGCATGTTATTAAACTTCTGTTTTTCTCCACTTAATCTGTCTTTTATCACAGGGGGAGTCTCAGCCAAAAGCCTAATAAGATAGAGAGAAAATTATTTTTCCTCCCCCACAACTCCTAAAATCTATGATTCTTTTTTTAACTCAAATTGTTGTTGAAGGAAAGCAGAATTCACCACCCCAAAATATGCCAGTTTGGCATAAGGATTATTTTGAGCTAAAAGCAAACAAACTCCAGCAGATTCAGGAAAAGCTCTTTTCCTCCCCCTCAACTACCTTAATTTACATGGGAAAGAGGGTGTGTACCAGGAAGAGAGTTCTTACAGAAGATAGGATTTACCTGAGAACCTGACCAGCATAACAGGGGAACCTTTGTGTTCCAAACATCTCCCACCTTCCTCTGAGTGGCTTTCCACCTCTTTTGCCCCCTGCCCCATGGCCCGTATCCCTGTCCTTAGCTCAGGATTTTATATAAGCTTCGAGTGCTTAGCTGCCTTTTGGCCCGTATTTTTATGGGCCTCTGATATATACAAAGTTAAATTTGTTTTTCTCCTGTTTATCTGTCTTATTTCAATTCAATTATTAGACCAGTCAAAGATCCTAGAAGGGAAGAAGGGAAATTTCTTCCACCACTACACTAGTAAATCAGGTTTTCTGAAATATGTATTCATACAGCTGTCTTTTTGAAACAAAGAGAAAAATTAACACTCAAACTCATCAAATATTAACTTTTCAGTCTGAATCAATTATACAATTTTGGAATCAATTATATAAATGTTAATTTTTCAATTTGAGCCAATCCTTTACAACGTATCTTGTCATATTTTGATCTCCCTCAGCATCGTGTCAGTTTATGTCTTACCTGTCTGCGTCAACGGTACTGGGGAAATCCGAATGAGACAACAGTTTCATATTCAAGCCTTGAGGCCCAATGCCAGGAACCATTCTCTGAGCTGACTCCCTGCCATTTGTCATCCTTAAAGCTAGGAGAATCATCTTGTGATTATTTTGCTCTCTTCTTAGCTGACCACCTTAAGACATCTGAAGGATGGTTCTACCAAAATAAAGATATTTTCTCTATGACATTTTCCTCGTCCTTAAGTCTTTTGCTAACAAAGAAAGGTTTGTTTGACATGAGTCCTTCTTAAAAGAGTCCTACCCAATCCCACTGCATGACATTTTAAATTAATTTACCATTTTCTAACAGCATGTTTAGTGAACTTAATTTTGGTTCCTATCAACAAATTATTGTGATATTTCATCAGGTCATAATGTACTAGGGCATGAAACAAGCAAATTATAGAAACCCATTTAATTTTTACTAAAAAATACACACAAACACACACACACACACACACACACACACACACACACACACACACTCACACACACCACACAATAACAAGCCTCAAGCCAGATCCTACAGTGAGTTTTCAAACATTGCCAGTATTCTCCTTTCATGGAGAAAATAGGAAAAGGCCACGTTTAGTACTTTGGTGGGAAAAATGCATTAATTATAAAATGCTATTTCAAATACGCACATGAGAAGTAAAATTACATAAGCAAAACTAAGTGCATAATTGTGCATATCAATTATTTATTATTGTTCCCTAGGAAGGTTAAATGCCTTACCCAGTTTTATCAGTTAAAGCAATAGTAAGTCACACCTGGTCACTTTACAGTTGATATAGTAGTGCTTATACAGCCATTACGTTATCTGATAAATAACAAAGTTGCCTCAAAGAATAGGCCACACAGCTTGAAGAAAGTGAAATGTCATGGAAAGAAGATATGTTTTAGAGTCAAATGTAGATTTAACATTTTTTTTAATGTTTATTTATTTTTGAGACAGAGAGAGACAGAGCATGAATGGGGGAGGGTCAGAGAGAGAGGGAGACACAGAATCTGAAACTGGCTCCGGGCTCTGAGCTGTCAGCACAGAGCCCGACGAGGGGCTCGAACTCACGGAACTCGAGATCATGACCTGAGCCGAAGACAGCCGCTCAACCGACTGAGCCACCCAGGCGCCCCAATCAAATGTAGATTTAAATCCTCTTCCTCCTCGTTACCAGCTGGGTGACCTTGGACAATTCATAGGGTATCTCTGAACCTCATGCGTACTGCGAAGACGAAAAATATCCACTAGTACAAAGTTTTTATGATGAGAAGATGAAGTGATAATGCACCAGGGTCCTGCTTGCACATGTGCTCATAACTACTGGTTCCTTTCTCCTTCCTCTTCCCCACTTTGAAGAATCTAGCTTCACGTGCATTTTCCATGCTCCACTGAACTCAGCTTTTTGGCTTTACTGCACTCAAAACACCTACTTGTATGCTATTCACAGCTGTGGCGCATGTCAGACGCTTAGGGGGTCATGAAACCCAAACAAAGGACAGAGCCACCAAGAAAAGATTCGTTCCCATTAAGGGATTTAATTGTTACAAAGGTTGCTTGTTTCAGTGGGATAATACAATATGGGAGGGCTGCAAGAAAAGACAAATCATGATGAGTGGTTGGAATCATAAACAGGAAATAAGCAGGTCCGACCTGAAATTTGTAAATCTTGGGAAAAACTAACCCAGCCTAGTTTTAGAACAACAAAATTTAATGAAAGAATACTAAAAATGGCACAAAGGAGATAAGGCAAGTAATTGAACATGTTTTTAAAACTAAATGTTATGTGAGCTGAATTTAGAAAGGTGTTGTGCCAAAAATCAATGCTCAAAATAACTTCATTTGAATACAGCACTTAATAAAATGCACTTCAGTTAAAATTATTAAAATCTAGGAGTCAGAGGCGCAAAGGAATCTTTAGGAGCATGAGGATATGACATTCCCTAGTTTGTGGGATGTGGGAGTTAGAATCTTGAGACAAGTGACCCAGGTCCAGGGCCCTGCAGTTATTTAGGAACAAATGCGGGAAGAGTTTCAAGTTCATCTGATTTTTCCAGTCCCCTTTTTCCACTATTAATGATTACATACCTAACCCTAAGGCCAGCTGAGGGTCTCTCTATCCTACGTGTCTGTGTATATTCTCCCTATCTCTCCCCAAGTCAGGCAGGACAGGGAACTCAGTTCTTCCATCTGTTTCCACAGGAAGTCCAATCACAGCCAGAACTTCATGATTTGCACAAACTTTGCTGACAGCTCAGGAATCAGAGGTAGGGGAGGTGGGAAGAGGATATGAGGCCCAGCATTAACAAAGAACATTGGGTTAAAAGATGGCTGAATATATGGAGAAGGATCTGGAGAAATACAGATTTATTTCTCTGGAGTTACGTATTTACATTTTCAAGGAGATTAAAACCCTCAGTGATTCTGTTTATTTGGCAAAGGATTGTGAAATCTTAGGGACCTTTCCCAGAGAGGATTCATTTACATCAGGGACAAAGGTGTTTTGTTTTGTTTTGTTTCCCTCTTTCCAGAGGGGATCAGAGCAGCTGTCCAGCTCCTCTATAAATGTCCAGATTCATCACGTCAGGGCTTCTGCAGTACAAGCCCCTATAGATAGAGCAGACATCTTTCATTATGTTGCTGCAAGGAGATTCAGGAAAGGGAACCCATGATTGCTTCTGTTGTAGGTAACAAAACGTCTGATCGAGAAACCTTATTTTTGCTTTCAGTACAAAATAAATAAATATGGATATTAAAAATTTATCAATACTGTATTTTCCGTAAGCTAAAACTGTTACTAACTAGCTATTACTTCCCCTATTGACTCCCCCCTCCATTTTCTTTTTCCTTCTTTGGCAAAATAGCAACTATTTGTTACATATTTACCAGCCAGACTCAGTATGAAGAGCTTTATGCACCACCTTTTTTAAAACTCACAAAAAGTCTAAGAAAGTACTTTTATTCCCAATCAAGAGCTGAAGAAGCTGATCAACAACTCTGACCAACACAATAGGTGAACAGTAGAGCAAAAGAACCAGTAAATTTCTAATTTCTAACGTCTCTTTCGTGTCAGAATCTATGTTACTTCTGTTGCTTGCTCTTCAGGAAACTATACAATATTGTCACAGCTCACACCCTGGACTAACCAAACTCAGGAACTGCTAACATGTCTGAAATGCCCAATTTTATCTATTAATACTATAGGGTAATTTGTGTGTTTTATAATATGAAAACCATATATGTATGTGAGATAATATCCACGTTCTTCTCATGTTTTTTAATCCACATTCTTGGGATGCCTGGGTGGCTCAGTCCGTTAAGTGTCCGACTTCGTCTCAGGTCATGATCTCACAGTCTGTAGGTTCAAGCCCCAGCTCGGGCTCTGACAGCTGACAGCTCAGAGCCTGGAGTCTGCTTTGGATTCTGTCTTTCTCTCTCTCTGTCCCTCCCCTGCTCACACTCATACTCTCTCTCAAAAATAAATGAATCAACATTAAAAAATGTTAAATGCACATTCTTATTCTGAAAGTTTCTTATACCACACGCATTAAGGGGTGGCAGCTAAGCAGTTTGTTTTGAGGAAGCAACACAAGTCTTAATGATAAATTCCAGGATGATAATCTGGGTCCAAATATTGAAATATATCTTATATATGTTGCCAAATGAAGAAAGCCTTCAGGCTTGTCAGACTAGCCTTACTATTCATGGACCAGTAGTCTCAGCATCACCTGAAGTCTTTTTACAAATGCAAAACTGCGGGCCCTGCCATGGGTCTACCCGGTCAGCACCTGCGTCTTAATAAGACTCTCCAATGCACATTAAGTGGAGAGAGCAATCCTTTAGAATCGTTTTAAGGCATTAAAGCTTTCCCCTCTGAGTCCTGCTGATGAAAAGTAAAACCTAACCTTTCCCCCGTTCAGGTGGTGGATCATGAAACTGCCTTCAGACTCTGAGTCATTTGCTTTCTGGTGCTCATCCTTAGGTTTTCTACAAGTCCCAAAATAACGTCGGAGAAAGTTCTCAGACCGTGTGATGTGTTATGACTCTGCAACAAATAGGGTGTTTAAGCAGAATGAATCATAAGTGTGATTTACACAAAAAGGAGAGACTCATGAATACTGATTTGATACTGGAAAAAAAAGGTTTTGAGATACATTGACTTGTCTTTAAATCAGATAAAAACCATCTGCCTTTAACATCAAAAGATTTTTTTTAATGTTCACTTATTTTTGAGACAGAGAGAGAGAGAGAAAGGGACAGACAGACAGAGAGTGCAAGCAGGGGAGGGACAGAGAGAGAGAGAGAGAGAGGGAGACACAGAATCCGAAGCAGGCTCCAGGCTCTGAGCTGTCGGCACAGAGCCTGACGCAGGGCTCGAACCCACGAACCGCAATGTCATGACCTGAGCCAAAGTTGGATGCTTAACTGACTGAGCCACCCAGGCATACCTAACACCAAAAGGTTTCTGATGTGATATTTAGACATCAACCCCAGTTCATCCCATTTTTCTTGACAGATATTATTACTCTAGTGAACTGAAATGGGAAGTGATGACCAAAGAAGGGAACCAAAGAGATCTCTCTTTCTATAAGGAATAGTTCCAGCTCACCTCCAACATAGCTTTCATGCACAGATTTATTAGAGAATAAATTCTCTAATCATAGCATGTCGGGGTCCCATCACCATAACCTTCTTTGGCACTTTTGGTCATATGAATGACATGGTTTGATTTCTCTCCCGAGTAACTAGTAGAGGCTAGGAAGGACAAACTTCCTGGATTACAGAGCTGGAGGAAACAGCAAGGATTGCCTCCTGTGTCCCTGACCATACTTCCTCGGCCTCCGGTCTCATCCCACTCCTTACATCTAGGTCAAAATATTCTTCTTACTTTACTCACGTGTCTTCAGAAACTCCTGTATCCCTACATGCCAATTTGATTGGATGACTTTATTCTAAGCTGATCCCTTGAGGGCCAGAACTGCAGCTCCAAACTGCCCATTTCCACAGGTACTTCAAGCTCAACTGACCCCCAGTTGAACCCTATATCCTATTTTAAAAGCCATCCTCACGGGGCGCCTGGGGGGCTCAGTTGGTTAAGCATCTGACTTCGGCTCAGGTCATGATCTCACAGTCCATGGGCTCGAGCCCTGCATCAGGCTCTGTGCTGACAACTCAGAGCCTGGAGCCTGCATTGGATTCTGTGTGAACTCCCCCTCCTTGCCCCCCCCCCCCCCTGCTCATGCTCTGTCTTGCACGGTCTCTCTCAAAAAATAAAAAAAATAAAAGCTATCCCTACAGCCTTTTCTATCTTTGTAAATAGCAACCCCATTCACCGTGATATTCAAATTTGAAATTCAAGTTATCCTAGAAGCCTCCAACAAAACATAATGTCAGTTTTAAGAACTATTTTTTTTCTTTGTATCAAGAGTCAATTCCTCACCCAGTTGTTGATTTTGTTGACTTTCTCAGGCCTAGCTTCCCTCATGTACTTAAATTTTAGTTTTAAGCTCCTCTTGAGAGGGAAATTTTAGGTTTTTCATATTTTTCTTACTCTTTCCATCTCTGTAGTGTGTCTTCTCTTTCCATCCAGTTATTTTGTGCTTATCTCTACAAGCCCTCTGAGACTTCCATTCTGGAAAAAAGTCTTTCTTTTTAAAGTTTATTTATTTACTTTGAGAGAGAGAGAGAGCACATGCGCTAACAGGGGAGAGGCAGAGAGGAAGACAGAGAGAATCCCAAGCAGGCTCCAGGCTCAGTGCAGTGCCTGACCCAGGGCTCAATCCCATGACCCTGGGATCATGACCTGAGCCGATATCAAGAGTCAGACACTTAACCGACTGAGCCACCCAGGCGCCCCCAGACAAAAGTCCTACATGGGTGGCTCCTAGCCCATGCTGTCAGTGGGTACAAAAATAGATCAAAATAACAAATAAAGGGGTGGCTTCTCCTAGGCTCAGGCTGCAAGCCTTCCTCTTTTTCCTCTGGCTTCTGAAGCTTGCTAGTGCCACCACCTGGGGTGGGCAGCATCACAGCTTTTTCCAGCCTCCTTTCATAGTTGGGAACCCCTGCTTAGGTCAAGTTCAAAGAAGTGAAGGGGGTTCTATTCCCCTGCCATTTAAACAAACGTTTCTTTTTGAGAATAGTTTTTATATTTACCAAACTGTGCTAAGATAGTCTAGAATTGTCATATACCCCACCATCCAATTTTCCCAATGATTAACATCATATATCAGATATCACGTTTGCTATAATTAATGAATCAATAATGATATATTTCTGCCAGCCAAAGTTCAGACCTCATCTAGATTTCCTTACCTTTTACCTACTGTCCTTTTTCTGTTCCAGGATCCCACCCAGGATCCTGCATTGCATTTACTGGTCATGTTCTCTTGAGTTCTACTTGCCTGTCACAGTTCATAGGGTCCTATAGTCCTAGTCCCCCTACTGAAATTGAGCACTTCTTGGCTGTCCCTGACTGTTTCTGAACCAGAGCTCAAAAGGCCCAGGGCTTCAGTGTTCATATATTGTTATGTGTTTTTACCCCCTTTTCTGGCCCATATAGATATTCATTCTGTTTACAAAAGAAGATATATCTTCTTAATTGAAAAATGTTAGCTGTTTCAGGTATTTACAACGTCAAACTACAGGGGCACCTGGGTGGCTCAGTCATTTAAGCGTTGGCTCAGGTCATGATCTCACAGTTTGTGGGTTCGAGCCCCACATCGGGCTCTGTGCTGACAGCTTAGAGTCTGGGGCCTGCTTTGGATTCTGTGTCTCCCTCTCTCTCTGCCTCTCCCCACTCACGCTCTGTCTCTCTCTGTCTCAAAAATAAATAAACCTTAAAAAAAATTTTTTTTTTAACCTGAAACTATAGTATGAACTGGAAAATCTTCCTTCTTCATTTCTAGTTGATCATCAATTCCTTTATATTTCTAGATCATCTCTCTGTAATTCTTTCTTGTCCCATTGCCTCTGCCTTACTTTAGGCTCTCGTCACTTTTTATTATTTTGATACTTTGCTTTGTATCTAATATTCACTGTGTACCTACTCTAAGCCAGTATCTATTAAGCGATCTGTACACATTATCTCATGCAAACCTTATTACAAACCTAAGTGGTACATGGTAATATTTTCACTTCTGAAATGAAAACCAGAAGTTCAGAGAAGTGATTTTGTCCAAAGTCACAGAGCTACCCAGAACGGCCAAGCTAGGATCTAAACCCTATGTAATCCCACAGCCAAAGCTCCTAAACAGTACACCATATTATGTATTCAGCCCTTACACCATTTGTCTGAAAGACTTTTCTGCCTCTAGGCATATATATCCCCAACCTATTCTCCATATGGTGCTTGAAACAACCCTCTATAAAGAGACTTTATCAAGGCATTTCCCTAGTCAAAACCCTTCAACAATTCCCAATGCTTAAGATTAAGTCCAAATTCCATAGTACAGCACACAAGACCCCCATTTATTCAGCCTCTCATCTTTCTGAAGCCTCATTTCCAACTATTGGCACTTCTCAGTGGTGCTCAATCACTTATTAAGTAAATGAATGAACAAGCATTCTTAAAACTGCATATTGAAGTTCAGATAGGCTGATACAGGAGTAGAGGTGAAAAATAAATGAGAGCATGGCAAGAGGGCATTATTATTTATATTTCTCTCTTTTTTATTTAAATGCATGTTTTTGGCTATACCCTTCCCATCCCATTCACCCTATGTGTATTTACAAGAATGTTTCGCATGTCACAAAAGATCTGTAATTTGACAAAGTTACTTAAAGCAGGAAGTGAAACTCCATAGCTCCAAACAGCATTCTAGATATCCTGTTTCTCAGAGTAAATATTATTCTACTGCTTTTGCTACATCTTGACTCACTTGAAATAGTACTTGAAAAAGACTTCAAAGACACTTAAACTACCTAATTGGAAAGGGAATTATTTTGAATTGGTCTATAAAACACTCAATAAACAGTCCTAACATTCAACTCTCCATGAGCACCTATGATGTTTTAGCTCCAATATACTATTGACAATACTTTTTGTCTCCTATGGCTTCAAGAACTACGAGACGAAATCAATGTCCTTTCTATCAGCGTATTAAAATTTAAGCAACACATAAAGTCCAAGGATCCTTGAGTACAAATGCTAGCAAACAAAATATTGTAATGCAGTAGATGGGCAGGCACTATTTAAAGTCTCACCGATTTCTCTGATGATGGGCTATTTTCCATATACTGAATGTGTAATGTTTTTAATATTTATAACACAGTTCTTTTAAATTAAACATATATCAGTTCTTTCCACAAGACAAAATGTACCAGAAGACTTAAGACTCAAATTTATGAAAGACGTTTACCAAATAAATGACCAAATAGAATAGAGGAAATGGGATGCTGAGGTTCACTGGCCATGATTACAGGGACAACATGGGCTTTCTCCCCCAGGAACCATCCATCTAAATTACTAAAAACTTATTCATATAATATTTTGAAGTTTTTTAACTTTAACATGCATAGTAACATGAAATAGGTTAATTAAGAGATAATATTACTTTAAAACCACCTCATTTGATTCCTCTTAGTAGGTATTTTTACCCAGTAAAAAGCTGTTTCTTAAGCTAATGTCTTCAACATAGTATTTTCTGTACCCTGAACTCATGTTTCCAGTTCAAATCCATGTATCTTTTTATTCATGGATTGTACTAACACAAAGGCTTTTAATCTCATAGTTTGTCCAATTGATCTCAAAGTTTGCATTAATGAAGTTTCAAAAATGCTCAGTAAAGGCCTGGCTTGCATGGAGAAGTATATGTGCTTTGCTGTAAATCTATTACAAATGGTCACTGAAACATTTATAATTGAGTTGTTCAAAGTAATTAACTGTAGTCAAAGTAGTTTCAAAATATCTGGCAGAAATAGCAATGGAAGCCTTCCCCTCAATTGTGCCTGGCTTTTAACTATTTTTATTCTTCTAAGTAATATTTTTTTGGTCAGAGTTGTGAACATGGTCATCATTTCACTGAGGAACATAAATCCTGATTTTTTTTTTTTTTCAATGTGTGAAGAAATGTCTTTAGTATGAATTGGGAAGAAAAGCCAACTTAAAAATAATCAGGAGATACCAACAGCTTTCTTTCTGAATGTGTGAAAAATCCTTGGAAGCTCTTTAAATTCATACTGTTTAAAAAAAATGGAAATACTGGGGAAATTAGGACACGTATTTTACTGTTCAAATTGCCATTAATTCTACCATTAAATGTTTACAATAAAGTGGTCTTTCTTAATCATCTGTTATTTTCTTCCCCTAGTCACGGTTCAGTGAGACGGAACATTCCTACAAGTGTTGGTAAGTGGAAAGGGCAAGTTTTGATTGCCGACAGTGCTAAAGGGCTTATTTTAATAGGGATTTAGCAAATTTCAAACAGGATCATGAATATTTCTCAACCATGACACAATGTCCATTTTAATTATTCCACAATTCTAACTAGTTTTAAGTAGACTGTTTAGAAATCATTAAGTAAATTGACAGGTATAATTTGTTTTTAGTAAGTTATAAGACTATTAGCTGCAACTCAAACACCTTTCTGTGAAAATTAATTAAAGGAAACCTCATTTAAAATGGAATCAGAAGGCCAGCAGGGGGAGCGCTCACGCCTTATCACTAGTCTTTAATTACAGACCCAACAGGAAGCGACACACCTTGCCAAACCGCACTACTCTACCCGCTCCTTTCTTCCTGCCACCAGCCCAGCCAGTGAGAGGCTGTCACAACTCAACCAATAAAAGACCACTATACTTCTAACTCCCAGTTTACACCAGTGGACTTTTTATCACAGTGCTCCCAACCCTCCGGATTTCCTCTGTAAAAGGGCATTCCTCTCCTTTATCTCTCGTCTTCTACGTTTTTGCCTTAGCTTGCTTGTCCTGAATTGCAGTTCTCTGCTATTCCCGAATGAACATATTTTTAAAATAACTGAAAGTCATTTAAGTTGTTACAAATAAAAAGTTATAAAGTTGTTTAAAATAACTGAAAGTTATTTAAGTTGTTATAAATAACAAAAAGTTATAAAGTTGTTTAAGGTTAACAATACCAATACAAGCTGCTCAGGGAAACCTCAGCTTTATTGACATTTTGTAATCCATTTATCACAACCGTGATTAAGCTGTGTTTCTTGGTCCTGACTTGATTACTTCTGACACAGAACAATCACAGAATTAGAGCAAAAAAAAAGAATAAGGCAAATGTACAAAATATGGTGCTAACCCAGGAAAATTAGAGTTGGCAAGCTTATCTGCCACATTATGGGTACTACCAATCTAAAGGGATATCAAACAAACATTTTTCTTCCTTCTGAGTACATACTGCTTCTTAGTAAGGTTTAAAATTGTATAAATATGTAGTAAAAAAAATATCTAATTTCTCTAGGAAGACATAAAGCTTTCATATTTATTCTAGAATTGAAAAGAAGTTTCTGCTGGTGGGTTCTCCTAGCCTTCATGTTTGAAAGTAGGTTTTAAATGGAATGGATTATAAAAATGACATAAAATAAAAACCCAATTAAATACCTCTTCAACACATACACAGAGACACAGATGCATATATTGAGTCCTTAGGTCTATTTATCCCACAAAAGAACAAAAAATTGAACTTGGATTCTTAATATCCTTAAATTCACTATCTTAATGAAATTGCACATTCATATGCAATATTTATAAAAAATAAAAGAAACAACACTTCTACACATGTGGTGGTCCTCAAAATTTGTGAAAAGCCCAGGTCAATTTGGGAAATTTCAGTTTCATGTATCACAAGGAACCTCAGCAATGGAATAATTTTCCCTAAAGACTCTTGTGACTCAGAAAATACAAGAAGTCATCAAACTGTCAGAACAGACTTCAAAACAAAGTCATTTTTCTCAAGAACATGATTTAATTTGAACCCTGAGAACAGTTATCCATTTTAGTTTCTGTGCCTATAGACAGTGACCCGTATGTCAAGATGGTTCTGCTGATTAAATTACAGAGTCTTTCTGCTTTTGCATGAAGATTCTTCTAGCTTGGAGAGAAGGTTCTGGTTTAGGGGTGACCTACTTTCATGCTGCAGAATGTGTTGCCTCTAGGAAGATTACTCTTTCCCATTTTTTTTCTCTCCTGTTACAGTGTTTTCACTTTAGAGTTGCTCTTTTTTATTCTTATAATTAAAAAGTCTGGCTTCAAAATGAGAGGCATACAAGTTATATGATGATATTTTAAAATGCTTAGTGTACTGCAATTAAAAAGCAGTTAAAATATGCATCTTGCTTTTCTCTTTTTAGAGTTTCCAAACTAGTTATTACTGTTTTAATTTTGCCAACTACTCAAAAGAATTCCCAGGGAACCCCTAATTCTGCAGGCTCTCTTTCTAATATGTAAGCACCCAGGGTTAGTAAGATACGAATTTATATTTAACTGTGCTTCATTAAGTTTGCAATATTGAAGGCATTCTATCTTGAAGGCAGGGCAAAAGACAAGAACACTTGTCTTCTCAGAGTTTCAGAGTTTACAATTTCACAGACCAGTAAAATTTCAAAGGAGTATTCTGGTGGACATTTCCCAATTTATTTTTGATAAGCAATGAGATTTAAAAAGAACAAATCTTATTTAAAAAGCCTACCAAACCAATACATATACTATGCCATCATTTCACAAAAAGGCAGTTCATTTTAATACAGGGAAGGAGGCAGGAAAGAAAGAAAAGGAAAAGGAAAAAAAGAAAGGAAAGAAGGGGAAAAAGGAAGAAAGGAGGAAGGAAAAAAGGAATAAGAGAAAAGAAGGAAAGAACAGTCAGTTTAGTTGAATAAATTTAATTTCATGAAAAAACTAATACTCTTTCTTAATGATCTGTTTCACCATCAATGGTATGGACTTGCATTGGGAAACCACTCACTGAGATCTCAGTCAATGATGTTATTTCATTTTTGTTTCGCTTCTGAGAAAAGAATGTGATCTGAAAATGTACAGAGGCCAAGGTCTTTACTATTAGTCATCCATCTATGTAGATTCTTTCCTTGGTTTTGTGCTATACAAAATGTGATCATGAATAAATCATTCAACTTTCAGAGACTTAATTGCACAGAATGCTGCACGGTGGTCAGAATATGAATATATATATATATATATATATATATATATATATATATATTCTTAAACGTACCCTTTAAGAATGTTACAAGCAAACACTGAATTCAATGAGTATTTGTTAGAGACCTAAAACACTGATAATGTGTATGTTAAAATGCTTTGAAATCTATTCATGTTGATCAGATTTGGGGAAAGTGTGGCCAGTTATGAGGGAAGTTTCGGTTGAATCCCAAACTATTCTAGGGAGAAAGAGGAGCTAACATAAAGCCCCGGGTATAGCATACATAAGAACACCTTTGGTAAATCATAAGGAATTTGGCTTAGCTAGGGTATAGGGCTGGGGTCTGAGATAAAGCTGGAGAGCACATAGGAGCAGAACAGGAAAGGTCTGTAGAGCAACAATCCTATGTTCTGGGGGGGGGGGGGGAGGAAGGAACCACTGCAGGTGTTTTTTTTAAGCAAGACATATAAGGTGACCAGATCTACAAGGATCAAAAGACGGTAGGCTTGCGTCACATAAATTCCAGGTTAAGCTTCACATCCTTCCCCAGGGATTACTTGTGCGGGCTGTATCCTTGATGCACAGCAACAGTAACAAGTTAACACTGATTGAGAACTTCCCAATTCTAGGCACTAGGATGAGCACTTTACGTAGATCATTTCACTTATTCCTCACCACAGCCCTTTCAGTAAACGCTAGTTTTATTTCCTCTTGTAAGTGAAGATGCTGGGCTCTGAGATTCCAAGTACCTTGTTTATGGTCATACATATAGCACGGGGAATGGGATTCCAACTTAGACATCAATTCCAGAGGCCAAGTTTATCACCATTGATTGTTGCTCATTTGAGCAAAAGAAGGTGCTCTTAATAAACACAGGGAATGACTACACCTCAGCCTTCCTGACATTGATAACAATCATTTAGGATCTTTGAGCGTTGGTCTTTTCCCTCTAGGCAAACTGACTTCTGAACCATTCTAAAGAGGTTACAGCTATACGTTAAGAAATAAACAAAAAGCAAACTTTCCGGTAACATATAAGAAAATGTGTTACATTCTTTATGTAATTTTAATATTCTATACTACAGCTTAATCCACATGTTTTATTCTTTTCTTGATAGAAATGAAAAAACATCTGGACACCACTTCTTTAAACAGTGCCAGGCAGCTTGAGGAGCATTACATTTCCCCTCAATCATGTTCTTCTTCATGCTGCAAATGTCAATTCCATTAGTCTTTTCAAAACCTAATTCTGTGCAAGGAAAGCAAAAGTGCTTTGAAAAATCTATTATGAACACATCTAATATCCTGTAATTGACACCATCCTAAGTGATTTCTTAGGACCGTATAAGTCATCTGACAAAATTCATCAAATAAAAATTATATAAGATTTAAACATTTTATAGAGTAACTTTTCTATCACCTTTCTCCCTTGTTTTGTTTGTTTTTTTTCCTTTAAATACTCCTCATTCCTGGGGCGCCTGGGTGGCTCAGTCGGTTGAGCGTCCAACTTCGGCTCAGGTCATGATCTTGCTGTCCGTGAGTTCGAGCCCCGCGTCGGGCTCTGTGCTGACAGCTCAGAGCCTGGAGATTGTTTCAGATTCTGTGTCTCCCTCTCTCTCTGCTCCTCCCCCACTCGTGCTCTGTCTCTCTCTCTCTCTCAAAAATAAATAAAACATTAAAAAAAACTTTAAATACTCCTCATTCCTTGGCAATGTGCTAGATACCTGACTTGTTTATAGCCTATCTTCCCCACTAGAATATAAGCACCTGAGGTCATGGACTTGGTCTTGTTTACTGTTGTATTAACAGAATTTTGGATAAGACCTGGCATGTAGTGAGCATTCACTAAATATTTATTGACTTAATAAATGAATAGATTCATAAATGAACATATTTTCATATGTGGAAGAGTCTGAATTATACACATCCCTCACAAAAATCCAGAACTCACTCATCTGAATATAAGTGAAAAGTACTGTGTAAAAAACATTGACTAACTCACCATAGGGGGCATCTTGCAAAGAGGAGGTGTTCTGGTGACATTAATACAGACGGAATAAAAGGCAGAGACTGAGTCATGAGTGTAAACAGGAGATTAAAGAAGGTGAGCAGGCTGTCAGTTCACATGACAAGGTAAGGACCTGATAGTGAGAGGTCTCAGGGAGGGAAAGCTCCAGAGGTATTATTCATCAGGACACCTGAGAGCCAAGGAGCCTCCTTATTGGATCTGCTTGGAAGCTCTGTTGAGCCAGAAACCTGAGAAGGCTAAGTTCCACCCTGGTCTGCCTTCTCTGTGAAGTTGCACAGAGCATTAGTGTAAGTAATAAAAGAGGGCTCTGATAACTCTAAGGTAGATAGGTAGATAGATAGATAGATAGATAGATAGATAGATAGATAGATAGATAAAGTGGAAGGCTGTATTATCTGATTCACCATTCTTCCAAGCAGATGTTCCTGAAGCCTCTGAAGCTCTTCCTTAAACTGAACTCTTAGCCAATTTCCTTCCCTCCTCCTCCACTAGCAAGGGCAAAGTTACTCCTCACAACCTCCACTAGGACCACGTTTTCCCTCCTCTTTACCGCCCCCAAAGTTAATTTAGCACTTACTCTGCACCTCACACTGTACTCAGTACTCAGACTACTGAAATTAATGGCATCATTCCCTCCCCATAGGAATTGATAAAGGGGACAAGTGCATGCCGGATGCTAAGGGAGCTTAAACACAAGGAGGGCAAGAGGTGATAAAAGGCGACTGTATCTATGGAGCTAATGAAGAGTCCATGAGAGTCCTTACAATCTGGTGCAATTTCTCCATCTTTTGGATTCCACAGCACTTTGAGTGAGCCTCCCCTAGCCTCTGCTGCTCCCCACTCGTCCCCCTACCACACACACAATGTCATTAGGGCATCTGTCTTGAATTCTACTCACTGGTATACCCATTTTTACCAGGCACTCTCCTCTCCCACCCATTTGATGACTGTCTTGAAAGCAGGGCTCTCTATTTTACTTTTCTTTCTATTCTCATCAGCACTGCCTGTAAGGTTTTCACAGAGGAGGGACTGATCAGGGGCTCATCAGCATTTGGTGTTTCATGAATGACTGATTGTGGGGACAGCCAGTCAAGAGTTGTTTTATTTTATAAATGTCAAGGAAGTTGTCAGAGTGGGAAGACCTCAGCACCTTTTACTAACAATCACAGAAGGTGGAAAAAGAGGTACAAATTCTAGCTCTAGATTCTAAAGCAAGGAACAAATACTACATAGAATTATACAGATTCAACTTGGGAACAATGGGACATTTTTGGATCCTGCATGTAGTGTCTTCTTTACTACCTCTATGCCTAATCTACAATTCTTTCACAAGTCCTTACATATGGTTCTCTGAATTAAAGGTATCAAATAAAAAGCACATTACAAATATCTGAGTCTATTTGGTTTTGTCTTCTGTCTACCTGGGACGATGAAAAGAATGTCACAGAGCGCCAATGTTGAAGAATGCCAAACTCCAGGAGTTTTATCTAGCAGAAACAATGGAGTAGTGACAAATTTTATTCTATTTTCATCTATTAACCTACCAATTTAATGCTGGATCATTCTAGTTCTAATTAATCCTATCATTTAAAAATAATAACATAATTTTAAGTATTTGAAGGACTTCAAATATCCAGTCCAGTGATTTTTCAAACTGTAGATCACAATTGATTAATTATGTAATTGCTTCAGTGAGTTGACAGAGCATTAGGATAGGATAAAAATCAGAACAGATAGTGACAGAATTTTTTTTTATAATGTTTTTATTTATTTTTGAGACAGAGAGAGACAGAGCATGAGCAGAGGAGGGGCAGAGAGAGATGGAGGCACAGAATCCGAAGCAGGCTCCAGCCTCTCAGCTGTCAGCACAGAGCCCGACGCAGGGCTCGAACTCACAGACCGTGAGATCATGACCTGAGCCGAAGTCGGATGCTTAACCGACTGAGCCACCCAGGCGCCCCATGACAGAAATGTTTTAAGGAAGTTTTGCTTGAGCTGTGCTGGTAGTTGAGTATATAGTGCTATATACTGGGTAAGGGGTATAAAATATGTTAGGCAGAATACTAAGAAGGTCCACAAATTCTTCATCCTTCTGATCTTTTTTTTTTTTCAACCCTCTGATCTATATGCATGCATAATCCCTGGGACTGTGAATATGATGGGCATGACCCTCATAATTAGGTTCTGCTGATTTTCAGACAGGGAGATCATCTGGGTGGGCCTGATCTATTACCTGAGCCCTTTAAAATCAGAGAGCTTTCTTGGCTAGCCCCAGGAGACGTAGTCAAAGATTCAGATGAAAAGGATCTGAAGCACAGTTACTGGCTTGAGGATGGAGGAGACCACATGGCAAAGAAAGAGAGTGGCCTCCAAAGCTGAGTGTGGCCCTGACCTGACAGCCAGGAAAGAAATGGGGACTTCAGTCCTACAACTGCAAGGAACGACATTCTGCGATAAGGAGAATGAATGTGGGAGCATTTCTTTCCCTAGTTGAGCCTCCAGATGAGAACTCAGTCCACCTAGCACCTTGATTTTAGCCTTGTAATGTACTGGGAAGAGAACCAAGCCATGCTATGTAGATTTCTGACCTACATAACTGTGGGCTGCTAAATGGGCATTGTTTTAAAGAGCTGTGTTTGTGGCAATTTGTTTCACAGCAAGAAAAACTTACATAGTACTTCATATAGCCAGTTATGATAATAAAAAGAGAGTACGAGACAAAAGATACTTAGACACTGATCTGATCTAAATCTTTCATTCTACAGATTTGAAAAAATTAAGGTCCAGAGATGGCAAATAACTGCAAGATTATACAGTTAGTGACAGAAGCAGGGCAGAAAAAGCTCTTTCCTTACATGGTCCTGATATTGTGATTACTTTCCTTTTCATTTATGTGAAGATATGTGGGGGGCTGGGCCCCAGTGCCAGGCTGAGACCGGGTCGAGCAATGTTCCCGGTTGACTCAAGCCAACCCGGTGGTTCCCCCTCCCATTCATGTGGGAGGCCGAGCCCCGGCGCCAGGCTGAGACTGGGTCGAGCAACGTTTCCTGTTGACTCAAGCCAACCCAGTGGTTCCCCCTCCCATTCCCCCAGTTTCAAGGGCATACGAAAGCCTTGTCAAGGCTGAGAAAGTTAATTCCTGAAGCCTGTGGTCTGCAGGTGTTGGCAGTAATGCTACCTCCCTTTTTCTACCCCGAGTCAGATAGAAACAAACATGGGAATTGTGTTTTGCTAGCAATCTTATCAACAAGGTCTTGTGACCCGTCTAGAAAATGCACAAGAAACACAGAACTAAATGTTTTGGTTGGCAGCGATTACGTGAAACCTGTTTATTCTTAGAATGGCCTGACCCATAAGAGTCTGGATATAACAGATTGTGTACAGCAACAATAAAGCCGTCACTTGGGCCATCAGCCCACGGGACCCTCCTGTTCCCAAACTCTCTCTTTTTTCTTGCATTCCCCTACCCTCAGGACCCTGACCTCGGTGTTTGTCGTGCCGGTCGCGACAAAGATTCATATATTTTACATCAATAGAGAATAGCTTTTCCCCTACTTAATACAAAATGATGAATTGTTATTATACTTCTTATAAGAAGGGTTAATTCTCTTATAAAAAATGAGTTTATGCTGTGTCATTTTTTTTTGCTGCTATATTAGGTTTAATATGTTTCTATTGTTAGGAATAATTGAGGACCTGAAACTATTGTCTACACAAGACTAGAATATCTTTCTTAGAGTTCTCACAACAGAAAATAGATCCTATACATCAGTTCATGAAGGATAACAGCTGTGAGGTCAAAACTAATTTCTAGAGAAACCCACTGTACCACCCACCCACTAAAAGACATTTAAATAACTTCAAAATTTTCTATTTTTTTAATTTTAAAATTCTTTAATCGCCAGAATCATCACTTGCAATTAAATATAGTATTTCACTTAAATACAGTACTGCTTTCACTGCAAAATTTAAATGTAGTACTCAACTTGGCCACATGAGGGCTCCTAGGTTTTGTTTTGTTTTTGTTTTTTTTTTTTTTTCAGTTCTGTGAACCATAAATTGAGACATCGAAAGATAGCTTTCAATGAAAGGGCACATTGGCTGGCGGATGCGTTAGTTGGCATGGTTTCCTTAAATGAGATTATCTGAGAATTGAAGTAAAAACATTACCCCACTGTATTACCCATAGAAACTCCTTTGGCTCACCTCTGCAGGTATCCTTCTGAATAACACAGAAGCCGATTCTGAAGTGTCACAAGGTTAATTTCATTTGCAGAGTCTGCTATCTTACTCATGGCTCCTTAACTTTTCTCAGGCTCTATCCCTCATCTATAAAAATAAAGAGTATAACACCTACCTAACAATCTTCACTTGTACCTGGTATATGGCATTACCAATTAGTGGTAGTTTTAGTTGTTGTTATTACTAACACATGTATTAAGGAATACTGAAATATACTTGTTTTGTGAAATAATCTTTCAATACAAATGATCACATAGTTGCTAATATTTCGGCCTTGAAAATAATAGCTGTGGGTCCAAATTAGTAGAAGGGTTATATGAACACATTGTTTATAATTCAGATATCTGTTCTAACATAATAGACATGCCATTGGCATTGATTATGAATCAAATTGTTGAAAATCCAATAATTAAATATTCATTAGTGGTAGGGCTATTTAAAAATCATTCACAGTTCATCTTTCTGAAATCCAAACTCACCATTTTGACTTCTATTTTCTAGGTTTGTCTCTTTATTCATGTGGCCAAACTGGTCATTGTTTCTCCCTCATTTTCTCATCTTTAAGGCATATTTGGTTTATATAATAAACTTTATTTTCTGAAGGCAAAATACTGTTTCTTCTTATCCAGTTAATAAGTCAGAAAAGCAATAGAAGGTGGTGGGCATGTTGAAGGATGGGAAGAGGGGACATTGGAAAATAGAGACGCAGTAAACTTTACGGGCTTTTCTAGTTGACTGATTTTTAGAAACATGCTACTGTAAGTTTTAAAAATGTAAACATGCACTTGTTGCCACTGTCTTATATCAATTCTTGTTACTTGACTACTGTTATCCTCAAAGACACCATGCCTGCTATCTCTTGAAAAATAAGACTCGAACATCTTCATCTGAGAATAGGGCACTTGAGAGTAGATACAGGAAGAGGACATAGAGTGGTAGAAGGGGAAAGCATGGTTTTAGTTGCCATATCCTGAAATAGTACTAGACCAACACAGAAGCATGTCTTCAAGCTTGAAGGATACAACCTAACCCAAAGACATAGGAAAGTGACTTGATAAAGTCACCCAGAAAATTGATGTGGGAGTCAGAACTAGAATCTGGTCTTCTGGTTGTGATCTCTAGAGAAGAACCCTGAAGTATCTGAGAAAAACATTTCAAACATCCCATATTGGGGTAGTTAGGGTGGTGCATACCAAATAAAATGTGACCCCTTTGATGTAGCTTTGGTAAACCCATTAAGCCATAGTTTCTACTTCTAAGGCTTTGGATATGACCAAATATCTCTAGAATGAAATAATAAAGCAAGGCCAAGCATCCACCTCCTCTTCCTGGGTAGATTTATCTCCCCTATGCATCATCCTCTACCATATATGATATACTGAGCAACTTTTGTCTCAAATAGACCTAAAACACTGAAAATTGTTATTAGAAAGCAAGGACAAAGACATAATGGACAAATATTGGTATATAAAAGTTGATAATTCAACTTATTTACTTAAAATCCCAATTAAGTGATAAAGTTCAAAATTACAGGATATTATTTTATCCAGGAAAACAGGCCCATAATGCCTGCAAGACTCTACCCATAGCTGACGGCTTTCTTAGATGATGGGTTCTATATAGGATTCAGTCCCTCCAAAGTGAAGTACTGTGCAAGGCCAATTTGCCTTCCCTCAGACTCTGTTTTCCTAATGGCTTTGTTAGTCACAGGGTGACATCAACCACTGCCTTAACAACCTGACAGAACAGGGTCAGGGACTTGAGTGCCTGGAGGGAAAATGAAACGAACAAAATCAAACAAAAAATGGCTCCAGCTGAAAAATGGCAAAAATGAAAATGGTAGCACATAAGCTTAAAAATTGGAAAACTGTATGTACATAAAATTAACTCCTCTCAAGCGAGGCTATGGAAGGTCCTTAAGCCTCCTCTCTTATTTCAATCTGTTGAAGGTTTTCAGTGTTTTTCAATTTCCACATTCAATGGAAATGACCACACAAACCATCAGAACGATATACGCTCATATAAACAAGCACAGACGCACGCGTTCACAGTGCTGTTCAGACACACGTCACCTATTCACATGCATGGAATGTCTGGTGCTCACCAATGGTGTAGAACCTCTTCAGTTCACTCCTCCGAGAAGGATGCTTCTGGGTGTTGGCCGCATTGTTCTGCTCTTCTTCAATGATGGGTGTCTTGGGTGCGGGGGGCTTACTCGCTTGCGGCATTGGCTTTCCTGCACCAGCCAGAGGGTTGAACCCTGGAGCGGTAATATCCACCGACTGGGACTTTTTCTTCAACCTACAGGTAAAGAATACCACAGGCTGTGATTACCGACCCAGCAGACACTTGTTTCAACTTTATCTCCATCATAATTCTTTTTTTTTTTCTAATATGAAATTTATTGTCAAAATGGCTTCCATACAACACCCAGTGCTCATCCCAACAGGTGCCCTCCTCAATGCATAATTCTTTTTTCAACAACTGAGTTAATATCAGCCCAGAAACAGAAGAAGATTTATTCAGAAATTATAGACTTTCCCTATAGTATTTTAAATTCTTCAAATATTTGTGAAACTAGTTGGGGAAAAAAAAATCTACCTAATCATTTTTAAAGGTTTCATTAAAAGGTATTAGAATGCAGATGCGAAAGGACTTTTATTTTTCCTAATAGCAAACTAAAATGTGGTGTTGGACAAAGATAATGCATTTGGCTATTGCTTTTAGTTTTGAAAGGAGTATTTTTAAAGCTATAGTAAAACACTAGTTAGAAATAAATAATTGCAACCCAGAAAAAGATAATGAAATGACTATTTGGGTAACTAGATGCTGTCAGTGTTTTTCTGTTTAATCTGTAATAGCATCTTAGCTGTAAAAATTACAGAGTTCACATTATTTCTGCAGACACTGTCATGCATTGTTCACTTCTACATTTTAGAGAGCTGACATCAGAACTAACATGGAAAGCAAAGAGGTATCCGTAAAACATTTTCCCCACTCATGCATATAGAATGTTTCTCTTGATATAAAAATTCCTGATAAACGATAGGAGTTAAATTCAAATACTTCAAGCTACACAATTTTATATTTGTAATTGTAACTGAACCCTAAGCCTAGCTTACTCTTGGCTCCTGGTACTTCCAGAGGCTACTGTTAAGTGTCATTTTTCAAGTCTAAATTCCCTACAGAAAACAAGTTGGCAGTTTTCTTTTCTTTTTAATTTTTTAAATGTTTGCCTATTTTGAGAGAGAGAGAGAGAGAGAGAGAGCAAGTGCACACAAGAGGGGGAGGGGCAGAGAGCGAGGGAGACACAGAATCTGAAGCAGCCTCCAGACTGTGAGCTGTCAGCACAGAGCCCAGTGTGGGACTCAAACTCGTGAACCATGAGATCAAGAACTGAGCCCAAGTCAGATGCTCAACTGACTGAGCCACCCAGGTGCCCCAGCAGTTTTCTTTATCAGTTAAATAATCACACCTGAAAATTTGTAATTTCCTAAAGGTTTCCTACATCCTCATACATCTAGGCTTTATTTAGTTTTTTTTTTTCAGTACATTCTTCTATAGTCAGTCCTACTGTCAGATCCTGCTCATGTTTCCAGACTCAGCTTAAAAATGGCCTCCTCTGGGAAGCTTCCCATGACATGGACCTTGGTAATCTCACATCATTCCACAGAGGGAGTTATTCATTATTAACTCTCAAGAAGCTTCCATTAAATTGAACTTACCAGAGCAGAGGATTTGTTAAAGGAATAAATGTATCAATTAGTAAAAGATTCATTAATGAAAGCAGTGTTTATTAAATTTTGGTAGTTTCACCATCATCCGTATGATTTCTGCCATTCCCACATACCACCTACTTAATATTCATGAAAATTGAACGCTTTATCCAAACTGCCAGGAAATATGTTAAAAAGTGCTCAACAGCATTAGACATGAGAAACATAAATTAAGACCAAATCGCACTCACAGCACACCCATCACAATGGTTACAATGTGAAAGACATGATATTAACTGTGATGGTGAGGAACAACCGGAATTCTCCAACACCTGATGGTGAGAGTGTAAAACGGTACGACCAATTTGGACAAATGTCTGGCAATATCTGCTTAGCTGAAGTATACAGCTTCTGACTCACCAATTCTACTCCTAGGATATGTCCTATACTGCATGTTCACCCAAGGGCACAGTCAAGAATGTTCATGGAGGCACTACTTGTAATAATGCCCCAATATCCAACAAAACCCAAACGTCTACTAACAGAAAAGGGTAAATGAACTGTGATAATACCTGTACAATGAAACTTTATGCAGCAATGGAAATGAATGAACTACAACTACTTGCAACACGTTGGAGAGTTTTCACAAAAATAGTGCTTGGCAAAAGAAGCCTGGTACGAGGGGCATCTGGGTGGCTCAGTCGGTTAAGCATTCCACTTCGGCACAGGTCATGATCCCACAGTCTGTGGGTTTAAGCCCCGCATTGGGCTCTGTGCTGACAGCTCAGAGCCTGAAGCCTGCTTCAGATTCTCCCTGAATCTGGCCATCTCTGGCCATCCCCTGCTCACACTCTGTCTCTCTCTTTCTCAAAAATAAATAAACATTGATTTAAAAAAAAATATTTAATAAAAAAAAGAAGCTTGGTACCAAAGAATACATACTATATGATTCCATTCATATAAAGTTCAAACAGAAGCAAGACCACCCCTGATATTAAAAGTGTGGGTAGGATAACCATTTGGAGTTATTACACTGATAGAGACACAACATGGGGAATATCGTCAATAATGTTGTAATAATGTTGTATGGTGACAGACAGTGACTACACTTATCATGGTGAGCACTGGGTAAGATACAGAATTATTAAATCACTACGTTATGCACCTAAAACTAAATAACACTGTATATCAACCATGCTATGAAAAACTATAATACATTTTTAATGTCAATTTTCTACAGATCATCCTATAAACTTGATTTCACAAATAAATTTCAAATTCACTCTAAAGCAAGTTTTTAGGGGGAGAGGAGTAGGAATTTAAGGGAAAGGTGCTAAATTTTATAGAAGGAAAGCCAGTTATCTCTAGTTCTCAGAAAAGATTATTTTCAAAATGTAAATGTGACAAGTGTTATCTCCAATTCTCATAGACTATTTTTATCACCAGAAACTGTTTATAGTTTACATTCACCTGTTTCATAATTGTTCAGTTACTAAAGTCTCATATTGTAGCATATCAGCAATGACAGCTTATAATTGATACAGTGCTAGATACTATTATTGATGAAGTTTTACATCACTTAAAAATGTCTTAGTGTACCACAAGCCCTTCTTACAGCCTCTTTGGAATGAGCAAAAGGACACAGTTCTGGGTTCCAAAGGCCAAAGGCAAGCAGAAAATAGCCCTGTGGTATTTTCCCTGTTCTTTCCCTGCCCTTCCTCAACAGAGACTCTTCCCAATCAACACTTGAAGGGTGTCATGATCTCATTGTTATTGCTGGAGTCTGGAAAACCGCAAGTAGCTTTGTTGGCTCGCTTAAGAAAAGACTTCCATTTATACATTTTTAGAAAGCAGAACTGTGTGGGTAATTGAATTACCCCTTTCAAGATTCTAAAAATGACTACTGTGATTGGCAAAGAAACCTGCAAACTGCTACCTTCAGTTTCCAAATTTCATGAAGGGAAGCCTTTCTCAATTTTTAACAATGTTCTAAATTAAATGTGTTACACAAATGTAAATAGCATAATGGAATATGTAGGTGTACATGAGATAAAATACTCATTGATATTAAACATTACAAATAGAGAACGAAAATAATCTCTTAATAGGCACCCAAAGAATCTTTGTTTAATGTGCTTCGTACTTCCAAAGGAAAATGAGTGCCGACATCTCAGATGGAGAAAAGGAAATGAGGAAAAGGAGCCATCCTTCTTGGCATGGCTCCCATAGGCAGACTATCTAGTGTTTCATAATCTTTGCCCCTTCTTGTTCCTGTTTTTTAGCAGAAAAGAACTATTCCTGTTTTTCACCACATGTATTCAAATACATTTTTCAGCGAGGTAACAATGTTGGACATTTTTTCTGAGACTCAGTTTTCTCATCTGCAAAATGGGGATAAAAAGGCCCAGAGGACTAAGTAAACACACTGTGAAAGTGCCTAGTGTATCACCTACAGGGGATGTTCTCAATAAATGCAAGTTCCAGTCTCTTTGTAAGAGGACGTAGGGATGAGGGAATTTTGTTCTTCCAACTTTCAAGGGATGCTGTGGAAAATATACAACAGCTTCCCAAGATCCTTCGCTGCTGTACTACTTTAGATAAACACCAAAACTTCAGGGCCTGCACCACCTTTTGTAGGGGGTCTCACCTATTCTGGAGTGTGGATTTGGGGGAAGAAGCAGAAGATAAGAAGAGATTAAGCTACATAGGAGTCCTTTGTGTGCTGTACAATGTGTTATCTCTTTAAATCATTTGGAAGACAGATGAATCCATTGAATAATTCACTTGAGCACATGTATGTTTTAAATCTGTGTGGGTTGACATAAAATAACAAACTCGTAAGCAGAGGTAGAGACCAGAGAACTATGGAAGTAAGGACAAAAACTTGAAAGGAAGTGTGAGGAGGGTTTTTGACCTTCCGATTCCGTAAAAAATAAGATTCAGGCCAATTTCAACTAGTTCTCCCAGGGGCAGATAAAGCCCAGTAGGCCAATGATGAAATGCCAAGTCACAGGAACTAGAGAAAAAAATAAGTGGCAGAAAACTTCTGATACCAACCAATTTAAATTTTTTTAATGTTTATTTTATCTTTGAGAGCGAGAAAGACCGAGTATGAGTAGGGTAGGGGCAGAGAAAGAGGAGACACAGAATTCGAAGCAGGCTCCAAGCCCTGAGCTGTCAGCATGGAGCCTGACGTGGGGCTTGAACCCACAAACCGGGCTCAAACTCATGAACTATGAAATGATGACCTAAGCCAAAGTCAGACACTTACCCAACTGAGCCACCCAGGCTCCCCCAATACCAACCACTTTAAATGGGATTCCCCTACCCTCATAGTAATCAACTAAATTTATTCTTACATAATTTATTTCTACTTTACTAGAAGCATAAGAAATCTTCCATGCATCTTCCAAATCACTAAGTAGCATGCATGCATCTTTTGGCTTAAATGAGGTAAGGGACACCCCAAAGCCCAGGGCTTGCATCAACAGTAACTATAAGTGGCTTTATGTTGACCGGCTCCCAAGGACCTGGGTCAGTTCTCTATTTGAATGGCTTTACCCATGGAGACACCCTCTCTAAGCTTCTTTACCTTTACCCCTTAATTACTATTATTTGTCACTTGCCACAAGCTTTTGGTCATACCTTTCCTTTTCCTCTCACATTGTAGGGTTTTCATCTACTGTCACTACGCTTCTATCATCTCCCATTCAGGTCATAGCCAAGCAATGCTAGTCATCTTTCTATATCTTCCATGCTCTGCACTTTTTAACAGTTTTGTTATTTTGTCTAAACACTACATGATAAAACTCTACCGTAAGCCTAAACTAAATCCCGCTATGATTTAAATGCATAAGGAAAAAAAATGGTTTCATTTAGTTTGGATTCTTAACTGGAGTTACATCTTCCATCAAGTGGAATTCAAATTGTACCTTTATTATAACTAATTGGATATGTTCCTGAGTTCTGTAGCTATCTGGAAAAAAATAATGTTCTATTATACACCTAGTAAAGTCATAGGATGCCCTGGGGTACTGTAGCAACTGTTGAGAAAATCTAGTGTAGTATAATGAGAATATTTCCTAGGTCACAGGAATTTAAAGTGGTATAACATTAGAATATAAAAGCCACATTTGCATATATCTGACTCTGTGCCTGGAGAATAATAGCTGAGTGGCTAAGACTATGGACAGGGAGAGGTGGGGGCAGATTCCCTGGAACTGAATGTCTAATCCGGTATTTACGAGTTTGCATCCTTGGGAAATTTTCTTAACCTCTCCTTGCCTTGGCCCTCTCATATGTAAATTGGAGGTATTAATAACACCTGTGTCATAAAATTGACACGAGGGTTAAATTAATATTTATAAAAGTACTTAACATATAGTATTATTATTTGCTTTAAACAAAAACACAAGCAAACATAAACAGTCACTAAGCATTTATAATGGACAGGACACAGGCCATACATAATTTCACTTACTGATCACAATAAACCTATGAGGTAGTATCATACTGTTTATTTGTAGAGGGGGCAGCTGAGGTTTAGAGAAAGAGATAGGTCTAGAAAGTAGGGATGCTGGAATCCAACCAGGACATTATGACCAAAAGGCCACACTTTGGAATCAGGAGATAGTGATAAATTTCAGCAGTGACATTTATCAGCCATGGGACTTTTGGCAAGGACCTGGACTTTCTAGGCCTCTTATTTTCTTACCCATAATGGTGGAAATCATGCTATCTGCCGACTTTACCCAAGAGAGTTATTGTGGGCAGAAAATGTGTTAACTTAAGTGAAAGCACTTTGTAAAATTCCAGAAATCTACAGTACTAGTAGTAGCTATACAAATTCACTCTTTGCCACGTCAATTTGTTGTATACTAACAAAATGTACATAAATACATGCATGAATGTAAATGGCTATGCCCCCAAAACCCAACATTTGTAATCCTTTCCAGTAATTTCCAGCAAGAAGACCATCTGTGGTTTGTACAACTCATTACTGTTAGCAAAGCTGTCTCCTTGCTTTCTAAAAGAGCTAGTGTAAGGATATTTTTTAAAGTAGTAAAGCTGCTGAGAATGCAGATTTTTTCCAAGTTGGATACTGTGGCTGCGGCAAAAATCTCAAGTCACTCAAAGAGAGCTTTTGAGAGCAAATGCCTAAAAAAATTTCACATTTCAAAATTAAGGCCTTTTGTTACCCCTCCTGTATAGTCTGACTACAAATCAGCAGCTAAAAACAAACCACACAATCAGCAAAAACCAAGCATACTCAGAAGTCCAACTAGAAAAAAAATGGCAGATTAGAAACCTTTGCATTAAAACAAACAACCCCCCCAATCCATTAAGATATAGAATATGCCAATTACAGCCTGATTTATAACTGCTGTACTCATACTATTCTTAGTGGCCCCCACACACGAGGACTGAAGCAGAAAATCTCATTAATGTGGAATCAGGAATTACACAATCTTCTTTTGCAATTCTAAACCAGTGCAAAATGTTTCAATAGAAGTATTCTTTGGGAGTGTAAATTGGTATTAAACAGTTAATGGGACACCAAAACTAGATACCTTGTTATAAAAAGACATGTTTCTAGATCTGTATTCATCCTAAGAAATTTATGCTTTCCTTTTTGGAAATACAGAGAACAGAGAGTACAAGAATTAAGCCGCAGGTGCAATGGTATGTAGGAATGGTTTGCTAGAAAGTCTCTTGTTAAATGCAGTTGAATTCAACTCTGTGAAGGGTAAGGACAGTGTACTATGAGTTGTGTAGAAGCATACATGAATCCATTGCTATTATACCTAATTTTATGCTAAAAATACTAGAAATTAAATCCCAAACCAATCTGCCTCTCCAGAGTTTCATAAGCCCTAACATAAAAGGTGAACATTTCTTACTGACCTTTAATGAAAAACACATCCAAATCCTCCAAGTTTGCCAGCTGGTTTATTTATATCCCTACATTTCACCAGCTGAGAGAAAAGAGGTAACAAAGAAGCATGTTCTATTAGGAGTCTTTACCACCAGATTAACTTAACTCCTACATTTGCAGAAGCTCTAGTCTGTTCATCAGTTTATTCCTAGGATTTAGCACAGTTCTTGGCATACAGTAGGCAATAAGTAAACAGATAACTGAATGAATGAATGGTCTCATCCTGGGGCGGGGGGGGGGGGGACGGGAAACACGATAATACAAAAAGACAAGAAAGTTCACATATACAAGCCTGTGAAAATAAACGAAAAGAGTAAGACTTTGGAAAATTTGGGAGCAGATACAATGACCAATTTAATACATTCATATAACACAGCCTTCTCCTCACCCCATTATGGGAAAGTTTTTGAGCTTAGAGAAAGGAAATCATTTCATCTTCATTATCAATACTAAGACAAATCTGAACAATATTTCAATTCTTTATTCACTAAAACCAGTCTTGTAATTTGTAAGAAGACACTCTGCACTTTGACAAATTGACATCCTTCTTAATGAGTGCTCCAAAAACATTAAGTGGATATTTCATCCTTCTACAAAACTTTCAGTGGTGGCGAGGAGGAGAGGAAGGAAGAAGGGCTCTGGAATCAAGGAACTGGGTTCAAGTTCAGGATATACTGTTTTTAAACAACCTAAAGATGAAGCATTTTACTTTTATTGAAATATCCACTTAATGTTTTTGGAGCACTCATTAAGAGTTTTGCCTATCATGTTTCTACTACGAAATTTCAAAGCACTAAGTTAATCATAGTAACACTTTTGTGAGTTTCCCTTTCCATGTACTTTCCAATTATACCACTATATTACAAGCATTCACCTTGAAATTACACGAATTGCCAATTTATTTCAGTTTTTGCCCTGGAACTTCAAAGCCTTTCAACTGGAAAATCCTGAAAGTACAAACACATTATGCAAATCCAAAGATGAGGGCTTGAAGGATTTGGAAGTCAAATTCTTGTAAATGTTAAACAGCCCTCTACAATAACTCACAGAGATGAAATTTAATTTCATTACCTTTGATGAAATGATTTGTAACGTGCTATTGCCACATTGAATGCATTCTGTTTATTTATTTTAGGAAGAAGAAACCAGAATAAATAAGACTATCTTAAGACATAGGCTTCTACCCAACATTACTGATTAAAGGAATCTATTTTCAACAGGGCCTATTACAGACTATCTGTACAAAACAGTTTATATGGACCAGCTGATTAAAATATAGTTTTGCTTACGCACAACATAAGGCAACCCTGAACTTAATCAAGATAGCTTCTGCAGGTAATGATAATCTGGGCCAAAGCCCAGTGGTTTATAGATAAAATGCCAATTTAGCACAATAATCTCCCATCCTAATTTCCTCAAATGAAGACACAAGGATCAGGAAATGAATGTATAGAAAAAATGCAGGACTTGTATTTACATGTTAATTCAGGATCTTGATGGAAAACATCACTCTGGTTAATCCATTGCTTCTTTACCTCTTTAAATTAGATCATCCTTTGATAGATTAAAAAAAAAATCTATGTCATCCTAAATGTTTTCAAATGCAAATGATGTTTTATGGTTTTTAAATGTAAGAATGTATTGCTGACTGTATTATTGATTGAAAACAATTTTTTTTGAAAACTGCTCTTTTTAGATTCTGATTAGTCATCCCAGATACAGCATGCCGTGTCCTCTTCCCCAATTTGAAAATCACTGAAGTATCTGTTGTATGTTTCTTCTGTTCAGATGATAGTAATTCAATACATGAAGGCTATGCAGGGCACTCAGTACAATGGAGTTGGATTTTACACTTTCCTCAGATAAATGTATTATATAACATTTAAAATTACGTTAAAGAAATCACTGTCTTCTTCCCAATGGCACCTCCATCGGGAAAGTGTCTTTCTCCACCATTTTAAATCTTTTCCCCCCATTACAGAAATGAATGTTGTCCTCTTCTTGTTAAAGACAATCTCTTCATGTGTTCTCTGAATCCAACTGCATCCTCTCTATACTCAAGGTTTTAATGTACTAACCACTCTCTTCCCTCTGTGAGTCCTGAACCAGCTGAGGAACAGGTACAGGTGTCAAGGACCCCTCCACAGGTGGGCACCTTGGAGAAGCAGTGCCCTGGTGAGGCTGACCCATGGGCAGCAGGAGTTCAGAGAATACCACAAGCATCAGGTCCCAAAGAGGGGAGGCGGTGGAGGCTGGGCCATCGTCCTTTCCACAATCTGAGATGTCACTCTTCTGCCTTTGGGGAGGCGTAGGCATAGAGAGCCAAAGCTCTCTTTTAAATTCTTTAGAAAACAAGGAAATGTCTTTTTCTTTTTTCTGCCTGAAGAAAGGGATGCAGAAAAGGAAGGAAATGTTCCTCCTATGTCACTTTCTCAAGGCTTTACTCATGGGTTACCTGCTTCCTGCTCTAGTCATTCATCTCGCCCTCTTTGCTAAGCCATCCCCACCATTATTCAACCAGGGGCTAACATCTCCCATCCCTTCAAGTCCTTTTCTTTCTAAAGCTACCATCCCACTTCTTGGTTTCTCTTCCCCTTTGCAGCACTCAGCATCATCTCCCATCCATTGTGCTACACCATCTTCCTGGCACCACCACTTTTGGAATATGACTCATTTAGGTATTCAGTCCGTTCAGGTGGTCAAATTCAAATGACTTTTTGGGTTTTCATTTTAGTTTTGGGATGTATTTGAGGAGGTGGATAGCACAGAGGTTAAGGCCATGGACTGGGGCGTTAGAATGCCTGGCTCTCACACTAGGCTCCTTACTATGGAATCCTGGACCAACTATTTAATCTCTTTCTTGCTTCCTCATTTGTAAAATGGACTCAATAACAGCATTTACCTCAAAGGGTTTTTAAAAAGATAACACTATCCATATAAATATTCAGCATGATGCATACTGGTATATATGCATACTCAACTTTCTTTTTTACAGTTCCTCTATCTTGAAACATTCTAGTTTATATTCCTTGACAGACAATTCTTCTAATATTCCTTTTTTTCATTTTTCCTTAAAGAGTCTCTGTTTTTTCCTATTCAACCCTAAATTACGGACTACCCTGAGGCCTAATGGAGTTGGGCCTCCCGGGACTATATTTTTACTATCTCCCTACGTATTTGCATCCATTCCCTTGAGATGAAATAGTTATATGATGAAAACTTCCGTATCTTTATCTCCAACCCAAACTTTACCCAGAATTGCAAACTTAAATACACAACTAGCTTCTTGGCATTATCCATTACCTGTGGTGTGTCTGTGAACAAATTCTTGATTCCTAAACTCACCCCAACCTTCCTTCCTTCTCATCTTCTCTATGTCTGTCAATGGCATCACCACCACCATGAAGTTCCTTAAGCCAGAAACTCAGAAGTTATAATTGATCCCTACCTCTGCAACACTCTCCACTTCTAATTCATCAATAAATTCTCTCTATTCTGCCTCTAACTTCTTTTTATTTTTTCTGCCTTCAAGTTCTATATTAAATCTCTCCACTCTTCACCATCTCTTTAGTCAGCCCTCTTCTGGATTACTGCTGAAGCCTCCATATTGGTCTCCCAGTAGGACTTTCCTCTCCTGCTACTTTTTCTTCTTAAAGCAACCATATCAAGCATTTTTAAAAATTTTTAAAAATGTTTATTTAATTTTGAGAGAGAGAGACAGAGCTCGAGGGGAGAGGCGCAGACAGAGAGGGAACTACAGAATTCGAAGCAGGCTCCAGGCTCTGAGCTGTCAGCACAGAGCCCGACGCGGGGCTCGAACTCACAAACTGCGAGATCATGACCTGAGCTGAAGTCGGACACTTAACTGACTGAGCTACCCAGGGACTCCCATAACAAGCATTTTTAAGCATAAAATTTTAAACAGATCATTCTCCTCCAAAAAAATATGGCTTCCCATTGTGGCTGGTTAAATTTGTTAGCTTCTTTCTATGGCCCATCAGGTCCCACATGTGTCTATCTCCTACTTCACCTCGGGCTATTCATCATCAGAGCCTAGTCTATTTCTTGCTCAGGCTCTAGTCATTTTGGTATCCTTCAAGCTTCCCAAACATGTCAAGCTCTCTCCATCTTCAAGGTCCTTGCACATGGTATCCCCTTCAGCTGGAAGAATTGCTGGTTCTTTCTCGTTTTTTTCCAGTCTCCTCAGAGAAACCACCACCTATGATGCTAAGTAGGTTGTTCTTATGTCCTGTCCCCCACCCACACTCAGTTCCAAAGTATTCTTTAGCACTCTGCTCATTGCTTCTCACAAGGTCCAATAATATGTTTGCTCATGTCCATTACACTATTTACTCGCTGGGGCTGGAAGCACAATCCCTTTTTACACCTAGCACAGTGTTTTGCACGTTTTGTGCACACCAAGAATATTTACTACACAAATGAATACATGAATACATGATCTCTTCACATAGACTCCACACGTCTTTATTCGGAAGACCTACAGGGCATGAGCTTATGTTTATTTTTTCCATTTTCTTTCATTTTTAGTTTAGCTCAATCACAATGTCCCAAATCTTTCTCAA
This sequence comes from Lynx canadensis, assembly GCF_007474595.2. Taxonomy (NCBI): domain Eukaryota; kingdom Metazoa; phylum Chordata; class Mammalia; order Carnivora; family Felidae; genus Lynx; species Lynx canadensis. The sequence goes on from NC_044320.2 coordinate 31,603,179, forward strand.
GAAATTACTGTCATGCTCTTTGGTTAGAAAACCACAAGATTCATAACAGTTATGTGAAAAGAGCACTGTCTCCTGATCTATGACCTGAACCAATTTTGAAAACTAAAAATTATGACTGAATACACAGTCTCAGAAATAGGCTTGGACTAGAAGACATTTCTAAACATGTGTTGCTAGACTGGCATTGCACTAATGGGCATTTTCACTACTGCATTTTCCAGGTCTCATACTTCTGCAGGTGGTAAATTACATTAGGAGAAAAATCAAATGGAGATTGGATGCAGACAAGCAAAATAGTATACATTAACAAAGCCAGGGAAAAAAAAGGTGGTGGAAAAAAAACACATACATATGTTCATTTCTAATCTTATCAAAGACCAACAGAAATGCCACATAACTCCTTATTTACAACAGTACATTCAGGGGCACCTGGGTGGCTCAGTCAGTTAAGCCTCTGCATTCAGCCAGGCCATGATCTCATTCTTAGTGAGTTTGACCCCCCCCATAAGGCTCTGTGCTGACAGCTCAGAGCTTGGAGCCTGCTTTGGATTCTGTGTCTCCCTCTCTCTCTGCCCCTCCCCCACTTGTTCTCTCATTCTCTCTCTCTCTAAAAATAAATAAACTTAAAAAACAGTACATTCAGTCATTTCATTAAAGAATAAGAAAATCTGATGATGGTAAAAAGTAGCAATCTCTAATTATAGATTGGAGGTCTTTCAAATCATTTTTTTTTAAACAGAAGCATTATGTAACTTTTATCTTACATGCCCACAAGTGCTTGTGTAACATGCAGTGACTACTAAAATTTACAGCATTCTGTTTCATAGCACAAAAGAAAGGCTGGTGATATGAGGTATGCTATTGTGATGCTGGGTGGAACCCGAAGCAGGGCACAGCGCACTGGGGAGCAGGGCTGCGTGTTGCTGACACTTGGGTCCTGGGCAGCTGCTGTGAGCTGCAGCTGAGCCCAGCTAGGCAGAGGACGGGTACCCACACGGCAGCCAGGCTGCTCATCCGCTATCGACCGCGGTGGCAGGGAGACAGAACAGGCTATGCCAGGACTGTCTTGGGCACAGGCCCCCAGTCACCACAAACAAGGACTTCCTTGAAAAAAACAAAACAAAACAAGGAAACAGCTGGATGACAAGGGACCAAAACTGTTCTACTTTCTTAATTGTAAGCTATTACAATGTAATAAAACGTTACTCTTTACCAAACCTTAGGCCAGTGTTTTACTTAGATGGTTCCGAAATACAAAAAATTGACTCTGCTGGCCCTTCATGCTAGCATACAAATCAGTTCCTTATAGAATACATTTACTAACAGAATCTGGGCCAGCCAACACTTCCTGTCAGCTCTGGCTGTGCAGCTAAGGGCATCTTTCACCATGGAATGTTTCAGGAACCGGTTTAGATGCTGGGAAAGCAGACTCAAAACTACAAGTGCAAACTTAAGGAAAAGTGAAAGTGCAGACTGCCAGGAACACACGGTCAGAAGGTTGGAGAAGCCCAAACGTATCTGATTGTCCCACAACTTATTCTTCACAGAAACATTTTCAAAACAACGTATATGATGGCTTTTGTATTCCTACAGAAAACGTCAGAAATGACATTCAAGTCAATGTTCCAAAAAAGCTCAACCAAAATGCCAGTGTTGGTGTTTAAAACTGAAATGGTATATAAAATATTTACTGAACACTATTTAAGCCCCCCCTTTCCTTAGCACTTAATAAAATCCAAATGGCCTAGTAGGAAAGTTTCCCACGCAACACTTTAAAAATCGTTGACCCCACCCATGATTTTTTAGGTTCAGTCAAGACTGTTCTATTGTAGGCTTTGCTGCTGGATACAAAATAAAGGCATACAACTGTCCCAAGAAGGGCCGTATGTATAAGGCCTAGGATGGGCCCAACATGGGGCTTGAACTCAGAACCCTGAGATCAAGAGTCACATACTCTACTGACTGAGCCAGCCAGGTGCCTCAAGGACTTTCAAATCTTTAGGGAACCCAGGTTCGACCACTTAACTGTACAGCAGCAGTAATGGAACTAATATTTCTTGATTCATGTTATATGTTAAGTGAATGATAAGTGACTGCCTTTAATCTTTATACCATCAACTACTGGAGGTCAGGGACAATTGTCTTGTTCATGTTTGAACCACCAGTGCCCTGTATCCTGCCAGGAAGGATAACACAGGCTACATTTAATGTAACCACCATTAAAGGCTTGACTTCACCTAAGGAAAAACTGAAAAATGACATACAAACACCACAGGAAGGCTTGCTTTGAAGCTCTCTTATGAACACTTATTCTCTCACAAATAGAATAATGGCTCTACAGTGTTGTTCTGGGCTCCTTTTCAGAGCAGTGTTCTGGACTAGACTCTGCCATTCCAGGAATAAAATCAGACATAAGACACTTCGCCTGAACCTCTCCTTCTCATCCATGCAATGCTGATAATCATTCCTGCGATGTTTGCCTAACAAGTTTACACATCTTTGTGTTCACCAAATAGCTAGTGATTCCCGTTTATGTTCAGGGCACTGTACTAGACTCCAGAGATCTGCTTGCTGGATACAGCACTGCGTTTTGTTAGGTGTTTAAGGTTGACTCTTCCTCTTATCAGGTGGCATATTTAATGGGTTGTCTCCACTCCACTCCTCACCGGAGATGTCTCACCTGCTGCTTCCTCTCTTTGGGTAAATGCAACTCTTCCCACTGGTCATTAATAGCTCCTTCCCCAGCCCCCATGTATAGTCAAGCTCTTTCTGCTGGGGTTACCTCCCTCCCCCAGGCAGCCCTATCGGGTAAGATAATAAGACTCTTTCAGGCCAGGTCTCTTTTGTAGGACCACCTATTGCCACAAGAAGCCAGCCTCGTTTTGCCCTGTGGGTTTTGGCACACCCACAACATAGCAGCTCTTTGCATCCCCTCGTCAGATTCTCCAGACAGCTATCAACCCGATTCATTTTGATTTCTCAGGGTCCAAAGTCTAACCCACTGTTGACCCCAAGTTCTCTGTGTTGTCTCAGGAGAGTCCCATACATAGATTTGAGGTGAGGTAAAGGCATCTCTCACTCATTTGGGGGGGCTGGGATGCCACAGGATTCTCAGAACACCAGAAGCCCTCTCTGAAAATCCTGTCCCAATCTCCAAACTGTTATATAATCTGGAGCGGGGTGGTCAGCTAAGAGTCACAAAATCAGTTCCTGACCATCAGCTTTTCAAATCTTGATTTGGTGGTCTCACACCTCATTCTGAAATGGAGTAACAGGTGCTTATCAGTTCCAGCTGCAGCAGAGTAATTGTCAAATTTTAACTTCCTGTTACAGATTTTCTGTACCTTTATACCACTCTTGAGGTCATTCATTGCTCTCTGGCTATGGAAAAGCTGGAACTGCCAAAAAAAATGGCAACAGAATGGAGACATCCTTCTATTTCAGCAACATTTCTAGTTAAAAAATCATTTATTTGTATACTTTTTTTCAATTACTTTCTATATATTCCTTGAAGGCTTATTGAGTTCAATGCATTATGCCAAGTGCTGGGGATATAAAAATGAAAAGAAAATGGCTGCTATCCTTCAGGACCTAAAAAGGAATGGATTTAAAAAACAGAATTATAGAAAATAATATACATCCTGGTTACAAGAAGGTAAGTCCTCTCCAACTCTGAATTTGCCTATAAGAAGTTCTTTTTTACTTTTAGTTTTTAAAAAATTTTATTTATTTATTTTTGAGAGAGAGAGAGAGAGAGAGCATACACAAACACACATACACGCACAGGAGGGGCAGAGAGAGAGGAGATAGAGAAACAATGGATCTAAAGTGGTCTCTGCACTAAGAGCAGAGAGCCCAATGAGGGGCTCAAACTCACAAACTGTGAGATCATGACCTGAGCCAAAGTCAAACGCTTAACCAACTGAGCCACCCAGGCGCCCTGCCTATAATAAGTTCTAATATTCATGTGTATTTATTTCTGACTACCTTTTACTTTACTATAAGAAATTAGGTTCCAGGGGTGCCTGGGTGGCTCAGCCGGTTAAACGTCCGACTTCAGCTCAGGTCATGATCTCGCGGTTCGTGAGTTCGAGCCCCTCATCGGGCCCTGTGCTGACAGCTCAGAGCCTGGAGCCTGCTTTGGATTCTGTGTCTCCTTCTCTCTCTGCCCTTTCCCTGCTCATGCTCTGTCTCTCTCACTCGCAAAAATGAATGTTAAAAAAAAAAAAAAGAAAGAAATTAGGTTCCAGTATTTGTGAACTGTGAATCATTGCTATTGAGAACAATTAGAATAAGAGAAAAGTATGGTTAAGATTAGAAAAAAGAGGTAAAAGTGAAGCAGAAGGCAGGGATGGGATGAGGAAGTTTTTTTTATTTGTCAAGAAGCTTTGGGCTAAAATGAGCTGGTCAAGTTTCATTTTACAGAAATACTTTAAAAACAAAGGAAAACCTATTGCCAAAATGTTACCAAACAAACAAAAAAAAAGGTATGTTAGGCCAAAAATGGCAAAATCAATCTCATTGCACAATAAAGAGCAGAGCTTTGAGTCGCGTAGAGTTAGCTTTCCAAACACTGAAAACATCATCATTCGTGCTCCTATTTGCTACGGATAAGTAAAAATCAGGTGGACATGGAGTGCAGGTAGGCACCTGAGAACCACTAGACTGGATGATCTCAAATTCTACCGGCAATGGATTTACCTCACTGAGAATCCCTTTATTCAAATCTGTTCCACCCCTGCCTCCTCTTTATGCCTTGTAGCAAAGGGACAGACTTTCATAGAAATTTCCAAGCCCTGTATTCAGGACTGGCTACAGAATTTGTGGTGCCCTTTGCGAAATGAAAACACAAGGCCTCTTGTTAGAAAAATATTAAGAATTCAAGACGGTGACAGCAGAGCATTAAACCAAGTGTGGGGCTCTTTGAAGCACAGACCCTGTGCAGCTGTACAGGCTGCACAGCCATGAAGCTGGCCCTGCCTGTATTGCCTATGTATGATCCCCCAAACTGATTTCCTAAAGCACAGCTTTTTAAAAATGATGCTTCAGCACCAGTGAGTTTTGTATAAGGACATACTTCCAGAATGATAATCCAGCTTGATGATGTCTTTGTTATTGGTCAGTAAATAATAACCTGCAAGGCATACCTCAACTCCAAAGTACTGTAGATTATGAATTTATAAATATTGTCTTAACCTCCTAGGAGTTGAAAGTTCCTAAGTCAGTTGAAGTTAATCTTTGTGTCTGTGGTGTTACGTTGGAGCTTGAGAATAATATTCTACATGCACACAATTTGATCAAAACCACTGGATGCTTCAAAATAATCTCCATGTGGAGAAAAGGGTACTGAGAGTTTTAGGCTCTGGGATGGGAAATTGCTGTGGAGGAAGTATGCTATCCTTGCCTTTTTGCGTTGAAGCAGGAAGTGTTTAGATATATAAGATTTCGATTTTGCAGAAGTAGGAGGCACTTCAGAGCAAGGGTCATTTGGAGAGTGCTGAGAAGAGTACTGCAGCTATCACACTAGGCTGGCCCGTCACGATCCTCCTTTGGAGGCCACTGTGGTCTCCTCCCGTTGCTCCCACTCTTTCCTCTCACAAAATCCATTTTCTACACCAAGAGCAAAGTGCTTCTGTAAAAACATAATTCAGATTAAGTCAGCTCTTCCAATGTCATCTCATCTTCACTGAAAGTAGATTTAAACCACTTGTCATATCCTGCAGGATCCCACATCCCCTGTCTACTTCACTGGCCTCATCTCTGCCCCTCCTCACTCTCTCAGCTCTGTCCACACTCTCCTTTCCTTTCCTAGGAACTGTACAAGCCTCAAAGCTTTTATACTAGAAGTCCCGCTTCTTAAAATGTGCCTTCCCTAAAAAATCACCTGTCTGGTTGCTTGTTAAGAGTCCCTTTAGAGAAATACATTCCTTGATGGCCCAACCTAAAGTTGTGCACTTCCCCATAACCTTATTTGATTTGTATTTTCTTCAGACCATTAATCATGGATATGCCTTCTAGTGAATTATCTGGAGTACCTAACCTCTCCATTGATGATGTGAGGACTGGAAGTTTGCCTGCCTTGTTCACGGACAGGTCACCAGTGCTCGAACAGAATTTTAGATGGTATAGCAATTTTGTTACCCACTCAAGCACTCCATTCTGCATTAACTGAGAAGGAAACACTACATATTTACTATCACTAAAAAATGACAATTCACCTGCAGAGATTTTTAACTAGAAGGAAACATACACTTTCTACTATTTAAATTTGACAACCTCTCTATAGAGAGTCTTTAAGTATGCAGGAAGAAGACTTACATCTGCAACGTAGCATTTCAAGTATAGTGTCTACTGTGTTTCTTCTTGATGGCTGTACTATTTTATCACTTTGACAATTTCTCAGGAGCTCATCCAAGCAGTCTATACAAGATGACAATGTGCATCATAAAAATCTATAGAGCATTATAGCCAGTAGCTAGATATTGGTAGCCACTTATGATTCTTGGGTCATTGGGTTTTGTCACCGTAAGCAAATAAAAGCTCAATGACTACATATTTAGCATTCATTCCTTAATGTCACAGGCAATGACAATACTGCTTTATTATTCAGGAAATGATTTGAAATTGCAAGTCACTCTAAGACAGTGACAACAAGGTCAGAGTTTTAGAGGAAGAACAATTCTTTTTCTACCACATACTGTCCTATTTAACTTCAAGGATATTTCTGGAGCCCAAACCCAAATACCGCTTTATCTCACTACACACACGACTAGTTATACATCTGTATTGACTTTCTGACCCAACACAAAATGGAGAATAAGATTCCACTTGCTATTCAAGAATCAAGGACAAAGAAGGAAAATTCTGAAGATTGTTCATAATTCTTACCATGCATTCAGTTGATTAAGGGCAGTAGCAATTTTTAATATAGGGATTGGTTTGTTGCGTGTTTTTATCTTTCTTACCTATTACAAGCAAAGTAACATGTAAGTTTGAAGGGAAAATCTCTATAAACATATGCAGAATCTACTTTGTTAATGTACTGTTGACAACATAGAACAAAAAAGCAAGACCTTACTATACAAAGGTTGGGATCACAGAATGGAGAGCAATTAAAATAAATACACTAATTGTATACTTTTCTTTTCCTGACTTAGGTTGCCCCATATGGACATGTTGTCAATAAATAGTAACATTTTTTCATGAGGATAAATATTAGCCCAAAGCAAAAGTAGTAATTAATAAGTAGTTATTCTGATAACCACTTCCCAGGTAAAACTACAGTTGTTAAAGAAAACAGGATACTACATACTTTAAAAATATCTGTTCATTCTCTCACCAAAGATTTAAAACCTGCATCAGTTGGTTCCTTGTCATATCAGATGATGAGGTGAACTAATGGCAATGAAATTGTCTTGTGAAAAAAAAAATCAACTCCAGGCATTTTTGAAAGTTTTCTAGGTGACATACTATATATAATGAGTCCCAACATGTATCATGTTATTTACACACACACACACACACACACACACACACACACACACACACACACACACTCATATGCCTGAAGATGTGAGTGGAATAGAAAATAAAGATGAAATCATGAATTAAAACAGCAGTCTTGAATTAAATTAAGTGAGCTGCATTCTGATGATCCATTCTGATGGATTTCATATAAAGGTTTGTAGGGGCGCCTAGGTGGCTCACTTGGTTAAGCATCCAACTCTCGATTTCAGCTGGTCAAGATCTGAGTCATGAGATCAAGCCTCACATGGGGCCCTGCACTGACAGCACAAAGCCTGCTTGGGGTTCTCCCCTCACCTCTCTCTACCGTTCCCCCTGCTTGCACAGCATGCACACACTCTCTTTACCTCTCTCAAAACAAATAAACTTTTATAAAAAGTTTTACAAACTTTTATAAAAAGCTTATTTGACTGAAGCTAAAACATGTGGGCTGCAGTCTCACGAAATCTGCTCATTAGTAAGCAAAAATTTTGCTATCTCTGCTGATACTGTATTTCACACCATATTTTTTATTATATCTGAATTACTCTCTTGATTGATTTGTTTATAAGTATGTTGGGATGTGTTTAAAGGAATGCTCCATGTGTGAATTTATTATCTATGCAGTAAATCTCAAAAACACATTTGAGAAAAATATTTGCTCTTAATAAATGTAAAACCTGATGTTCATACAATTGCACCATTTTCTTAAAAAATACATTTAACTACAATTTTGCAAAATGGAACTCAGCAAACAATAAATGCCAATTTCTGAGAGTCTCTCTAAGAAACTCTGGTGGCTACTGACTAAGGACAATTATCAACAAATTTCTAGCAGGCAATAACAACGAGAAGAGTCAAATGTACAAAATTAGAGATGAGCCAAGACATTTGAACTCAGTTAAAAGTACTAAGTAATCCCATAAATGAGTTTTCCTGGACAGTACACACACATATTTTTTCCTGGGGAAAAAACAGGGCCACAAAGTGCAAATATTAAAATGTATGTATTTCATAGTGAGAAAGGAAAAAATAACCAGCATGCATCTGACCTCATTCATTCTCTGATTCAATAAAGACAAATCCCCCCACCAAATATATGTATATAGTGACCAGGTAAATTCTCCTACAGAAGCTTTTTCTCCATCATGGGAGGGGGTTTAAGCACCCACTGGGGCATCACAATGCAACTGAAAAAAAAAAAAAAAAGGTCACTAAATACAAATGTAGCATTTTAGCTGCAGACTTCACTCTTCATCAAATACACATTTATGATAGCATACAGGTCGAGACTCCAGTAGATATTTCCAAGGGTTTCAAGTAATAAAATCTTCACTAGACTTTTTTTACAAGGTGCTTTTATTGTGACTACTTTCTCATTACTTCATAGCTAATACTTTCTCTTTATTTTGAGATAAAAGCAAGGCAGGCAGAGAGTATTATGGAAAAACGCTAGCTGAATGTGTGTAAAATTTTCTAATAGATGGAACAGAATTACCTGTCACAATCACAAAGAGATGATTAAGTGCCAATGACTCATACTGCTCCATTAACTGAGCCCCAGTATAAATTTAGAAAGATTATAGGTTTGAGGTTTTTCTAAGTCAATCTGCCAATTTAGTCAGTACTAAAGTATTCGAAGAGTTTATTTTATCATCATGAGAGCATTTAAGAGATCTCCCTTTAAAATATCCTGTGTTCAGTACTGCACTCGTGCATTTTACACAGGTGACAAATCTAGTGGATATAAAACTTACTTCAGAAGCGCTGGTGTGTCAGAAGTAACATTTTTCTTTACATCAACTTAAATCTAGCACTGGGCATTCTGTGGCAGGAAATTCAATCCCAGTCACTTTTGTACTTTCTTCCCTTGCCCAGGACTGTGTCAAAAATCCCAGGGTCTTAAACATCACCAAAGCAAAAGGAAGTACCCTCCTCCCTTTGCCCACTGCGGTCATTCACCTACCCTGGTTTACCTTTGTCACAGATGGCAGGGAACACATTAGTCCACATTGGTCCACCCACTGTCCCAGGCTGTACAGAACCCTCAGAGCCTGTGATTGTGCTGTTTCTGTGCCTGTGGCAACCATGGGAAGTCACTGGTGTGCCTGTGGTAGTCCCGTCAGGGATGCTGGTGGGCCATCTTTTCTGACATCTTGCTATCTCTTGATAATGTGTTAGTCATCACTAGCTCTTCTTGTCCTCCAGCCATTGGGTGGAGCCACATGACTAGTTCTGGCCAATTAGTTGTTAGTGGAAGTGATGATGTACAGCTTCTGGTCCTTCAATCACCAGTGAGAAGCCCTCCATTTCTCTTTTTCTCCTCTGGTACAGTGCTAATAATGTTGGAGATGGTGGCTGTTCTGTCTACAGGATCCCGGGGTGAGGAAACAATGGAGCAGAATGAGCCCACGCTAACAACAATGGAAGTGAAGCCTGAATGAAAAATAAACCATGTTGTCTTACACTGCTGAGATTTAAGTCTAATTTGTTAGCAGAGTATAATTTAACCTGGTGGTTCTCAAACATGCACAGGCATCAGAATCTCCTGGCGGGCTTGTTAAACACAAGATTGCTTCACCCTTTTCCCAGAGTGTCTGACTCAGTTAGACTGCAGGCGGGGTGGGGGGAACTCCAGAATTTATATTTCTAACAAGTTCCCAAGTGATGCTGATGTTGCTGTTCAAGGACAAGACCTTGAGAACCACTAACCTAGGCTATCCTGACTTGATACACACTGCCCTGGAGTGATACATAAGCCTTTCTTCTGAACTGGGTTCCATGCCCAAGGGTCCTACAGACTTGGTTGGGGAAAATGACTACGTATTTATTTTTCATTAACTTCTAAGTAAAAATGCAACATTTCTTTCTATTACAAATGTAGGCAATAAACTATAATAGTATTAGCAGTACCCATACATCCATCATGAATGAAAAGCAGACATATTTTTACTTTAAAGCTAAAAATCTGTGCTCAACACCTTATCAAAATTATTAGATATGCCACTAGATACTATTTTATATGTTAATAAATAAACACACATGTAACTGTATCTCAATGCTAAAAGTATTTTGACATATGAATTTCAATTTAATAGGCTTCCTTTATAATTCTCACCAAACTACCGAAAGAGAGAGACCATGGCATAGAAAAAAAAATAATAATACTTGCGGCATCATCTGCTCAGTTCAGCCAAATTCTTTCCTCTCTCGGGATAATTCTTTTTCCTCTAGCCATCCTCAAAAGAACTGTTCTCTCTTCTATCCTACCACAGGATACACTGCATATTCTCTTCAGCAAGCTTAGATTTACAAAAGACGGAAAAGAGCAGACTTCCAGTTACGTTTGCTCTTTGCATTGCACAATTCCCTGTGATGGGAAAACTAGGGAACTGGATAATTGCTTGGGAATGGGGGCAGGATTTCAAGGGGGAATAAAACTTAAGATGGAATTCAACAAGTTATCCTACCACAGTCCATCTTCGTGGAATGGAATACCTTCCTCTCCTCCTTTCTTTATATAAATAAGTGTTCATCTTCTTTCAAGACTAGTGCAAATTCTCTCTCTCCTCTGAAACTTTCAATAGTTACCTAATTTTAATAATTTTATGGTACTTGCCCCTTATGCTTAATTTGATATGTATTATTGCATATTTACAGTTTGAGATTGATCATACATCCTTCAAAATGTTATGAGCATAATATGAACAATATATAAATATTATGTGTCTATGCATATTACTATTACCTATATTCATTTGGTCAATTATTAAATCACAGGTATTACCGAGTAACAGTCTACAGAGAAACAGGTTTTCAGCTCTGGCTCACCACTGTAAGTAACTACATGTGTCAGGCATGACAGCTGGGAACACAGCGATGATCAAGACAGGCAGGTCTGTGCTCTCATAGAAGTTAACTTCTGTTGGGGGATAGAAATAATAATAAGTAAAATACTACAAGAATAATAAGAGTATTCCCCCAAAGTGTTAGAATTAAAAGAGGAATGGGCTACTGGTGTCATTTGGGAGCTTGTTAGAAAAGCAGTCTCAAGTTCTAGCCTAGACCTAGTGAACCAGACCTGACATTTTAATAAGAGCCCACATGATTTTTTGAATATTCATGTTTAAGAAGCCTTGTTAGATGACTGCATAGTAGCACATAGGAAGTGCTCCAAAGTTACTCAGTTAGGGACAGTGCATGTTCATTGACTGACTTCATGCTGTAGTTTCAGGTGGATAAATCAGGATACTGATAAAAGGTGAAGACGGTTATGCTTTATAATACCTGTCTTCGGTCTTTAAACAAACTTGGATCCTTTTCAGGGCTCATTTCATTCCTTACAGTACATACCTACTATGTGTGCTGAAAGGTCATCAAACTTTTTAATGAAGAAAAGCCATGTTTCACTAAGTTCGGGGTGGGGGCAGGGGAGAAGGGGCACTAAAATCCAAATATCACAAAGACCTGACACTTGAGAACCCTCAGCTTCTAGACAGGATCAGACAATCTAGTAGGAAAAAGTCAGGGTGCGGAATGACACAGATGGGGGTGGAAGGTATCTTCTGGTCCTGCTGTTTGCAATCCATGATCCATAGTATATTCCCTTACTTCTTCTATCCTCAGCTGCCTCACCTGAAAAATGGGACTAATAATAACAATCAGTGTTTACTATTTTCAGAGATCTAAACTTTTTTAAGTTTTACTTATTTAAGTAATCTCTATCCTCCACATGGGGCTTATATTCATGACCCTTAGATAAAAAAAAATTTTTAAGTGAAAAATGGCATACGATATCATGTGGTTATATCTTATGAGACAATCCAGAGCGTCTCAAACATTCTGAGTTCACGTAGCAGTTTGTTAATTAAGTCCAAATAACTGGAAGGTAGCCATTTGCATGGTGTCTATCAGATGTCGATGTGTTTTTCTTGAAAATGTAAGCTCCACACCTGCCCCTGTGTGTTTGCTATGCCCCCGATGTGCCCTGGGGCACAGTTTGGATATGATGAGGGTGCTCACTTGTTCAACTCTCTGACTCCCATTTAATAAACACTCAGCAAGTGCTATATGCTGCTACTTTATGACTTCCCCCTGATCTATTTAGATGGAGTTAGCTCAGAAAGCCCTCAGAGAAAAACTTGAAGAAGAAAGCTGGGTCTTCAGATAGGGTGTTGCTCTGTGTCTGGAAGCTTCAGAGAATCGAAAGCCAAATGGGAAGAAGACAAGAGACTCAGATCTCCAGTGTGTTCACTGTGTCAGTTACAGGTGCCCTTAAAACCTAGGAATACCTGCTTTTATGGCTCTCTGGGACTCCTCTGTAGGTGCATCAGGCAGAAGCTACCGGAAAGTCTCCTGCACAAGGATATATAAATGCCTAATGTTTGCTGTTCTCCCTCCAGGTGCTGGAAACAGGCGGCAATGCAACATTATCCACTTACCGTCTTCCAGATCTTTCAGTACATTTTACATTGTTGCCCGTAGGTGTTTGGGATGGTACGAAAAGCTAAGGAAGCTAAGTCTTTGGGAAAGGGAAGCATGGCCTCACCAAACCTATAGGCTCCCAGGCCAATTAGCCCTTCAAGTTACATAATATGTTACATATTCATCCTTACCAAGCTGTCCTGTCAGTGCTTTAACAAAAACTTCACCAGTCCAAAATCCTAAACAACGGAGTCTAGGTTTCTGAAGAGTCTAGGTTTCTGAAGATATTATAACGTTTTCTACATTCTGGAAAGCTATAACTACTTACACTGAAGTAGCTGGAGTGGACCTTGGGGCTAAGTGACCTCCTGCACTGAACTAGTATTAAACGTTAATCTTTCTAAAATGCATTAGCAATTGCTTTGCTTCCTTTGATGCTGTAGCTATACACACGGGTGTGGCTGGTGGGGACCTTTAGGGTTAAGCAGTGTTGCCACCACATGAGAGTTTCGGGAAAAGTCACCCAGCCTGCAGAACTATCAAGCTTGACACCCATCTCACGGCACACTGCCTCCCTCCCTCAGGTTCCAGTGGGTATCAGTCACATGCATACCGGCTTGTATCACCGCATCTGCCCTTTCATGCCCTCCCGCTCTGTTCCCTTTCCCCATTTTACACACTCTTTGTTACCATCATGTCCATGTCTTTTAGGACTCTTTTCTCCCTTCCTGGGATGTCAGTATCTTTCTGACCTGAGATTATTTCTTCTGGGGGCTCAGGGTCCTCTGAATACCAACAAAGCCAAAGCCATTTTGTTTTGTTTTGTTTTACATTATAAGTTGATGTTAACAGTCAGTATAAGAGAGGATATTGAAAGAAAAACGAACTGAAAGTGAAGGTCAGTTTAGTATTACATTTCCAAAGCAGCTCTACGAGGCAATAGGAGCTAAAGGTAAGATCATGCTCTTTGAAGCCTGCCCTCTGCACCTGCTCACAAGCACCAGCTTTTCGATCTAGTGTTTATAGGATCTTGACAGAGATACAGAAAGAGAGAGACAGAGAGACAGAGCATGAGCAGGGGAGGGGCAGAGAGAGAGAGAGCGAGGAGACGCAGAATCTGAAGCAGGCTCCAGGTTCTGAGCTGTCAGCACAGAGCCCGATGCAGGGCTTAAACTCACAAACTGTAAGATCATGACCTGAGCCGAAGTGGGATACTCAACCAACTGAGCAACCAAGGCGCCCCCCATTTTTCACGTTTTAAATTTGTTCTTTCACTGTTAAATCTGGAGGCAACATAAAATAAAGATGACTCCACAGATACCTTAGGAGGTGCTAAGCATTGATCTAAATATTCATGTAAATGATCCCAATCGATCTCGGACAGTGTCCTTCTTAGCCTCATTTTATGGATAAGGAATGGGCATGAGGTTGGGTCATTTGCCCAAGGCCACAAGCACCACCGTCTTACCACCACACCACTACTCCTTGCTGGCTGGAAGCACACAAAATAGTGTGATGTGTGTGACATGTAACTCAGCAAGCCTCTGATCTTTCACAGACTTGAAAACTGAAAATTTCACACCACCAATATTTTCACACTTCTGAAATGTCACAGATTTCACAGTAACTTTTTGTGGGGGTTGGGAAGAAAAGATACATCATCACATTAATTGTATGTATTGGTTAAAATATGCACTCTATTTAGTTAAAATATGGGGAAAAAGTGTCTTTAGGTCAAGGAAAAACTGTATACCCATGTTGGGGGGGGGGTGTACTTGTGCATGTGAATGAAAGTGTCTACACTCACATACCGATTTCAGTTCTACTAACTGAAATAAAATACAAACTAAAGGGAAAAATAACTCCTGAAAGATAGCAAAGATTAATTGGGGGGGGGGGGGGAAGACCAGAAAGGAAAGCAAGGCCAGTTATCCAAGCAAGATTCTCCTTCCAAAGGGCATATAGCCCCTCCCTTCAAATCTGTTACTATTGTCCTCAGAATCAGTAGAAATCAGGATGCTCATATATTCAGCACATGCATCAGGAAAGCAGATTTGAAAGGAATGGAGAAAAATACCCCCAGACTGAGACAATACGAGTCAGTGTCAGGCAAACAGGACATGCAGGACAAGGGAAGGGCTAGGCACTATCGTTTAACATTAAACAGGTCACATTAAGCACACATTCCTCTGGTTGGCATACAGAGCCCTCCACAATGCCATGTGGCATTAGCTCCTATAGCTGCCCCCCCATACAAGCTAAGCACACGGGATCTGACTTATCCTTCCCCTGTGCCTTTTTCAAGCCAAGGTAACAAATAAAAGTCTTCCTCTCTGCCAGAGAGACCACCCAAGGGTAATTCCCACATAGAGTTCCACCTTTAGTCCTTCTAACTATCCCACCAGGCTCATCCTAAAGAAGAGTATACTTATTAAATACTGCATCTTCCTACCTCCTTAAGATACACTTTCTCTAACCTCAGCACCTCATTACATTTTAAATCTTCCCTCATGACACCGAACTTATTATTCTACTCCTTTGGTGATTTTCAAATATATTAAGTCGTGTGATACATTGCTCAAATCACAACAAATAAAATCCACCAAAGCAGAAGAATGTCAGTAAAATGGAAATGTAATTTTATGTGTGTGTGTGTGTATATATATATGGTGTACATATATATAAGGTGATATATATATATACATATGTGTGTGTGTGTGTATATATATATATATATATATATATATATATATATATAAACCTCTTTGATTTGAAGTATAATGTCTTGCATATAATGGTACTCAGTAAGTATTTGTCATATTTAATGGAAATAGGTGTAAGGGTACTGATCGTACATCCCATTTTGCCTACAGCAGTCCAGTTTAAGCCAGTTGTCCTGGAACAATTTTTAACAGTGCTCTTCTTCTCTCCTAAGTGTTTCAATTTGGATACAAATTATATGGCCACCTTAGTCATAGGAAGAAAAGTTGTTTGATAGGTGAGAAAAATATATTGTAGGGAAGTTTAAATTTTTCCTCAAAAATCATACAGCATAGAGAACCTTAGTACCTGAGCCTAAGTCAATAAGAGGCAATTATTTTCCTAAAACTTTGAACAAAGCATAAAATATAAACATTTTCCATAAATATCATAAGTACAGTTTGATGAAACACATTTTACCAATAATCAGAACATTGTTAAAAATTATCACTCTTTGTAAGTATGTCATAATTCTCCTACCATACCTAAGTAATAGTTAGTATTGTCTAAATCATCACTGGTTTATTTAATCTTCTGAACATATCACTATCAATTCTCAAAAAGTCAAAATCAAGGGGGCACCTGGGCGGCTCAGTTGGTTGAGATCTGATTCTTGATTTCGGCTCAGGTCATGGTCCAAGCTGTTCTTTACTTGAACTTCTAGAATTTTAGGTTAAAAATTATACTTACATTTAAGATATTATAATCATGTGATATTATAATCATGTAATAATTACAACTTATGATAATATAATAAAATCTGTCCATTTCCGTAAGAAGTTATATAAAATGAATTTAATTGTATTATTATATGGAAATCTACAGTTCCATTTCTTCCCAGGTAATAAAAGGCAAGTTGAAAAGTCTCATTTTATGCATGTAAATTAGATAGGAATACTAATGAAATGTGAAAGAATAAGAAATCTCAACAACTCTTAATACAAACAAAACAGGATTATTTCCTACAGCTCCAGGCAACTTACTATATAAATGTACATTTTATTACATACGTAATTGAAATACTACAAAAAGAAAAGAAACAACAGCACTGTTAAAAAAATTATCAGTATTTTTATCTAATTCATTCTTTATTATTATTAAACAAATTTAGAAAAAACAGGCAGGATTTGAGAATTTTTACCAAGACCAGGTTCCTTAAAATGTCTAAGTTTTGATATAGTTGGCTCAGAAACCTAGAAGGGCATATCTGAGAGGATGTATGCCTGCACAATTTGCTGGAAGAAAGCCAATTTGAAACATGGGGTGCAGCTTCAGTGACATTAGCTAAACATAGAACATGAAACTGGAGGCAATTAGAGGCTTCAGAGGTAACATTTCTTTTTTTTTTAATTTTTTTAATATTTATTTATTTTTGAGAGAGAGAGAGACAGAGCATGAGTGGCGGAGGAGCAGAGAGAGAGGGAGTCACAGAATCCGAAGCAGGCTCCAGGCTCTGAGCTGTCGGCACAGAGCCCTATGCAGGGCTCGAACCCACGAACCGTGAGATCATGACCTGAGCCAAAGTCAGACGCTTAACCAACTGAGCCACCCAGGCACCCCAGAGAGGTAACATTTCTTTGAAGTGTGTACAAGAGTGGCTTCAACAGTCTGAAATTGGTGCAATTTTCTTTTACTTGATTAATTCATTCAATAGCTACTTATTGAATGACCTCAAAAACATTTATTGAGTTGAACACTTCTTTGGGGGCGCTGTCCTAGACACTACAAAAACAAATAATAGGATGTGCCCTGCCTCTTATGCTAAAAAAGCTGTAAGATGCAAAGGGAGGTAAGGCAAAAGACAATGATCATAATAATAAAGATGATGATGACAAGGCCATTATTAGAAACAGCATTAAGTTGTGGATTGCTTACTAGATATAAGTAAGATAGCAACTCATTCATGGATGAGAAACCTAAAACTCCAAGAGGTGCAGTATTTACACAGGTCACTCAGGTAGAATCTTATATAATGAGAATTAAAAGCCAATGCCCTTAGCCACCTTGCTATGGAGATGAGGGAAAAATCCGTGTGGGTGGCAGAATATGGTCCTAAAAGATGCCCATGTCCTAATCTCTTGAACCTGTGAATAGATTAGCTTACATAGTAAAAAGGAATTTGCATATGCGTTTAAGTATTTTCACATGGGGATATTCTCATGGATCTGGGTAGGACCAATGTAATCACAAAGATCTTTAGTTATTTATTTATTTATTTATTTATTTATTTATTTATTTATTTATTTTTTATTTTTCAAAGATCTTTAAATGTAGAAGGGGTGGGAGAGTCAGGGGGATACAGGACCACAGTAGAGAGGTAGTATAAGATTACAAAGAATAGAGATTGCTGGCTTTGACCATGTTGGAAGAAGAATAGGAGCCAAGGAATGTGAATGACCTCTCGAGACTGGAAAAGGCAAGGAAGAATTTCTCCCCTAGGGGCTCCAGATCTTTCAGGGGTTCTCTTTTTCTTCATCTCTGTCCCATCTTTTCTCAACTGCCCGTCATATACAGCTCAAGAATTAACAACAAAAGAAACAGTTCTTCGGGAAATACTGTGGGGGAAGGGAGCATTCCAGAAATTTAAGGCATCGCTACTACAGTTGTTAAAAATACGGAGAAGTCAAGAAGTGGCAAAATGCTTGGAATACACTGACTATCACAACTCCTACAGTTTCCACCTACATAACTAGACAACTTCACAACTGAAAACATCACACTGTAAATATGCCAAAACTATTTACATCCCCAGTTAAGTCTCTTAAGTTTGTTCTTTAAATCAGGTTAAAAATTTTCATCTTTTGTGAGTAAGTTCTTAAGTTCAAATCTTTATATTCTCAAGCACTGCTTGCAGTTAAGAGATAAGTATGAATTAAACAGAATAAAACAGGTATAAATATTGCCTAGATTTACAGCAACTGAGTCATGTAATTAAATCCTGGATTTTCATGCAAAAGCCAGTTTATATAAATTAATTGGCCATCTCTAAATACTTACGATAAACACCTAAAATTGAATTCTTCTATGTTTGTGCAACGGAGGTAACACTTGGCTGCCATGTATGACCAGGCAGGTTGTGCACTGTACAATCCCAGGGGGGCAATGGTACAATTGTGTCCCCTGAAACTACGTAATGTGGCAGCCCTGTAAGTGAATTTAGTTTAAGAAACTGCATTCTATCAGCAGTAGAGAAAAATGTGATGAGCAAATCTTAAGTGATACAGTAGAGGGCAATAAAGACTCATTATGTATAGGAGACATTGCAGAGTATGTCAATGGGAATTGAATGAAAGATTTTGATTTATGATTCTATTAGGCATAGTAGCATGAGAGCATGCATAATTATCAGCAGCATATGGTTGGTAACAATTTACAAAAATAATCTAAACAAGCACAGTCCTAGAGAAATGTATAAGACAGATACTGACATTGTACTATTCATGGCATACAGTAAATATTTAGACCAAAAAATGATTATTGATAAGTATATTTTAAAAGGTACTATCATATTATGTTAGGATGGAGTTGTAAAAGTGATTAATCTAGAGAAAAGTCACACTTTTTCTCCTCTTCTGAGGAAGAGGGTACTGAATTGTATCCAATTCAAGAATATTCAATATAGTATTCAATAAAGAATATCTAGAAATTATAAAATTATAGGCCTGGAAGGGAATTGGATACGGAACTCAAACTCCAGTAAATTATTTAAATGCAGCTGACTTTATAAGTATACACTTTGTAAGTATACTTTAGAGGTATACACACATACACACCACTCACATACACATACCTATTCTCTAACTTTTCTTAGGAACTTATTCTAATTTTAACTATGACTTGCAGGAAAACTTTTTCCTACTGCTAAAAATTATAATGGGTTTATAATGGAAAATAAGCAGCAGGAGAAATTATATAACAGCTTCTTCCTGTATCAAATTATTTTTAGAATTAATCGTATAGATTATATTAAATTTAACTATTAACTACCTCAAAGGCATCAGAGACTTCCCACCAAATTCTCATGCTAATTTACGCATCCCTACCTTTAAATATTCTCTTTTCCTGGGGTTACTGAATCTGGTATTTATCTCTTAAGGACAACAAAAACATCTCTTCCAACAAATCACTGCACTTCACTTTTTTAATAGGTGCTCTTTTTGCCAAGCGCTTTCTTACTGTTCAGACAAAAGGATTCAAATACAAGGCATTTTTATTGACTTTTTATTGTTTTGCAAGTATGACTTTTTTTTTTTTCCTAACACCAAATTTTGGTGATCTGAACGTATATAATACAGTAAAAAAATTATCTACTTGGGACTCTAATAATTTTGAATTGATGACAATTTTGGTTAAGGGCTTGTCATTTTATCTTTGAAAATGATATTAAGGATGGGGCGATTTGTGAAATAATGATAGACCCCCAAAATTAGGAACTCCTTCAGTCACACTCAATCCTTGTAGAATTACCAGTTACATAAAATTCACACACTGATAATAAATGATTCTCACCCTTATATACCAAAGTCGCTTAAGAAAGGGTATCACTATTAATTAACACTTTGTTGAGATAAGGTTAGCGTCACTAATTAACTTATAGGAATAAATACTGTACTAACTGTATTTAAGGACTTCCCAAATTACTTCCTTTTTACTCTCGTTTATTCTGACAGCATTCCGATCCCCAGCCAACATGAGAATCATAGATATACCAGTACACTCTAGCTGAAAATGTGCATAATCAACAACAACGATGACAACAACAGCTAACAGTTATAAAGATGCCTTACACTTCACGTGAATTACCTCATTTAATTCTTAAGACAGTCCTATCAGGCAGGTGAAAACAATCACGACACCATCACCCACAGTAATACAATTAATAGCCGTACTGCCAGCCACAACTTGATATTCTCCGTCTGCACTAACTCATTTACTTTCACAGCAACCATATGAGGTAGGTACTAGAATTATAGTATTACGTTTTACATATGAGGACATTGAGGCACAGAGAGGTTATGTATCTTGTCTAGCCCAAAAGCTATGAAACAGCAGACCAAGATTAGACTCAGTTTGGCTCCAGAATCTCGGCTTGTAACCATTACACTATGCTACCTCTTCTCTCATGGCAATTCCATAACACCCATACTACTTTATTATCCCCACTTTACAGATGAGAAAACGGAGACACAGAGAATTTAGGTAATTTAACTAGGACTGCCTAGCTTACAGGTAGGCAAAATTTATTTTCCCGAGAAGAGCCAGATGGTAAATATTTTTGGCTTTGCAGACCATAGGGTTTTTGTGGCAACCATTCAACTCTGCTGATGGAGAACTAGAGCAGGCATAGACAATACACAAATAAGTGAGTGTAGCTGTGTTCTATAAAACTTTATTTTTGAACAAAGAAATGTGACTTTCACAGAATTTTCAGGTGTCACAAAAAATTCTTTTTAAAAACCTTGTCAACAACGTACAAACCATTCTCAAGGTGCAAACCATTCAAAAATAGGCAGCGGGCCAAATCAGGAAGACCAGCTATAGTTGCTATAGTTTGTCTACCCCTGACACAGACAGCAATTGCTGGAGCTGGTATATTAACCCCAGTTAATCCAGCTCCAGAGTTCACATTTCAAACTCCTCCCAAAATGTGCTTCTCAAACTTACATGTACATAGGGGTCTTGTCAAAATGCACTTCTTTAGATTACCATATGCCTCCCTAGTCTCTGAAATCACACCCAATTCTATGCTGCTACCCATAACCAGGTGCTAAAAAGTTCGTGCCTTCCAACCACGCTTTGAGTAACAGTGACCCCCTGTCACATGGGGGTGCCAATTTACCTGGTAAATAGAAAAATTCTTTAGCTTACATAATCTATAATTTGTCAGTCCTGAGGGAACATTAGTCTGAAATTCACATGAAATATAATATATATTTCTTACTGCATCCATGCTAGCATAATATAACTAAGTAATCAAACTTTTGCTTTCAAACTAGACATCAGTTTTGCCCTCTACTGACAGTTGTAAGGCTCACGTCAGTGACAAAGAAAAGCACAGGCAGAATATTAAAGAAAATGGGGTCTTCTGATCTGATTTTTCTTAACGGTGTTGCATAGGCAAGATAAATTTCTCCCTCTGATGAGACCCAACATTAAATATAAAGGAACAATTTTATAGGCTTTTATTGTTTTAAAAGTGCTGTAATAATTTTTTATACCAATCAAGTTTACCCTTGGAAAAATGGAAATAAACCTCTTCAGAAATCTCTACACTTTCCACCAGAAATTAAACACTTCTACTTTATCAAAGTGTCCTTTCTTCTTCCTATAGATTTGTGGTCATATCATGAAGCTCTTTTTAAAGACTTCTAGAAAAAAAGACGTACACTTTGTGTTAAAAGAAAGGCTTTATGGTTATCTTAGGAGTTTATTATTTTATGTAACAAAAGCTTAGGCTTAGTTTTCTTTTAAACCTACAATCTAGTATTCACAACCCTAACATTTGTTTTATTTTTCTGAAGAAACCCTGAGATGCCTAATGAGAGCATTTGCTGCCTAAACAAAACACGTATTTTTTATAGTCTTTTCAAGTGGTGTTTTCAAAGGCACTTGAAGAAAGGATGATGTTGTGTGATGATTACCATCTGGATGCAGTGATATTCTTTGACCTTTATTTAATCACCATTATTAAAAGGCATTTACCAGGTACCCAGTTGTGGCAGCCGCTTATTTGTGCCATGGCATTAAGTTCCATCCCGCCTGAGGGCTGGAAGAAAACCTGAGTGGTCATTTTATCCAGCTGAGTTTCTAACCAAAATTACACAAACCCATTCAGAGAGAGCATTTTCTCCTTTTCCAAGTGGTATACAATTTTTTGTAACCTTCCCTGTCAATCATTTCATAACAAAGTCAACTGAAAATAAGCGAAAGCAGATTGTATAGAATAAATTGGTGATGCCTAATTTGGGTAATGCTGCATGCACACAAACACAACACACACACACACACACACACACACACACACACACACACGAAAAGAATGACAGCAAAAAACACAATGCCCGTCCTGGCTAGGCAGTTTGCAACATAGCTTATTGTTACGGGGGAAAAAAAAAACAAAGAATTCATCTAAACAAACAGTTCAGAGTACAATGTTAAGAACAACTTCAAAACTCCAGGCATCCGCAGCCCAGATCAGAAGACGATAGAGAGTGAGGCCACTGACTGCTAGCTTAACAGGGAGAAATTCTCAAGAAATATAATCACTGGACACTGATATTTAGATGACTGAAAAATACAAATACTCACTTTAGAAGAAAACATGATATATCTTCATGCAGTGACTGGAGTGATGGATTAATATGATTTTATTTTATATATGTCTCTTCCATGAGCTAAACATGGGGTAGCAAGTTATTTCTTTGCATGAAGATATATCCATTACTAAAATGACAAAATTGTCTCAAATGTTGAAGAGCATTTACCCCTCTAAATTTAAACCAATTCATATTTGGGGGTTACAATAACTATTATTTTTTACTACGTAGCATTCATTTCCCCTCTTTCCCATAACTACATCCCTATTTCCCTCTGAGGAACAACCTCTCTCCTGCTCAGTCACCTGCCTCCAATGAAGCTGACTCCAAATCCAACCCTGACTGACGCAGGGCATGTGATCCAGGATGAACCCAGTCCTTACAGTGGTTTTCCTAGCCACAGGTATTGGTTCAGGAATGAGCATCTGACTCAGACCAAATTATGGGAAGATGTATACTGCTGTTTGTGGGAAATTCATTTTTTCCCATTGTCTCTAAAACCCAAGAAGTTTGAGATACGAGTTACTGCTGCCATTTTGCTAACACTTGAAAACTGAAACTAGAGTCAACATAACAAGAGGCACCAACAGGAGATTGAAAGGAACCAAGTGTTGATATTTTTAAAGCCCTGAATCCAGAAGGTCCTGTGATTTGGGTTTTTCAGCCTATCTGAGCCAACAGAGTTCTTTTCTGTTTAATTAAGCCATTAAAAAAACAACTGATTCAATGATTTAAAATTAAACAGGAGTAATCCGTTAATATGTCATTTAAATATGCCTTCCATTTAATCTTTTGTGCATATACATTTTAATAGTGAAAAACTTCAGTCAAATAGTGAACAAACTCTCTAAACCCTGTCACTTTAGTCTAACTGTATAGTTTTTGAGGTAAAGAATTATGTCATATTTCTTTGTATTTCTCAAGATACCTAACAGTATATTTTTAATGCATATTCTCAAAAATTTTTGGTTGATTTACTGACTTACCCTTTTATTTGTGAATGGGAAATCTTCAGTAGATCTGAACTGGGAAAAAACTCTATATGGTTCAAAACATGGTCTTAAGATTATTAATGTTTACATATGACCAAATGCTACTTTTTGAGGAAATGGATATGACCTTATTTATTCAACAGAGTGCTTTGGTGCATATCTTGAATCCAATCGTGAAACATCATTCAAACATTTTACAAAGTAACTGACCATTAATCTTCAAAAGTGTCAGGGTCATGGAAGATAAGAAAAGACTGGCACAGGTTGGGAGATACGACTGAGACATAACAACAAAATACAATGTGAGGTCTTGCATTGGATCCTGAACTAGAAAAAAGACAGTAGCGGAAAAACTGATGGAATTCTTATAGGGTCTATAGGTAAGTTAACAGAATTCTATACATGCCCATTTACAGGTTTCAATAACTGAGCTATGAGAATGTAAGAAGGTAACATTAGGGGAAGCTGAGTGAAGGGCATGTGGGACCCTCTCACTGTTTCTGCAACTGTCCTCAAAGTCTGAATTTATTTTAAAATAGTATGATAAAAAAAAAGACTACTCTTCAAAGTAGCCTGAATATATACCTAGAATGATGCTTCAGTATTTTTGGAATTTATCTTTCAAAATTGCCTTTAGAGCAAATTAAAAAAAAAAAAAAAAAGAAGCTCTTATTACATTCTGAAAATAAAGGAAACTCTATTTAAGATGGGATCTGGAATCCCTCCCCTGCTCATGCTCTGTCTCTCTCTCTCAAAAATAAGTAAACATTTAAAAAATTTTTTTTAAAAAGTGGGGGGGGTGGTGACTGGGTGGTTCAGTCGGTTAAGCGTCCGACTTGGGCTCAGGTCATGATCTCGTGGTTTGTGAGTTCGAGCTGTGCATCGGACTCTGTGCTGACAGCTCAGAGCCTGGAGCCTGCTTCAGATTCTGTGTCCCCCCCCCCCCCCGCCCCTCCCCTTCTCTCTCTTTCTCTCTCTCTCTCTTTCAAAAATAAACATTAAAAAAAATTTTTAAATGATGGGGTCTGGAAGCACTGAAGAGGGAGTTCTCACGAATGCACTGCTCTCTGCAGCCAGAAGGAAGAATTGGTTTAACAAGAAAGGACGTTTTTCCCATAGGAATTTTATCTCCTGCTTTTAAGGAAAGGAAGAATGGTCCCTCCCTGCCCCAGCAACAAGGTACAATCCACCACTTACAGCCAATGAGAAGGCATGACAATCTTGAACTCCTGAACTTTTATTCAAACAACTCTTCCCAATTTCCTCCTAAAGCTTAATAAAAGCTGACCTTCCCTTGTCTCTTTAGACTTCCCTATGATTCACCATAGCTTGTTTGTGTCCTATTGCGATTTCTTTGCTATTCCCAAATAAACTTTTTTTTTAACTTAAATAAAATAGCTCTTTGTTCTGTTTCAAGTTAACAACTTGAAAATCAGAATTACTAGCTCAATAGTCTCCCGCATTTATGTGAGGCTCTTAGAGAGCCTTCAGCACTGGGAGCAATCAAAAATGTGATCCAGGAAATTTGTGTTGCAGCTTAATCAAGTCTAACCGAATCAGTTGAAACAAACTGTAGACATCCTCAACAGCAGGCTTCATCCCTTCCCCTTATTCTACTATATCTACATTTACTCCTTTATATTTAGTACAAAAATGTGTTTCCTGTGGCAGAAAAAAAAAATCAATAAATATAAATTGAATTGGAAGTAAATTACATTTTATAAATGAAATTTATAAGGATGTAGATAATTGAGTTGAAAACAACAAAATCAAAGAAAACCATGTAATGTCTAAGTTAAATTTGTAACTTCCAAAGAATAATGAAGAGATGACCAAATTATAGGGTGGCTGAATGTAAGTTATCTGGGTTAAAAGAACAGTCATTGAGAGGAAAGGTCCTCTTCCTTGCCACCCTCCTCTCCTGAAAAAAAAAAATGTAGCTCAATATGCTACAATCCATTTCTCAAACTAATAACATTAATAATCCTTCCCTATTCCTGTAATATATTCCAAGTTTACACTATGAAGATTCAATTTCATGAAAAAACGATGAATGTTCGTCTTTTTATTAAATTCAGCAATCATGTAAAGTAAGCAGTTATGTTTCTAAACTGAGTTAAAGAGGAAGACACAAAATTCATAAGATACAGGTCTTGGCCTCGATTGAGAAGCTCATAGTAAGGATAACAGATATGTCAATATAAAAAATATAAATATGTGGAATAGCAGAAGTTCATACAAGTTATAGAATTAGGGCACTGGAGAAATTAATATTCTTTGGACAATGACATAAAAGGAGGCTTCTTAGAAAAGAAAATGCCTGAGTCAATCTCCATTTATGAACAAGTACATTTGAGACTTAGATAAAGTGGCTTATCCTACATCACAAGGCTAGTTCATCGAACATTTGAGAATAGAACTCAGGGTGCCTGGTTGGCTCAGTCGGGTAAGCATCTGACTTTTGGTTTTGGCTCAGGTCATGATCTCATGGTTTGTGGGCTGGAGCCCTACATCAGGCTCGGCACTGACAGTGTGGAGCCTGCTTGGGATTCTCTCTCTCTCTCTCTCTCTCTCTCTCTCTCTCTCTGCCCCTCCCCTGTGCTTCCCCTCTGTCTTTCTCTCCCTCTCTCTCAAAAATAAACAAATAAACTTAAAAAAACAAAAAACAAAGAATAGACCTCAAGTCCTTGAACGGTCTCTTGGATAAAGTACTGTAACAATTTCCTGTCACTCTGTTCAAGTTGGTGAGTCGTCCATTCTTAGAGAGAATGCTCACAGGCAATGATGTTCCTCAGATTGTTAATGACCATTCTAGTCTTTTAGGTGCTAAGTCAAAAACCAAGGTATCATCCTTGATCTTTCTCTTTCTCTCACATCCCCTAATTGGTCTCTCATCAAGTCATATAGTGTGTACTTTTCAAATGTATCCATAATTTCACTACCTCTTGTCCTTTCTGGTCCAAGCCAAGATTATCTCTCACCTGGTCTCTCTGCTCTGCACTGGTCTATTCTTAACACGGTAGCCAAAGTGATTCTATTAAGATGTATATCTGATCATACTACTCATCTGCTCAGTACCTTCCAGTGGCTTCCCATCTAACTCAGAGTTAAAGTCAAAGTCCTCACAATGACCTACAAGGCTCTACATGGCTTGGCCTCCTATTGTCTTTCTGACCTCATCTCCTATTACTCTCCTATTACTCTTTCAATGACTTCATTTCAACTACCTTTTCTTCTTCAATATTCTTCAAACATATCAGCCATGTTTCCACCTTAGGCTTTCTCCTCATTTTTCCTTCCATTTGCACCCACATCTAGATCCCTCACTTCCTCTAGTAATGATCTAATAATCACCTTCACAGTGAGGGTTTCCATGGCCAAATCATCTAAAATTTCACCCACCCAACATTTCTTATTCCCCTTTTCTATTTTATTTTCATCCTTAGCACTGAAAAATACTTATCATATCATATATTTTATTCAGGTATCTTCTTAAGGGTCTGCTACCTCCTCCCTAATGTGGGCTCCAGGAGGGCAAGAACTTTTATCATTTTTCTCCACTGCTTTTATCCCTAGTGCCTAACATATAGTAGTATTCATTATATACTCATGAAGGAATAAATGAGTATGGATGTCATGATAACAAAGAACAAGCCTGATCAAAGGGCTAGAAATAACCAAGAGCTGGTTCTTTGAAAAGATAAATCAAATTGATAAACCTTTAGCCAAACTCATCAAGAAAAAAAGAGGACTCAGATAAATAAAATCAGACATGAAGGAGGAGAAATAACAACTGACACTACAGAAAAACAAAGGCTTATAAGAAAAAATTATGAAAAATTATATGCCAGCAAATTAGACAACGTAGAAGAAATGGATAAATTCCTAGAAACATGTAACCTTCCAAAACTGATTCAGTAAGAAACAGAAAATTAGAACAGACCGATTACTAGCAACAAAATTGAATCAGTAATCAAAAAAACTCCCAAAGAACAGAAGTCTAGGACCAGATGGCTTCACAGGTGAATTCCACCAAACATGTAAAGAAGAGTTAATACTCTGTTCTTCACAAAATATTCCAAAAATAGAAGAGGAAGGAAGGCTTCCAAATACATTCTACAAGCCAGCATTACCTTGATACCAAAACCAGACAAAGATAGTACAAAAAAAGAAAACTACAAGTCGATAGCTCTGATAAACATAGATGCAAAAATCCTCACCAAAATATTAGAAAACCAAATTCAATAATACATTAAAAAAACATTCACCATGATCAAGTGAGATTTATTCCAGGGATACAAAGGTGGTTCAATATTCTCACATTAATCAATGTGATACGTTACATTAACAAGAGAAAAGGTAACAACCATACATCATCTCAATATGCACAAAGAGCATCTGAAAAAGTACAACATTCACTCACGAGAAAAACTCTCAATAAGCTAGGTTAAGAGGGACCACACCACAACAAAATAAAGATCATATATGAAAAACTCACAGCTAACATGATACCTAATGGTGAAAAACTGAGAACTTTTCCTCAAAGATCAGGAATAAGACAAAAATGTCCAATCTTATCACTTTTATTTAACATAGTACTAGAAGTCCTAGTCACAGCAATCAGACAAGAAAAAGAAATAAAAGGCATCCAAATTTGTAAGGAAGAAGTAAAACTTTCACTATTTGCAAATGACATGATACTATATACTGAAAATCCTAAAAACTCCGCCAAATCAATGCTAGAACTGATAAATTAACTCAGTAAAGTCAGGGGATACATAATTACTACATGGAAATCTGTTGCATTTCTATACGCTAATAATAAAGTAACAGAAAGAGAAATTTAAAAAAATAATCTTATTTACAATTGCACGAGAAAGAATAAAATACCTAAGAATAAAACTAATCAAGAAGATGAAATACCTATACCTGTGTATATATACGCCAATACTCAGTGATAGAGTAGGGACCAGATAAAAGATGATAATCCATGGTTACAGTGTAAAGGAGCACCTCCATGTCTAACATATACTTGGTACCCGATAACTGTTTGTTGAATAAATATATTAATAAAAAATTACATAGGAGATATCTTCTGGCTTCAGGATAAGACCTGCTATGTAACAATTAGGAAGTCAACAACAAAAACGGCCCATGGATAGCATTGCCAAGAATCTCTTCCAACTGACACTTACATGATGCTAATGTCAAGGACCATGGGAAAATCTTAGGGTAGCTGAGGTAGGCCATTATTTGTCACGTCAAAAGTTCCTTCACTCCATGAAGAAGAGAGAAGAAGGCATAACAGATGTCAAGAAATAAATACTTTTTCAATTTTAAACCTTTGCTCTGTGTGTGTGTGTGTGTGTGTGTGTGTGCATGCAAAACACTGAGCAGGGAACAAGCTTCCTTTCTTCTTACAAATTCACATATATAATCCATTGATTTGTGTGGTCTAGAAAGAAACGACATATATTTTCCCCATAGCTTCATTTTACTCCATTAACTATACTATCAATTTCTCACCACAAAATAAAAATAAAAATACTTACATCACAAGATATTTTGAGGATTAGTACAATGCTGGCTTGAAAATGCTTGTAAAGTATTAGGTGCTATTACTATTCCAAAGGAAACATTTGTGAAATACAATACTTGTCCATGAATATTCTAGGTTCAACTCAACAGACCACAGACAAAACAATGAGAATATAATAATCAGAGAGTTTCAGAAATCATGTTAAAATAAAATCAATATATAAGTAGCAGAAGCAAAGATAGGTTCACTCGAGTGTGAGGGTAAACAGATGAAACCCTATGTACTTGCATTCTGCAATGAAGCAGCATTTGTGGTTTTGAGTGAAACCAATTATATATTGATGAAGAAACTAAGCTATGAGTAGATGTTACCCAGATGAATCAGGCTTAGAAGTTAGATTTTCCTGACTCTAAGTCAGGACTCTAAAATATAACAATAAACCATGTATTGAGCTCTAACTATGGGCCAATATTGCCCTAAGTCTTTATATGGATATCACAATGATGCTGCTGTTCTTACAATCCTTACAATAGGGAAACATATTGTTTTTACAAAGAAAAAGTAAGTAATTTAGCAAGGTGACACACCTTGAAAGTGGCCAAACTAGAATTTGAACCTGAACAGGCTAACAGCCCCAAGATGCTCTCAATCTGTATGCCACTTCTCTAAGGGAAGGTAGACTGACAGCCTCTCATCATGGGTTCTCATTATCACGCAAAGTTAGTTCTGAGGGTGGAAAAAATCTTAGCATAATGGCCCAGCGCCTTCAAAGGGCCACAGAACATAAACAGATACACTAAACCTGTGGTATTAAAATTCCATTCGAGGGAGGAAGAGATTAGAGAAAAAAGGTCTAAGAAGGCTCTTTATGAGAAAGGAAGGGTAATTATTAAAAGTGCTGAAAATACTGCCTTAATCAATACCTCTTAACTGAGAAAAAGTAAACATTTATTCTATGTATTAAATTGACAATGGATTCACTAACCCCTCCATCCCATTAAACCCTTTCTTTCCCATGACCGCTTACGAGACTACTGTAGTTGAAAGTCACATGGAAGAATCATTTGAGTAAAGAGGATCTAGCCTTATTAAGGCTGACAACCAGCCTCTCTGCCTGCATCTTTCCTGCCAGCCTCCTTGACTTGCTATTTTATTTCTCTAAAGTGGATAAAATATGGGCTTAGGAGAACAGGTACTCAGTGGAGTGCCGTGGGAAAGGTACAGTATTTGGACACGGGAGGCTGGAGGTGACCTCAGGTCCACCATTTACTGGTGTTGACAAATCATCTCAAATCCTTTGAGCTGCAGATCTTGCATCTACAAAATGGAAGCAATAAAGGATGGGGAAAGTATAGAAAACAAAGAAGTATTTTAAATGTTAGGTATTGTTATTACTGGAAGGAATGCAGGTGGTTGTGCTACTGAAATTAAGTGATAATTCAAATGTGCTTTTATATATTATCACACTGGACTCTCAAAATAAAGTGGAACAATCATTTCCAGGTCTCCTAAGCACAGAGGAAAAACAGAGTTCAGAGAACTTAGTGCATTACCTAAGGTCACAAAATTAGCAAGGGTCAGAACCAGGTCTATCCTCAGGCAGTGCTCTTTCAGGCAGATCTGTTCAAAAAACAGGCAAATCTGTTCAAAAATCAGCACAAAATTAAATGGTAAATTCCATTGATTTTCTGATGTATTAATTGGCTTTAAGACAACAAGATGATGATGCTGAGAAATGAGTAAACATTCCCAACACGATAATGTTTGTGCTGAGATTTGTTGGTCATGGGCTCTTATTAGACTTCTAAATAGTTTAATCAAGGTTTTGTATAGCATTTGCTATTCACTCAGGGAAGCATGTGTTTTGCCAAAGTTGGCCACAGGGACTGAAGAATATACAAATGGATAATGACTGAAACAGAGGGGGAAAAATAAACTAACACATTCAATGCGGAGATAGCAATTAAGAAATTGAACACAATATTTCATTTATGTTTTTACGTGCTGCCTAAAGCACAACAGTCAGACAAACCTTTAAGGTTAATGAAGATTACTACAGGGATTTTAACATTTAAAACTGAAATCTAACTTTGTTTCTGCGAAATGACTTGAATTTTGTTAAGTTATTTACAAAGGTAAGTTTTTCTGGAACAGATCATTATCCTTTCCCAACATTGCTTTGAGGCACACAAAATAAACCAGTAGACCAACCAACCAACAAAAACCTGTCTCTGAGATCACCCAAGACCTTCTATGTATTATAAAAATAATACATTAATAGTACTAACAAAAAAATAAATATGAAAAGGAAATAAATCCATCAATATCCAAGTGCCTTCAAAGTGAGTCAGATAAATGGATAAAGAAGATGTGGTGTGTATATATATATATATATATATATATATATATATATATATATTTGTGATCACCAAGTAGTATACCATTGTATATACATACGTATATATTATTGTATATATATACATACATACATATATATACACCTATACATACATACATATATATATATATATATGTGTGTGTGTGTGTGTGTGTGTATGTATATATATACACAATGGTATACTACTTGGTGATGACAAAGAATGAAATATTGCCATTTGCAACAATGTGTATGCACTAGAGTGCATTATGGCTAAGTGAAATAAGTCAGTCAGAGAAAGACAAATATCATATGATTTTACTCATATGTGGAATTTAAGAAACAAAACGGATAAACAGAGGGGAAGGGAAGGAAAAATAAAATTAAGATAAAAACAGAGAGGGAGGCAAATCATAAGAGACTCTTAACTATAGAGAACAAACTGAGGGTTACTGGAGGGGAGGTGGGCGGGAGGATGGGCTAAAGGGGTGATGGGCATTAAGGAGGGCACTTGTTGGGATGAGCACTGGGTGTAACATGTAAGTGATGAATCACTAAATTCTACTCCTGAAAGTACTACACTATATGTTAACTAACTTGAATTTACGTAAATTTTAAAAAAAAAGTTTTTTTAAATACAAAAAAATAAGGTGAGTCAGTACCATTTTCTCTAAACGTAAGCTTCAAAAATACAGTTCATAAAATATCTTTAGATGTTTCACTTTGGATATTTCTTATAGATGTTAATGAATAACTGTGGCAGTATTAGTCAGATCTGATTCACACTCATTAAGGAGTAACTTCCTTCTGTGCAGTAGAAATACTCATTGTGTTTTTCTGACACTTTGTATAGAATTATCTATTCTGATCTGCACAACAACCCGTAAGGGGAAAGGCAGGCATTATTATTGTCAATTTGCAAGTAAAAAAAAAAACTTGGAATCAAGAAGAATTCTGTATTTTCAGGTTTAAAATAATTGTAAAGACCATCTGTGTAAACCATGTACCCAATGCTTGACAGCCCTCTGTATCTCCTACTTTGTCTATAAATACATCTAGCAAAGGGCGGGGGGCACACATATCATCTCCGGCGAGAGTATTCTTAAACTGACCAGATCTGAACTTGAGGAAACTTTTCCTATGGTGAACCAAAATCCATTCACATAATCTCAAACCTCGGGCCCTAATTTATCTTTGAGGCCACACAAGACAAATTCAACTGTCCTTGGACAAACATGCTTGGCAACGTCTCCCTCGTGTTCTTTCGTTCAGGCTAAACATGTTACTTGTTCGACAATTCTTCCTATCTTAAGTATATATATAATATATAAATAATATATTTTACATTAACTTAACATATACTTACACATTAATTTATGGTATCGCTTTATATTTAATAAATATATAATATAACATATAATGTATAATTATACATTTATGTAAATACATGTAAATATCTGTTACAATCTGTATATATAGGTCCTAAGTACTATTTTTCTCTGTAAGATTTTATACCCGCCTATGGAAGTAGAGCTGAATGTCATCTGATTGTATTTTTTAGCCAAGCCAATATATATTTGAGTAATTACTATATATCCCAAATTTGACCAGCACCTATGGAAAAAAACAAAGTGGTATAACATACGGTAACTCTCCTCAGTTTATAGTCCAGTTGGAGATACTTAATTTTAAAAGCATATAGAATACTCCAAGTAAGGGGCGACTGGGTGGCGCAGTCGGTTAAGCGTCCGACTTCAACCAGGTCACGATCTCGCGGTCCGGGAGTTCGAGCCCCGCGTCAGGCTCTGGGCTGATGGCTCAGAGCCTGGAGCCTGTTTCCGATTCTGTGTCTCCCTCTCTCTCTCTGCCCCTCCCCCATTCATGCTCTGTCTCTCTCTGTCCCAAAAATAAATAAACATTGAAAAAAAATTAAAAAAAAAAAAAAAGAATACTCCAAGTAAAATTAAATACTCTATTATCTGATGCTAATTATAACTGCAGTAGGAATTTATAGGATTATCAAGTACAGGTCACATATGCCCCAATTTCTGTCGCCTTGCCCATGGCAGACATTGCTAACAGCCCACTGTACTGAATGCTGAATCTGGATCCATTAACTTTAGAATCCTTCTCTAAGAGAAGTACCTTAAAAGAAGTAATTAAAGCTAAGTCCGGTGGATATCTAGAGTTCATCTATACCTTGCTAAATTAGCTCTTAGAAAACTGAGAAAATATGTTAAATGTGTTTGACATATTTTCCCTCAGAGTTTATTACTGGTTTTGTTATCACTATAGGTTATTATTATAGGTTTTTATAGAAATTATTTGTTTTGAAGTGGAATTCTGTATAAGAAGTTTGACTTATGATAACAACATGCTTTAATAAAATTCCTCAGTGCCCCATTATGGTTAGAACTTATACTCTTCTTTTTCAGGTTTCTAAATTTACAGTTTAGAAATGACTGAAATAACAGTTTGTCCATCAATAACGACAGAGGGACCTAAATGGACTTCTATAAAACTAGGAATATGACGGGATGTTTTTCCTTTTCCACAAAGGAAACAATAAAGAGAACAGTTAAATATTTTTCCCCAAAGTCACAACTAGACAGACACACATGCACACACATATGTAGAATGCTCAATAATTTGATATCCCCCTCAGATATTTTATTTGCAGAGTTACTACAAGATATCTAACTCCTTTTCTATGTTTCTTTGGTTAGGGACTAGTTTAGACAGGCTGAGCCTGAGGACATAAAACATTAAAAGGCGTTTTATCAAAGTTAGTATCGTTTTCTTCACCAAACCCTTGGTGGTTCCCTGGTAAAAACTTTATGCCTCTACAATAATCCTGGCCTCAGGGTGTATGGGGGGTGGAAAGCATAAACCCAAAAGAGGCAAAAAGTGACAGCCCAGGGCAAGACAATGGGAAGTGTCAGCCTTCCTCTGTTTCCATAGCGCAAGTAGTGTGCACCTGCACCTAGGAAATATCTGATTTGCTCTGGGGATGATTCTGGCTCATCTGTCAGTCACCTGTCTTTCTTAGGCCAAGGTACATGCCTGGTACTTTCTGAGCACAGGGAAGGATTTTGCCTTACAGTAAGTCTTTTCCTTAGCGAGACACAGTAAGGAGAACCCCAAGCTTTGAAACATCCTAGCAGAGTATATGCTTATTAACTTTTGTAAAACGATAATAGTTATAAAAATAGTTTCACCAGCAAGGTACCTATTTGTCCCAGGCATGAGGCACAGGGATTAGCCATTTTTAGAGAATATTTTTTAAAGCCTCTTAGCCACCATTAGAAATGTTTCTGAAACCAAGGCTACGAGGTGGCCCTATCCCTTGACTTGGTATGGATGCTTTCCAAATGCTAGCAGTGGCATGCAGGAAAGAACCCAGGCCTTTGAGCCTCATTAGAATCCACTGTGCTCTCTTCAATGTAGTGCCCTGATAAGATAACAGGAAGCACAATATGTACTATGAGTCACGTTTCTTATACATAAAAAGATGATGACGGCATTCAATCTTGCACTTGGAAACTGACGGTGGCAGCCTCAGACAGGGCACTTAAAGTCTTTGCACATATTTCCAGGTATAAAGAGATTCTCTGTGATCTCTCCTTTGGGTCACTGCCAAGTTGTTGAAGGCACCGATTGAGAGTGCTGGTGTCAAAGGTAAATTTACACTAAGCTGCAAGTGACAGACTGGATCCACGAAGCAAGGACCATCTCTGCCTCGCCAGCCGCTGCATGACTGACACCTAGCTGCAAGCAGGCACTCGATACGCACTTCATGAGAAGTGAACGACTGTGGTAAGGTGACATTCAACTCCAGAGCTAGAGGAAAAGAGACACCTATGAGTGCTCTACCTCCCCTTGACTTTTACCATGCACAACACAGCTGGCTGGTGACACAGGGTGAATAATGAGGGTTAACCACGATGTCATTTTTCTGACTGCCTTCAGTAGGTCACATGGAGTTTATTTTATCAAATTAAAAGATTGTTTTTAATGAAAGAAGAAATACATATTTTGGCAACTGATGTGACAGGAAAAACCTGGTGTGTATTAATGAGGTCATTTCATTATGGACATTAAGCTAAATGAACAGCAGCTATGCTAGGTTCTAGGCTTTTTAAGATACTGGCCCACCTTCTTCCCAGTGAAAGGCTGCTGTGTAGGATAGAAAATGCTTAGCTAATTATAGATGGGGACAGGAGGAGAGACGATTACTCCTAACAGTTGGTGCCTCGAGCCCAAACCATAGTAGTAGAAAGACAAGGTGTTTGGAAGGAAGTCATTATCTTGCTCACCTGAGTCCCAGTGCTTGGCACAGTGACTCGCTCACTGGAAGTACTGAGTAAATTCCTATAACCAATCACTAAATATCAAATGAGTAAATCCTAGTTAAAAGTGGAGAAAGACTGACAACTTTGATTGGAATTATCTAAAAATGTGATAAAAAAAAGGTACCAATCAGATGTCTTAGCCACTTAATGACGGGTCAGTTAGTGATACATCTTTATGCAAAATGAACTGAATAAATACTGCAAATTACAGGAAGAGACACACACACACACACACACACAATTTATTTATTTGGTTTCTTGGATTCCAGAGTCTCCATTCATCTCTTATCCCTGGTGGACATGGACTCTGATAAGAACCCAGTTGAAGGAGGGGCCGGGCAGAGAGATTAACAAGTTTCCAGAGGCAGTCAAGCAGCTTCCTCATTTACTGTGATGGGCTCTATCACAGATGGATGTTCTGGAGGTTACATAAGCTGCAAAGAAAAAATGCAGGTGAATCTGTGGTGTGGGGGAAAAATGGCTACAATAGCTCTTGAAATGGATTGTGTGTCTCTTTCCTTCAAACTACATTGATGCTATCAATTTTCAACATAAATATGTTATCGATAAAAATAAAACCAGACAATGGTACTAGATTTACTCAAATTCAATTATTTGATCATTTTTTCAAGTTTCCCTGTTACTGTGTAAATAACCCAACGCTTCTTTTTTTCTTGTAAATAATGTTTACCTGCTCCTACTGGATAGACTAGAAGAATCCCAGAAAATCCTTAATGAAAAGCTATCTAGGAAACACGAGCATGATCATATGACTCAATGAACAGATTTCAAAAACGTCAGAGGAAGGAGGAAGTGGCTATGGTATGGAAGCACAGGATCTGCAGTCTATTCCTGCTGTCTCCATCCTCTGGGTGACCTAGGATGACTCACATCTCTCTTTCTGAGTGCTTGCAGTGACTCAGTTGTTTTTAAAAAGTTCTCTGTTTAATTCTATATTATGCATAAATTATTTCCTCTGGAAAGCATAATATATGAAATGGTCTTTTTAGTTCCTTCTTCTATCTGTACTTTAAATGAGTTATTTTTTTAATTGTTTTAATGTTTATTTAATTTTGAGAAAGAGAGAGGGTGCAAGCAAGGGAGGGGCAGAGAGAGAAGGAGACAAAGAATCTGAAGCAAGCTCCAGGCTCAGAGCTGTCAGCACAGAGCCTGACGTGCGGTTCGAACTCAAGAACCCATGAGATCGTGACCTGAGTCGAAGTCAGATAGGTAACTGACTGAGCCACCCGGGCATTCCTGGGTGTACTCCAAGTGAGTTATTAACTCCCATTGTTTAGGACACTGAAGTGAAATGTCATTACATTTATAGCATTTAATAGTAAAAAACTAATGATGAAAATATTGTAGAAAATAATTTTCAAAGTTTTGAATTATAGGACCTGACAACAAAGACTTTCACAGCCCAGAAGAAAAAAAAATCTCTATAGGAATTTGGGCATTAGTTTAGGTCTATCAGGAAAACACTAAATGTATCATCTGCAATATCAGATTCAGTGGATCATAATCTTAAAACACATATTCTCAAATTTCTGTGTAGGAATTATCCAGAATTCCAGGACTCAGAAGCTGTGGCCCCATACTGCACTTCTATCCAGTATCCCCTGTGAAAGGTGCAGGTTGCCAGAAAACACTTTTGAGGGACACTATTCCAGGCGGTCATCACCTGTTTCTTTGTCAGTATCTCTTTGAGAGTTATGTTAACATCTATAAATAGAACGACTCATGGGTAACTTTAGGGATTTGGACACAGACTCGCTGTTTGACACTTGTTAATAAAATGAGAAGGCACTTTTAAAGGACAGGCATTTGACCTTGCCTAATGTTTTTATCAATAGACAATGTTTCAACTGAGATTTTTCAGTGTGCTCCTAAAGTTTCTAAAAATGCTTTTCATTGTCTCGTTAAGGCTCTAATGTCTTAATTTTAGTGCAAAAA
This sequence comes from Lynx canadensis, assembly GCF_007474595.2. Classification (NCBI taxonomy): domain Eukaryota; kingdom Metazoa; phylum Chordata; class Mammalia; order Carnivora; family Felidae; genus Lynx; species Lynx canadensis. The sequence continues at coordinate 31,641,398 of NC_044320.2, forward strand.
TTGTGACTATGTGAATAACTGTTTATCAAATAGGTTGTAAAGTACTGCTGAAATGTACACAAATACTAGGTTAGTGAGATTTTGTTTTTTTTAAAAAACATAGTCCTCAATCAATGAAAAACTTAAAGATTCTGATGACAGCAAAATAACAAGTTCTTTGTTACATGATGCTGAGCAGAGGGCACCATTCGTATCAAAGCAATAGTATCAGAAGTCCCGCTAGGACAACTTTGGATCAATGTTCTCTCACTCCATACCACTCCACAGTCACAGAGAGGAATGAGATATTATTACATCATATTTATTCAAGTTTTACTGAGAAAGAACTGTGTGCAAGCATCAAGAGCACAGAGAAAATTGCCACATAGCCAGTTCTTATCCTTGTCCACGGAGTCACAAAAAATGTAAGAAGTGTTAAAATAAGCATATACAAAATGCTCAGAGGGCACCAAAGAGGCAGAAACTGAGTCCATCTGGGGAAGCGAGGAATGCAGGTTTGGAGACGGCTTTTAAACTGGATCACAAAAGGCCAGTGTTGGCTTGAGAAGAGAGAAGTAAATTTCATGCAGAGTGAGTAGGAATGAATGCAAAAGCACAGGGCTGTAAAAGTATCTATTCCCATTCACAAAATCTCAAAGTCCAGTGAAAGAGTGTGTGGGATTGAGTGGAGGGGACACAGACTGGAAGGGTAGGCTGGACACAGATTAATAATAGCATGTATTCAGTCCACACACAATTCACTTATTTCCTTACTTCATCAGTTCTGAGATGGACTTTATTCTTTTCATCTTTAACACCATATCTGTGAATGCATGTAAAAACTTGCAAAGTAGATGCCAGCAGCTTGGAATAAGATCACTTTAAGAAATGTTTCAACACAAATACTCCTGTGAAATAGAGAACAATCTTATGTGGAACAAAACATGGATATCAATGACTCAGAAAAGTCAAGCTTTGACGGCAAAGTTTTAAGAACCTCAGCTTAATTAACCTTCACTTATTTTGCTCATATTTTGCTTTTTACTTAGGTGCAAGAGTAATAGATAAAACCCCCTTTCCCCCCCTAAAAATGTCTAAAAAGTCTTTCAGGAAGAATGAAATTAAAACTCAAAGGGATATAAGAAAGAAAGAACTGTGCCATAGTTTAATGTGCAGATTATTTTTCCTTAGTGGTATGTGAGAAATGTTGTGCTTTGTGATCACAGACATCTTAGATTTGCTAAAACAGGTTACTCAGCACGCGATAGCACGCCGAGGACGTGCCACACTGTGCCAGGCGCTGGGGCTATAATGATGAGCAAGTATGATCTGTTCCAAATCTCACATTGCTTCCAGCCTCCAGTCTTGATGCTGGGCTGAAAGCTTAGACTACGTAGTACATAGGGAGCCCCCAGGGGGTTTTAAGAGCAGGAATGATGTGATGAGATACGTGTTGAAGGAACTTAGCTCTCTCGATGATATACAGGCTGCAGGGCAGGAAAGGAGACTGGTGGTTCAGGGACTAGTTAGAAAGATCTTGAAATCGTTTGTGTGAGATATAATGAGGGCCTGAATTAAGGCACGGCCACAGGCAGAGAAAGAAAGAGGATTTAAGCAACATGATTCCCAATGCTCAGAGTTCTTGATCAAAGAAAACCAGCAGACAATTTAAACTGCCTTCATGCTGATGGAAATTCAGGATAGTATTTGAGAGCTATTTAATCACCAAACAGATTTTTCACTTTGAAAGCGGTATGTACACTTTGGCCTTAAATCACCCAACACCAAGGACAAGGCACTGTGGTGAGCCCTAGGAAAACAAAGAATTGAGTCTTCCCAGGTGAAGGGGAGAGAGATCAACAGATGATGTGATTACCCCAGTGTGTGGTGTGCAGTAATAGAGAACTAAGGGAGGCAGTGGGAGAGCTCAAAGGGGAAGCACTGGCCAGAGGTGGGAATCATCTCCAAGGGGGAGTCACATGGGACCAGACGCTTGTAGAAGCAGTACAAAGAGCCCACAAGGTAGGCATTGCAAGAAAGAGGGTTCTGGGCGGAGGTAAGCCTGTGTAAAAACAGAGCTGAGAAAGAGCAAAGCATATAGAGAGTAATTTTCAATATATAGACATGCTTACTGACAGTGGTGAGAAACAAGGGGGCCTTTAACCCAAGGGACCTTACATCACATTAAAGTGTTTCAATTTCATTCTAGAGCACTATAGACCCACTAAAGGATTGCCGATATTTCCACTGAAATAGGCCTTTGAAAAATTTTAGGACTCTAAATTGGATTACATATAAAATGAACCCTAAAAAGAGTTTTCAGCAAGTTACAAAATAGATGATAAAACGCAAGGGAAGAGATGACTAGTAAGTCCTATTAAAGTATGCAATTAATTTAAAATGCTTCTGGGGCGCCCAGATGGCTCAATCGGTTGGACAGCCAACTTGGGCTCAGGTCATGATCTCACAGCTCCTGAGTTCAAGCCCTGCCTCGGGCTCTGTGCTGACAGCTCAGAGCCTGAAGCCTGCTTCAGATTCTGTGTCTCCCTCTCTCTCTGCCCCTCTCCTGCTCACACTCTGCCTCTCTCTCTCTCTCCCTCTCAAAAATAAACATTAAAAATTTTAAAAATAAAATAAAATGCTTCTGAAAAAGCGAAGTGTTGGGAGCAGTAAACTGCTGACCAATTTAAAATCCTGTTTCTTTACAAGTCCAATTTCAAGGAATGGGTGGCTCTGTTTTCAGAATTATTCCACGATGCACTTTGATGTAATGGAAAAGGTGTCCATAGATACTGAGTGGTCTAAGGATCCTTTTTTGTAAAGACAGCAACATATGGGAAATTTTCCCAGTTTATTCAAAGTTTCTCTCATATTTCTACACATAGTATGCCTAAGGATATAAAATAAAAATGATTATTTTAACATCACCATGTTGGTTTACGATCATGTTTACAGAAAAGATTTAAAAATAGTGCTGTTTTTGAGTTCAGACTTACATGGATTTCACAAATTTAAGAAACTAGAAAGCCATATAAAATTTAGCTAATATCATCTTCTCTTTTGGATATATGTTTGGCATCCATGTTGTATCATTTTAAAGTTACCATCGAAGAATGAATGAAGTTCATTTGTCCTGAGTCTTTGATTACACACATGACCTTCTGAAAAAGAACTATCAAATGCTGATGGAGTCAGAGACAAGACCACGGTTTGTGTGCTTCACGCAAAAAACTGTTTTGAAATACGTGGCAGACTTTGGGGCCCCAAACTGTGTTCACAGCAGGCATCTAGTCCAGTGTACTCCCCTGCCTCACATAATCTCATGTCCTCATGCGGTTTTAGTTACTCACTGCATGAGCATTGCAGCAGCCTTCCTGATGGTATCAACCATATTTGTTATTTACACGTGCGCAGCCTTCCTGATGGTATCAACCATATTTGTTATTACACGTGCGAGTCCACTTCACCCACTAACCTGTATAACTCTGAAGAACAAGAATCGTATTTTCTTCATGTTGGAATCTTTTTGTAACAAAAAGTCAAATGCCTTGCCAAAAAGAAGCTAAAAAAATCTATGTTGAAGTAAATTACAGATGCGTACAATACTTAACAATTTTTATTGCTAGTCTCAATAGATAGTAGCATTTCTAGAAAACAAAATTTCGTACTATATAAACTTTGTTTCTTAGTGACATTTTTAATTTTTTTTAATGTTTATTTTTGAGAGAAAGACAGAGCACAAGCAGGGGAAGGGCAGGGAGAAAGGGAGACACAGAATCCAAAGCAGGCTCCAGGCTCTGAGCTGACAGCACAGACACAGGGCTCAAACCCATGAACCGTGAGATCATGACCTGAGCCAAAGTCGGACGCTTAACCAACTGAGCCACCCAGTCACCCCTCTTAGTGCTATTTCTGAATCATTAATGCTCCCACCAGCATATGTCAAACATCATCAGAACCAACATTTGAAAAACAAGAAAAATCATCCTATTATTCTGAATTAATAATAATTTTCAGACAAATTGCTTTAATACTGGGGGGCACCTGGATGGCTCAGTTGGTTAAGTGTCTGACTTGGGCTCAGGTTCGGCTCAGGTCATGAGCTCACTGTTCGTGAGTTCGAGCCCTGCATCAGGCTCTGTGTTGACAGCTCAGAGCCTAGAATCTGCTTCGAATTCTGTGTCTCCCTCTCTCTCTGTTCCTCCCCCCCTCTGTCTCAAAATTAAATAAAGATTTAAAAAATTTAAAAAAAAACCCGAACTTGCTTTGAAGTGAATGATTATGTGTACACAAACTTTCTCAAAATGTCAAAATTATAAGAACAAATCCTTGATTCTAAATAGTACGTGTTTAAAGAATGACATGTTTACTGGACATGTTTACTTCGACATGTTTTCTGGATAAGTTTTTGTTTCCAAGTGAGTCGAATTCATCTGTATAACTAAAATACATATTTACATTACAGCCAGCATATACACTTGTAAGATTTCCGATATTATGCACTCTGAGGCAGCCCTAGACTCCAGATGGCCCAGAATAGAATGTTCAGAGTATCAGAGTATCAATGTTAAAACTAACATTCTCAGATGATTGTATTCTTGTCATCCTCAAGAACACACGTGCGCGCGCGCGCGCACACACACACACACACACACACATACACACACACACACACACACACACACACACAATACTAAACCCTGAGTGAATAAACACAATGTAAATTCTTTTTCAGACATTTAAGATGTGAATGGAGTTAGGCTCCACATCTCTAGCTTTGATGGGTCCCACAGGAGCACAAAGAATGTGTTACCTTCTCTCTCATTTCCCAATTCCTGATGGAACCAGTTCTCACTATCTTTGCTGCTTTCCAGAATACTGCCAGATAAGCAAACTTGCTTTAATTCTAGAAGCAGGAAAAGTTAAACAACCCAATGAGCTTCATGTTCTTGAGAAATAAGAAAATGGAATTTTCTGAGGCACAAAGGAGAAACACTCATCATTGGGAAAAAAAAGAAAAAAAAATCCCTCTCAGAGCTCTATTAAATAGAAATACAAAAATATTTATGGAATAATTCTCCTAAGCTCACGAGATACCAAGATGGCTTAGAGATGTCTGTTCACTCTATATGAAATACTGGTTGGTGCCACAGGAGGTGTGGGACTTTGTTACATAAACTGTTGCATCAGCCATGGGAAGGATATTCTTATAGAGAATATCCCTAGCAATGTGTTTATCTCAGAGCTTCCTGTCCTTGTTTATTGTTTTGATTGCTTTTGTTTCTCCTTTCCAATCCAAAGTTTAGGACTGCAATGATTTAGTGCATCTTTCTCCTATGAGTAAAGTTTAACATTACATGGACATTTCCTAATTTTTACATTTCCTAAGTCCTTCTGGTTCTCTTCAAGGAATCTAAACTTAAGATACTACATACAGTCAAACATGATGATATCAATTATAGTCTTAAAAGTGATGGGAGCATTGAAATGTGCACTTGGGATGTGGCCAGGCATGATTTTTATCAAGTAATCACTAATAAATTACAGTACTATGAGGAATGCCTTCATAATCACACCTTAGCTTTGGTTAAAGCATCTAGCTCATCTCACTATCAGGTGTCTATTTCAAACACTTAAAAAAAACTGATCATTCTCTTATTCAAACATCCATCATAACATGAATAAATTATGGCATATCCATCCCATGAAATATTATATAGGAATGCAAAGCTGAGCTATAATTACACTGGCCTAGAGTACACATCACTCTACTATGATAGGTAATTTTGTAAAATACCAAATTTCAGAGTAATGTTCATAGTATATTGTTATTTTTGTTTAAAATATGTATGCATGTGGGAGAGTACACAGGTGTTGTTTAAGTCTGAAGAAAAATGTGGAAGGATATTCTTCACTGCCAGGAGAGTATTACTTAAAAAGGGGATGCAACATAATTTTTTCCTTATACATGCATATAGTGTTTTATTTATATGAATAAGAACATGTTTTGTAAGCGTGACTTACTAATGAAGAAAGTGCAAGGAGAATTTTTAAAAATTAATCTTGGACTGAATATGTTCTAACTTTTCAAATTTATTAATTACCAAGCTACTATTGACCCTATTGCTACATTTACTAGTTGTGTAATGTTGGGATATGTATTTACTCTTTTTATACCTCAGTATATTGATCACTACAATAGTAATTATTACACCAATTTCACAGAAGTGGCTGTGATAACTGCTGATACACAGAAAGCACAGAATGTTCGCTTGTATTAAACAGTAACTGTCATCTTCTAATATAAGTGGTGGTGTATCTGGGGCTATTTCTAAAGAAATAATTTGCTAAAGTTTCTGGAAGACACCACTGGTTTTGTGACTAAAGCATGTTCTGTGTAACTACCTGCTTTTTGGCTCAGAACTTTGGATAGTTTTCCTCATTTAAATGTTGGCGGAAGGAAGGCAAGAACTGCAAGTATTTCTCATTATTAAACAAAGAGTCAAAAGTGATCAAAGGGATATCATCTGCTGTAGCGGGTTAATTCTTAATTAGGAAAGTTTAACTTCTAAAATTTCTTTTTAATTCAAGCAAAATCTATGTGCTTTTAATTAAGTTTCCAGATGATTGTGGTTTTCTAGCTTCCAAGATGCAAATTCATGGTCAACTATAAATATCAACCAGGCAGCAGAATGCTAATTAAGTAATCTAGTTAAATACTCGAGTTTCAAAAATTATGTTCTTTTCCCAACCTACCCCCTTGCAAACTTCATATAAGAAGAAAGAAAAAGCTTTAATTATTTAAAATAATGTAAGATAATTTTGATACTTGAATAATGTTAAAAATATCAATACTGTTGACTGCATCTTACTGAAATAAAGAAAAAGAAAATGCAGTCTTATAGCAAAAGGAGAATAATAATAATAATTATTATTATTATGATTATTATTAGTGAGTAAAGGGAATTTAGTTTAGTTCTGAGGGTGGGAGATGAGTTTCTGCACATCTACGATATCCAATATTCTAAAAGATCCCATGGAGCACCTGGGTGGCTCAGTCAGTTAAGCGTCTGACTTCGTCTCAGGTCATAATCTCATAGTTCGTGGGTTCGAGCCCCACGTCAGGCTCTGTGCTGACAGCTCAAAGCCTGGAGCCTGCTTCAGATTCTGTGTCTCCCTCTCCCTATACCCCTCCCTGGCTCGCACTCTGTCTCTCTCTCTCTCAAAAATAAATAAACATTAAAAAAATTTTTTAAAGATTACATAGGCATCCACCACTGCCCAGAAACAACTGAAAAGCAAGAATATCCAATAGATTTCTATGTTGCTACACCTACTCCATTTTGTTCATTTAAAACAGAAAGTGCTCAGAAAGCTATTATTCTCAGAGAAACGTAAATAAAACTTTTCACGTAATTTTCACTTTTTCAAGTAATCATTTAAAAATGATTTTAAATAATATAGTAAGCTCAATACAACATACTGAAATATATAATAAGTGCTTACAATAGTTTTAATGTAAAGTAAAATGTATGATGATCTCCCCATGCCATTTAAATCATTTAAAGCATACAGTAAGAGGTGTTAGTAACTGGTGACGCCGAGATAAAAATAGGAGAAATATCATTTAAAAATTACAAAGCATTATGGTTTTGAAAGGGATCAGATGTAATGGATATAGTAAACCAAGCAGGTCAGAAAGGTTTTCTCTTTCTATAGTACCTATGCCTTTGGCAGTCTGCCTTGTTCTTGGTCCCATTTCACCAGGAAACAAATGGCTACAGAAATCCATATGTTTGCTCCCATAAGCACAAAGATTTGATTTCCCACTTGCACAGAAATCAGAGATCAATTTGATAATGGAACTAGGAAATGTTTCTGCATAATAACAGAGGAAGTAACAACAGACAAAGCTGGTAGATCCCACCTACCCTGGGCTGTTTTTGTCCTTCGTCATTTCTGTGCAGGTGAGCAGGCAACCTTATAGCTGTGTGGGAGCCCAGTCTGATCTGATAAGTGTTCTGTTACCAGTGTGCCTGGCACTTGATGTCTCACAAGCTCCACCCACACCTCCACCAAGGGCCAGTGGTTGGGGGAGGAGCCAGTATGCAGAAAAGCATCCGAGGAAAAAGGGACCCTAAAGTCCACACAGCAAGCTGTTATCCCCCATATAGAAAATGCCGTTTAGTAAGTACAAGGAAGCCGGGTGTTAAATGCAGTTGTTCTTTACTCATTTATGTGAGAAATATGCTTCGATGAGTGTGTTTTTCTTTATAGCATATAATTTAAACCATACAATAAGAAATATTAGTCAATGATAGGGAGCACTAAGGTGAAATTTCCTTGTAGCATACAAAGAAAACACAGAAACAATTTAGAGATAGTAGCAATATCAGACTTTTAACCACCAAAGAATAACATTGATGTCTACACCATTCTCATTATAATTCACTCACTGCATTCTTACTAAGTGCTAGGCATTGTGCTAAGTGCTTTAAATGTATTACTTAATTAATCTCAGTGGCCTGTGAGGTAGGTACTACTCATATTTTCATTTAACAGAAGGAAGAATGGAATATTTAGCAAGTTGAGGAACTTGCTTAAGGTCAAATAACTAGTAATTGGCAGAGATGGGATTTGAACTCTGCGTTTTGTTTTTTTTTTTTAATTTTTTTTTCAATGTTTATTTATTTTTGGGACAGAGAGAGACAGAGCATGAACAGGGGAGGGGCAGAGAGAGAGGGAGACACAGAATCGGAAACAGGCTCCAGGCTCTGAGCCATCAGCCCAGAGCCTGACGTGGGGCTCGAACTCACGGACCACGAGACCGTGACCTGGCTGAAGTCGGACGCTTAACCGACTGCGCCACCCAGGCGCCCCCTGAACTCTGCGTTTTAAGACTCCTAAGACTGACTTCCTGACCACTTTATCATATTTCCCTCACATTATTACATTACTTTCAGTAGATCCCTCATGCCACCAGAACGCTCTTCCTGATTATTAAAAGAAAAATACTCAGATAAGATATATTTAGTGATTTAATGTGAAGCATTACAACAGATAAGCCTCATTACTGTTGAATTAATACCCTCAAAAGGTTTTAAATGCCTTTAAAGAAATATTTAACCTTCAATGTGTTTTCAAAATCTGGGGTGTAGATGATAAAATAATAAAAGTCTGCAACTCATCACCAAAAAAAAAAAAAAAAAAAAAAAAACAAATAATTCAATTAAAAAATGGACAGAAGACATGAACAGAGATTTCTCCAAAGGAGACCTACAGATGGCCAGCAGATACATGAAAAGATACTCAACATCACTCATCATCAGGGAAGCACACATCAAAACCACAACAGGATATCACCCCCCACCTGTCATAATGACTAGAATCAAAAACATAAGAGACTCTTAACTACAGAGAATAAACTGAGGGTTGCTGGAGGGGTGCTGGGTAGGGGGATGAGCTAAATGGGTGATTGGCATTAAGGAGGGCACTTGTGATGGGCACTGAGTGTTATATGTTAGTGATAAATCATTAAATTCTACTCCTGAAACCAATACTACACTGTATGTCAATTAACTTGAATTTAATAAAATCTTGGGGGCGCCTGGGTGGCTCAGTTGGTTAAGTGTCTAACTTCAGCTCAGGTCATGATCTCACAGTTTGTGAGTTCAGGCCCCGCATCAGGTTCTGTGCTGACAGCATGGAGCCTGGAGCCTGCTTCAGCTTCTGTGTCTCCCTCTTTCTGCCCCTCCTCCACTCACTCTCTCTCTCTCTCTCAAAAATAAGCATTAATTTTTTAATAAAATCTTGTTTTAATAAAATAAATACACACACACAAGAAACAACAAGTATTGGCGAGGATGTGGAGAAAAAGGAATTCTGAAATGTTGGTGGGAATACAAACTTGTGCAACCAGTATGGAAAACAGCATGGAAATTCCTCAATAACTTAGAAATAGAATTACCATATGATCCAGTAATTTCACTACTGAATATATACCCAAAGAATATGAAAACACTAGTTCTGAAAGATACATGCACCTCTATGTTTATTGCTGCATTATTTAAAATAGCCAAAATATGAAAGCAACCCAAGTATCCATCAACAGATAAATGGATAAAGATGATATGGTATGTATATAATGGAATATTACTCATCCATAAAAAATAATGAAATCTTGCCATTTCCAACAGCAATGGGATGGATCAAGAGGGTATAATGAACTAAGTATATGTATATACTTATGAGGGTATATATGGGTATATGAAGTATATGAGGATATATGAAATAAGTCTGTAAGAGAAAGACAAATACCATATAATTTCACTCATATGCTGAATTTAAAAAAACAAAACAAACCAAGAAAAAAAAAAGAGACAAACAACAAAAACAGACTCTTGGGGCGCCTGGGTGGCTCAGTTGGTTAAGCATCCAACTTCAGCTCAGGTCATGATCTCACAGCTTGTGAGTTCAAGCCCTGCATCTGGCTCTGTGCGGACAGCTTGGAGGTTGGAGCCCGTTTCAGATTCTGTGTCTCCCCCTCTCTCTGCCCCTCCTCTAACTCTCTCTCTCTCTCTCTCTCAAAAACAAATAAAACATTAAAAAAATTAAAAAAAACAAGACTCTTAAATATAGAGAACTTGTGGTTAGCAGAAGGGAGGTCAGGGGGCAGGGCATTGTGTGACATAGATGAAGGGGATTAAGAGTTCACTTATTGTGATGAGCACTGAGTAACTTATAGAATTGGTGAAACAATATAACATTGTACATTGACTATACTGAATTTATTTATTTATTTATTTAGCTATACTGAATTTTTAAAAAAATAATTACAATAAAGAAATAAAGTTGAAATGTGGAAGTACACTAAAAACATTAAGGCACAGATAGAGCAAATATGAAAACCAGATAATAAGATTCAAGATTCAAGCAGTGTAATGGGAAACAAAGATCCTTTCACACCTGACTAGGACTGACAAATCAAGGCAGTACGTCTCAGTATTTAAACAATGATCATAGTCATGACCCTGAGTTATCAATATTTCTAAAGTCAGGAAAACATGCCATACTTTTTAAAAAGCTGTCCTTCAAAGTTATTTTAAAAGTTATTTGTGCTAAGCTGATCATTCTCATGAAGGTATAAATTCCCTTAAGAGTTTTTAAAAGCCCTCAGAACCTTCAATATAATGGATTCTCTTCACATGTTTGTTAAACAAATTAAAGGAGTGTATACGTAAAATCTGGAAAACTCTGAGACAGACAAAACATTAGAATTAGTGACATCCCTGCATTACCACTTAGGAGCAATCATTTGTTGAACTCCTTCTATAAGCTAGTAACTTTGCATATGCCATTACTAATAAACAACAACACAGAAAAAAATAAATACTGGTATCCCTATTTTACAGATAAGGAAACTGAGATGTTGAAAATTTATGTAACTTACCCAAGTTCACAAAACATGTAATTAGCAGAGCCAGGATTCTAACTCAGAGTGCTTGATCCCAAAGCCTGGGATATCAATATCTATGTATTAAATTAATTTCAGAATCAGTTTTATTTGATTTTATTTCTATTTTAAATATTATCCACATGTACTTAATCTTTGAAACATGGTCTAATATTTATATCTTCATAAAAGACAGGGAGATAAAATGGGTTTTAAATTCCATTTCATAGAGGATTACCAAAACTAGAATGGTTTTTATCAGTTGAAAATAAAAAGTAATCAAGTCTGGTTAAAAATATTCTGTAAACATGGTCCTTAGATGTAAGGACCAGCATCATCACAAATACAAGGAGCAGAAAGAGTAAAACATAGCTCATTTAAAGGATAGGTTGGGGTGGAATGAAAACTTAGATTTCTTCCACCAAAAATCATTGCAAAAATTCAGTTTCTAAGTGGAGAAGCCCCCTAGGAGTTCAGGGAAGCATGAAATAGGATAGCCCCAGGGCATTTCCACACCTTGACTGGTGAAGAGAAGCAGAAATGAGAGCAGTGTCTTCAGACTACAGACCAATCTGTTAGGGAGCCACATTTGCACACAACCAGGGGTCCTCCTTGCTGACTTCTGGAAGGCTAGAGTGAAGGGGAGATGAGCCACCTCTCATCACACTCCTACTTTTCACTCTCATCCATCTGCTCAGACTGGAGAAGCAAACTGTCACAAAGCCAACCTCCGTTTCACAGCCTAGGAAGAAAGGCCTCTGTCTGCTTCCCTCTGCACACGCTGGGGTTTGAAAATTATGCCCCGACTGTGGTCTGTCTTGTTAATGCTTCTATTCACCAGCACCCCTACCCCACGAGAAGTTAAGGCCAACTTGCTCGTAATGTAGGACCTAACCTGGTACCACAAAACGATCTGGTTTTGCCACTCTACTTCAGGAGGAGCTGTTTTCACTGCCCTTTAAGAGAAGAACAGGAGTAAGATATCTCTTGCCAAGTGTAGAAATTTTCCTAAGGCTTTGCAATCTGAACAGTGCTAAGCTGTGAACTAATTAGCATGGGTGTCCTTTTATTTCTTTCCTGAACATTTTTAATCAGGTAAAATCTGCATAAGTAGACATCTAGAGTAAACTTCAAAGGTAAGAAAAAAAGTCTAAAAAAGGTAACAGACGCTGGGCATAGATGGAAATCAAGGAGGATGTCCAAGGATGTCCTTGGCAAAAATGGGGGGAGTGTGCACAGGAGACAGGCATGGCAATAAGGCTGGTATTATTTCAGCACAAGCTGGATGTGGTGCCATCTGGGGTGCTGCCTTGAAACATGACCTAGTTAATAATGAGTACTTCCCAAACTATGGGCACGCGGCTGCTAGCTTCAGTGCCCTGCAGATGGATTCGCTGGCACTATGGAAACGCTAATGTTTGGACAGACTCTTGGAATTTAGCAGTTGGGCCTCATGATACTTTTCACAACCACATCGTTAGTTTGTCTTACCATGATTCAGAGTTCACCCTTCTTGGGTATTTAGTGCCTAAATAAGCCTCTTAAATGACTACAGACTTGTCACCAGCCTGTGAAGTTCTACTAGAAATAAAATAGGTGAGATTGGGCTGTTTTGTCCAATGTGCTACGAGGTTCTTTAATAACAGGAAAGCAGGTGGATATTATCAGAACTGCTTCAGTAGTTGCGATTTAATTCCCTACAAATAAAAGCCTCTGTTGGCAGACTCATTAGACGAAGGATTTAAAAACATCAGAAAAAGAACTCTCCTTGAATTCCTAATGCCTATTGCCCAAGGTCATATCTAATGTATTTTATGCTTGTTCTTAAATATGTGATTTATATTAAATTCTCTCAATGCTAACATTCTGTATGGTGTGTATAGATGGTGGGGATGTGTGTGTGTGTGTGTGTGTGTGTGCGCGCGTGTGTGTGTACACATAAAGTTTCTACAAAAATTTTGGAATTAAATTTTTGAGATGGTAAGTTCCTTTTTAAAAACTCAAACAAGGATTGGGGAGCCTGGGTGGCTCAGTTGGTTAAGCGTCTGACTTCAGCTCAGGTCATGATTTTGCAGTTCACAACCTCAAGCCCTGCATCAGGCTCTGTGCTGACAGCTCAGAGCCTGGAGCCTGCTTCGAATTCTGTCTCCTTCTCTCTCTGCCCCTCCCCTGCTGTCTGTCTGTATCTCTCTCTCTTAAAAATAAATAAACTATATTTATTTAAACTAAGATCAGCTATAAAAATACACAACGTTAACAGTCATACTTGGAAATGGTATGAGTTGGGAAGGTGTTAATTATTTTTATACATTTAACCTGAGGATAATAATTGATGGAAGGGTTGCCTGGGTGGCTCAGTTGGTTGAGTGTCTGACTCTTGATTGCAGCTCAGGTCACGATCCCAGAGTCATGGGATCAAGCCCCACATCGGGTTCCACACTAAGTGTAAAGCCTGCTTAAGATTCTCTCTCCCTCTCCCTCCCTCCCTCCCTCCCTCCCTCTCTCTCTCTCCCTCTCTTTCTCTCCCCCGTCCTCGCCTCTCTCCCCTGCTCACTCTCTCTCTCTAAAAAAATAATAATTGATGAAAAAACATGGATCATTTGGTTAACATACTGTAGTGGTATTTTGATTTCAATGTAGCACTACTTTATATTTTGATATGTTTTCCTAAGATGAAACATAAACCTTGATTTTATTACTATTATTTTAAAATTCCAAGTCTTTTCAATATATTTAACTGCCTTGGGGTGCCTGGTTGGCCCAGTCAGTTGAGGGTCCAACTCTTGATTTCAGTTCAGGTCATGATCTCAGGGTTGTGGGATCAAGCCCCACCTCAGGTTCTGTGCTGGAAATGCAGCCTGCTTGGAATTCTCTCTCTCCCCCCCTCTCTCTGCCCCCCTGACTCACATGTGCATGCACTCTAATAAAATACACACACAAACACACACACACACACACACACACACATTTAACTGTCTATATCAAAAGAGTTAATAACTATAAACCAAATCCAATACCTTCCTAAAAGGAAATAGAGGAGAGTAGAAACTTTGGACAGTAACCTATTCATCAGGAGTCTGATATTTTTCGTATGTATGTACAGGCCTAAGGTAAAATTTACCAATCAAATTGTAATGAGTTGGAAGTTATTTTACCATCTAGTACAGAAAGAAATGAAAATCTCTTTTTATTCTTAACTATACACCTGTAATCGTTCATTAGTAAAATCAGCAGTGCTTTCATCATGTAAGGAAAAGAAAATCACATTTTCATTAAAGATTGTGCCGATTGCCCTATGATATTTATTAGTACTAAGGACAGTTGTGCAGTGGTACCTAGGACATCCCTGAGCACAGCTGCCCAGGAAATGCTGCACACTTTTCTTCAGAGCAGAACCTATTCTACCGTAGTTTCTAGGTGTGGGTGAAGGTGTAGGAATAAACCAATTAATTATAAATCTGTAATATCTAGACAACACTCTGGAGTTTGAAAACTGTTCTTCACTTTGGAAACTACCAATGCAGTTCCACTGACGAAGTGCACCACTATCAGTCCCTTCAATGGAAGAGACAGCAGATATTTTCTCCATTTTACTGAAGCTGAAATAAAAAGTCAATAGAGTGAAATTTTATTCATGTCTCCAAATGATAATTGGCCACAATAAAACCTCACTTATTCAGCAACTTCAACTATCCAGAACTCAGAGGCTGATTTACAAATTCACAAATTCTCAAAGACTTTATCCACAGGAGTGTTCTGTGTGCAGAACTTAATTAGAACCGTACCTATAATAGAACAGATCAATGAAATCAGGAACTGGTTCCTTAAAAAAAAATTAATAAAATTGTAAACTTCTAGCAGGACTTACAAAACGAAAAAGAGACAAAGAGACAGAGAGATCCTAAATAGGTAAAATCACAAATGAGAGATGAGAAATAAAAACCAACACCACAGAAATACAACCAATTATAAGAGAATATTATGAAAAACTATATGCCAACAAACTGGACAACCTAGAAGAAATAGATGAATTCCTAGAATATAAATAACCAAAACTGAAACAGGAAGAAATAGACAACTTGAACAGACTGATAACCAGCAAAGAAATTGAATGAGTAATCAAAACACTCCCAACAAATAAAAGGTGAGGACCAGATGGCTTCACAGGCAAATTCTAAAAATTTAGAGAAAAGTTAATACCTTTTCTTCTCAAACTCTTTGAGAAAAGGAAGAAAAACTTCCAAATTCATTCTATGTGGCCAGCATTACCCTGATATCAAAACCTAGATAAAGACATCACTAAAAAAGAGGACCATAAGACCAATATCCCCGATGACCACAGATGGAAAAATCCTTAGCAAAAGATTAGCAAATTGAATCCAAAAACACATTAAAAAAAATCATTCACCACCATCAAGTGGGATTTATTCCTGGGCTACAAAGGTGTTTCAGTGTTTGCAAATCAATCAACGTGATGGATCACACTAAGAAAAGAAAGGATAAGAACCATATGATCATTTCAATAGATACAGAAAAAGCATTTGACAAAGTATAACATCCATTCATGATAAAAATCCTCAACAAAGTTAAGTTTAGAGGGAACATACTTCAACATAATAAAGGCCATATTTGAAAAACTCATAGCTGACATCATCCTACATGGGGAAAAACTGAGAGCTTTTCCTCTAAGGTCAGGAACACAACAGGGATGTTCACTCTCACCACTTATATTCAACATAGTACTGCAAGTCCTAGCCACAGCCATCAGACAATAAAAAGAAATAAAAGGCATCCAAATCATCAAGGAAGAAGTAAAACTTTCACTATTTGCAGATGGCATGATACTATACATAGAAAACCTAAAAGACTCCACCAAAAAACTGCTAGACCTCATAAATATATTCAGTAAACTCACAGGATACATAATGAATGTACAGAAATCTGTTGCATTTTAATGCACCAATAATGAAGCAGCAGAAAGACAAATTGCACCAAAAATAATAAGATAACCTAAGAATAACCCTAATCAAAGAGGTGAAAGATCTGTACTGTGAAAATTATAAAACACTGATTAAAAAATAATTGAAAAGGACAGAAGTAAATAGAAAGACATTCCATGCTCTTTGGAAAAGCAAATATTGTTAGTGTCTATACTACCCAAAGCAATCTATAGATTTAATGCAATTTCTATTCAAATACCAACAGCATCTTTCACAGAACTAGAACAAACAATCTTAAACCTTTTGAGGAACCACAAAAGAACCCAAATAACTAAAGCGATCTTGAAAAAGAAAAAGAAAGCTGGAGGCATCACAATTCTGGACTTTAAGTTATACTTCAAAGCGTTAGTAGTCAGGGCGCCTGGGTGGCTCAGTTGGTTAAGTGTCTGACACTTGATCTCTGGCTCAGGTCATAACCTCATGCTTTGTGAGATGGAGCCCCGCCTCAGGCTCTGAGCTGACAGTGCTGAGCTTGCCTGGGATTCTCTCTCTCTCCCTCTCTCTCTCTCTCCCCCTTCTGCACTCACACACTCTCTCTCAAAATAAATAAATAAACATCTTTTTAAATGTCAAAACCATATGGTAGTGACACAAAAATAGACACACATATCAAGAGAACAGAATAGAAAACCCAGAAATGAACCCACAATCATATGGTCAATTAATCTTTGACAGAGCAGGAAAGAATGTGCAATGGGAAAAAGGCAGTCTGTTCAACAGATGATGTTGGGGAAAACTGGACAGCAACATGCAAAAGAATGAAACTGGACCACTTTCTTACATCATACTCAAAAATAAATTCGAAATGGATGAAAGACCTAAATGTGAGATCTGAAACCATAAAAATCCTAGAGGAGAACACAGCCAGTAACTTCTTTGACATGGGCCATAACTTCTTTAGATAATGTCTCCTGAAGGAAGAGAAACAAAAGCAAAATTAAACTACTAGGACTTCATCAAAATAAAAAGCTCCTGCAAAGTGAAGGAAATAATCAACAAAACTAAAAGGCATGTATGGAATGGGAGAAGATATTTGCAAATGACTTATCCAATACAGTTAGTATCCAAATTATAGAAAGAACTTATAAAACTCAACACCCAAAAAATGAATAATCCAATTAAAAGTGGGGCAGAAGACATCAATAGACTCATATGTGGAAATTAAAAAACAAAACAAGGGCGCCTGGATGGCTGAGTCGGTTAAATGTCTGGCTCTTGGTTTCGGCTCAGGTCATGATCTCGCAGTTTTCTGAGTTCGAGCCCCATGTTGGGCTCTGCACTGGCAGCATGGAGCTGGCTTGGGATTCTCTCTTTCTTCCTCTCTCTCTCTCTCTCTCTGCCCCTCCCCCACTCACACTGTCTCTCCCTCTCAAATAAACAAATAAAATTTTAAAAGATAATAAAAAATAAAAACAAAACACAGAAGCAAAGGGGATAAAAGAGAAAGACAAACCAAGAAACGACTCTTAACTATAGAAACACACTGATGGTTACCAGAAGGGCGGGGCGGGTGAGGGAACAGGTGAAATAGGTGATGGGGATCAAGGAGTGCACTTGTAATGAGCACTGGGTGATGAATGGAAGCGCCAGATCACTATCTTGCACACCTGAATCTAACATAATACTGTACGTTAACTCACTGGAATTTAAATAAAAACTAAAAGAAAAGAACTAAATGTAAACTGTACTTTTATTAATCTCAGAGGCATGGCTATCTGGTTTCAAGTGATTTGTTCCTTCTCCCGCTGAGGTTTGCAAGATGCAACTCACAAATGTTTGGATGGCAAGTCAGAAGGTGGTTGAAGTGGGCGGGGAGTCCCTATTAAAGGCCAGCACAGGGGCGCCTGGGTGGCGCAGTCGGTTAAGCGTCCGACCTCAGCCAGGTCACGATCTCGCGGTCCGGGAGTTCGAGCCCCGCGTCAGGCTCTGGGCTGATGGCTCAGAGCCTGGAGCCTGTTTCTGATTCTGTGTCTCCCTCTCTCTCTGCCCCTCCCCCGTTCATGCTCTGTCTCTCTCTGTCCCCCAAAAAATAAATAAACGTTGAAAAAAAATAAAATAAAATAAAGGCCAGCACATGCGTAACTGCTATATGGGAAGAGTCCGGAAGAAATGGATTCAGAAAGCACAGTGGTTTAGAACCCCAGATGTAAAAGCATTTGTCAGAAAAGAAAATTAAACTAAATAAAACAAAACCAATTAAAAACCTACAAGAATAAAAAGCCAAAGATATAAATACAATTTTGTTTAAAAAAAATTTTTTTAATGTTTATTTATTTTTTTTTTTTTTTTTTTTTTTAAAGCGTATGCCTTTTATTTATTTATTTTTTTTAACGCGTATTTATTTTTGAGACAGAGAGAGACAGAGCATGAATGGGGGAGGGTCAGAGAGAGAGGGAGACACAGAATCCGAAGCAGGCTCCAGGCTCCGAGCCGTCAGCCCAGAGCCCGACGCGGGGCTCGAACTCACGGACTGCGAGATCATGACCTGAGCCGAAGTCGGACGCTCAACCGACTGAGCCACCCAGGCGCCCCAATGTTTATTTATTTTTGACAGAGAGAGAGAGAGAGAGACAGACAGACAGACAGAGCATGAGCAGGGGAGGGGCAGAGAGAGAGGGAGACACAGAATCCGAAGCAGGCTCCAGGCTATGAGCTGTCAGCATAGAGCCCGACGTGGGGCTCGAACTCGCAGACCTCGAGATCATGACCTGAGCCGAAGTTAGATGCTCAACCGACTGAGCCACCCAGGCGCCCCTATATAAATACAATTTTCAAAAGCAAATGTCTTCTAAATATTAACAACAACAATGCAATCAATGCAATTATCATTACCCATTCTTTGGCTCAGGGTGAGATTCTAAGAACCTTTTGTGTATTATGTCATTTAATTATCTCAACAACAATGGGAATGAGACTTTTATTAAATCTAATTCAAATATAGGTGTGACGGAGAGAGAAGTCATGTAACTGGCCCAAGTTCACATGGCTGGTAAATTAAGAACAGTGCTAATCCAAGTCCAGATTCATCAGACGGGTTAGAGGGCTCCACACCAACATGCCATACCTCTGGCCTCCTATCTCAAACATGCTATCATTTATTGAATCTGAACTGTGGCACAGGTAGGCACTGTTAAGCACTTCATAAATATAATTTGATTTAACACTTACAACAAACCTGTGAGCACAGCATTACTGTCATCTCCATTTTGCAGATGACAAAGCCAAATCTCTCCGTAGTTCAATAGTTTGCTCACCCAGAAAGCAGAAGACTCAGGCTTAGGATCCCACGCTGGTGACTCCAGAGCCCTTGCTCGTTACCCTTGCACTGTCTGCTTTTCAGTGGGGTCCGACAATGCACTAGTGGCATCCTAACACTCTCATACTCAGGCAGTGTCAGTTTAGTGGCAGTACTTTGGTCATACAGCCTAAGTGTACAGATGAGCGCCTTCTTTGGAGCAGGACAGTCCTGAGTTAGAATTCCGCTATTTACTCTCTATGACCCAGGACAAGTTACTGAGTCTGAACTGGCCTCCTCTGAACTGAGGATAATAAAACCCACTTTACATCACAGCCCAGAAAAGAGTAGGTGCTTGGTATTCTCCTACCCACAATGTGGAGTGCAGACCTGGTGAAAAATGGGATTTATGAAACATTCCTAGTTCCTAATCTGGTCAAACAGAATAGCACTATCCAACAGCCATATAATATAAGCCATACACATAATTTTAAATTTCTTAGAATGCACATTAAAAAGAATTACTTTCATCAATATTTTATCTTACCCAGTGCATCCAAAATACTATCATTTCAACGTGATCAATATAAAAATTATTAATGAGATATTTTGCATTCTCTTATTGAATCTTAGAAATTTAGGGTGTATTTTTCACTTACAACACATGTTGACATGAACTAGTGGTTCCTGTACTGGACAACATGATAACATGAAGACATGATGATTGCTATGGTTTGTGATGGGTTTCTCAATCCTTCTCTTTCCTTATTTTAGTCCATTCTGGATATGGGCAATATCAGTCTACAATCTAGTCCTTGTGTACTTCATCTCCTACGTTACCTCTATGCTGACATTCATGGAAGCAATTAGATTCACCGTTATTACAATCTATGTGTAAACAGTCTTCAAAGGTCTGAACTGCTCAATAAGAAGTTGAATGCTCGAAGTACTTTCGTGTCCTATTAAATGGTGCCTTGTATATGCTGACTTTTATATTTATTACATTTATTTATCTTTCTCTTTGCACACATCTCTCCAATTAAATGATAGGCCCCTTAGGGCTTTTCTATGCATCATTATAGCCCTAGCTTCTAGTACAATGTGAAACACATACTAGACAATCAATGCATCTTAGGGATGACAGATGTTCTTGAGAAGTCATCTTGCAGCCTTCACCATATCCACCACAGTACCTTGCCATAGATGCTCAATTCGTTTTGTCTAAGTGAATGAATGTTGCTATACTGGCAATTCAGTGTGAAAACATAGCCACCAAAGAGATTATGTAAGAGGGTTGTAGGCAACCATTTCAAAAAGAACCTCATTTGCCATCCCTCATTCACAGGGAGCTTTTATCAGACTGGGATCATAAACCTGGGTTTCTGGTTCCTAATGCTATACTCTTCCTACTAGTTTATATTATTTCTTTCTGCTTACATTCTTCTGCTTAATTTCTCCAAAGGGGAGAGTACTACTCCCAAAGTAGAAGGTCGAAGACACTGAACTAAAGATTGTTGAAATGCCAAAGACTATTTGAATTGGTGGAAGAGATAGAAAATAGTAGTGTAGCCCTAAAATGAAAGGTGAGGAGAAAGCCTATTCTCTGCTAAATATCCTTTATTTTGGAGATGTAAATAGGAACATTTATTCAATGCAAAATATACTATGAAACATTCCTTTTTTTTTTTACCTTAAATTTAGAAAATGTCTGTCTTCTAGAAAAAATATTTCCCTGTATGTTGATAGCCTTGTTACTTTTGTTAAAAGATATCACAACTACGCTGATGCTTTTAAGTGCCATTTCCTTAACAAAACGGCATAGTTTTTCACAGAAGCACCAGAAATTGAGAAATTATCTCACAATGAATTTTTAAAAACAATTACCTGGAGATGAAGAGATCAGTGTAAAGGATAGGAGAAAGTGCTTTGGATCCTTATATATTTGGGTTTGAATCCTGACTATGCACTTACCGCTACCGGATCAAAGGTACATATAATGGACAGATATTTTATTTTGTTCTGCTCACCAGTCATCTCCTTTGGTGGGGGGTGGGAGGTGGGGGGTGAGGGGATGGAGAGTACAATGTATCACTTCCCTTCTCTCCATGAGGTTTGAGTTGTGGTTGACCCCGTGTCTCTGCCCCGAAGGGAGCATGTGATTCAGGCCCAGTCAATAAGAAAAATAATATTCAATTCCAGAAATGTATAGGAACTGTGAGGAAATAGGCATGGATGGTCTGCTAAGGACTGGTGAGCAGGAAGGATGTAAGCTGGCAGCTGTTGGAAGCCACTCAGCCACCTTAACAGGCAAGGTAATGTGTGAGGTAGCCAACAGAGAGGAAACCACAGCCAAGAGATGTAGAGAGGGAGATCAGGTCCTTTGGGCTCAGTCATGATGGAAGCCAGTTCTATCCCCCAATCTTTACAGGAATCATTAATATCCAGGTTTTCTGTCACTTGAAATCATAAGGTCATGACAAAAACTATAAGTTATCAAACATCTCCTAAGCTTATATTTATTTTTTTAGTGATAAAACAGGCACAAATCACCCATTTTATTAGGCTCTGGTGAGAAGTAATTGAAATTATATTTGTAAAACCCTAGAACATAGTGGGATGCACTCAGTCAATGGTGGCTGTTTGATTTTAAAAGGGGTAGAAAGTGAGGTAGGTAACCATTTGAAGCTAACAAATTATGTTGGAAATGTGGATATCCTACTCACCAGCAATGCAAATTTGAGCAAGACTACATAATCTCATAATTCAGCTTTCCAAATCTGTAAATTGAGAATAATAAGATCCATTTGATAGAAGTGTCAAGCCATTTAGAAATAACATATGTGGGTGGCTCAGTTGGTTGCACATCCAACTCTTGACTTCAGTTCAGGTCATGATCCCAGGGTCATGGGATCGAGCCCTATTTCAGGCTCGGCACTGGGTAGAGAGCCATCTTAAGATTCTCTCTCTCTCTCTCTCTTCTGTCCCTCTCCCCCACTCTCTCTCTTTCTCAAAAAAAAAAAAAAAAAGAAAAGAAAAAGAAACAGAAACAGAAAAAGAAAAAGAAAAAAAAAAGAAATAACATATGCAAGGGCTTAGCTAACTGCCTGGCACATGACCAGCAGTCATAAAATGATAGCAATTGTTTGTTTTTATGCCAATTTCAATAATTACTAACTCCAATATATTTTATAGGACAAGCATTATAAATAGTATCTGTTTTCTTTTTTAGACAGAAAGTCATGATTATTTTAAATTTTTCCTTGGAGAGAAAAAAAACGTCACGTGGATTTCCAAAAACAACTGGTGTGATTTTAAAACGGATGTAACATCCAGAATAAAAGAGTAAAGCCTCACTTTTCTCTTAATCGATCTGACCATTTTGGAACTTGATTTTAGGTTTAGGTGTCCGCAGGATATGGTTGGTCCTGCAGAAATGTTCAACCACATCCTAAAAATCAGTGAATGATCAGAGCACTGCAAGGTGAAGAAGTAAGTCACATGAAGGATGCTTGTCGTATCTGGGGCTGCTGAGCCTAGGGAAGAGAGGAAGGGGATGAGATAGGGCTTCACACTGCAGAGGTGAAGACAGGATGGTTCCAGATGACTGGACAGCAAAGCAAAAGAATGGAGAGATCGTTTCTCTGTTATTTCGAGTCAAAATGTACCTACTTTCCCTAGCTTTGTGGTTACTTCTGCACCCTTCACATCCTACATACAGAGAATGTACAGCTCTTTATCTGGGACATAAATCCATACGTACATGTCCCCAACATGCTTATAAAGTCACACAAACGTACATGAATCATTCAGGCTGTTATAAATGGTTAAGCAGATGTACTGATATTTACCAGAAAAAGGTAGTTTCCTTTCACAGGATCACAAATCCACACGATTGAAAGTAATTAGGGAGAACACCTGCCTGAATAACTTATAAGCACACATTAGTAAATTATGTCGTAGTTTCTGTGTTCAAGTAGACTCTATAAATAGCAGTAAAATTCACAAGTCATTGTTACCAAAAAGAGTCCTTCAGGATCTGCATTAGTAAACTGAAAATAAATGTAATTTGCAAAGAAAATATTGTTATGTACATGCAAATGGGGTCATGTACAAGAACCAATGTCTTCTTTACCCTAGACTTTCTAAATCCAATTAGTCAGCAAGTCATTACCACTCCACCACTACATATATATTAAAAATTTGGCTTCTTTTTCCCACCAATACTATCACCTTATTGGTAGTTCTCAGCTGAGGCCAATTTTACCCCCACCATAGATATTTGGCAACGTGTGGAGATACTTCTGGCTATTACAACTGGACAGAGAGGTGGGTGATACTACGGAGATTTTGTGATAAGAGGCCAGAGATGGGGCTAAATATCCTATAATTCAGAGCACAGCCCCCTAACTCCTCAACAAGGAACGGTCTGGCCCAAAACGTGAATAGTGCTGGGGTTGAGAAATTTTGCTCATATCTAATTCACTGATGCATTTTTCTCCTCTGCCCCACCTTTACTCCTCTTCAATACTTACTCTCCCCACTAATGGTCCCTTACAATACACTTTCCATGCAGTAGCCAGAATGGTCATTAAAATATATAAATGTATAACATAAAAAATATATATTGTGTATACTTATTATACTGTACAGGTTGACCCTTGAACAACACAGGGTTAGGGGAGCTGATCACCTGTACAGTCGAAAATTCATGTATAGTTTTGACTCCCCCAAAACTTACCCACCTTACCAATGACATAGCTAGTCGATTAATAAATATCTGTATGTTTTATGTATTATTCACTGTACTCTTAAAATAAAGTAAGCTGGAGGAAAGAAAATAGTATTAAGAAAATCAGAATGGGGCGCCTAGGAGATTTAGTCGGTTAAGTGTCCAACTTTGGCTCAGCTCATGATCTTGTGGTTTGTGAGCCTGCATCGGGCTCCACACTGACAGCACAGAGACTGCTTGGAATTCTCTCTCCCCCTCTCTCTGCACCTTGCTTGTGCTCTCTCTCTCAAAATTAATAAACTTTAAAAAAAGGGGGAAAAAAGATGAAAACTTTAAGAAAAAAAAGAAGACCTGCTGTTCTTTGAAAAAAAAAAAACAGAGAAAATCATAAGCAAGAGAAAACTCCTTTACAGTATTTTACTGCATTTATTGAAAAAAGTCTGCCTATATGTGGATGCCCATAGTTCAGACCTGTGTCTGAAGGGTCCACTGTAGATGTATGTTATATATTCTCAGTGTATACCATATGTGCTATGTATTATTATATGAATCGTAGTCACTTTGTCATGGGGATTAGTTTGAGCTGAAGGCACCTGGGAAACAGCAAATGCATGAAAGGCATTCTCCTCTTCCTTTTTCTTCCTAAAAGGAAGACATAAAAACTCCCATAGCAAAGATGCCCTGCCTGCAGCAGAAGAGAAGAAACATTCTTCAACCTGTAGTCAAAGCTGAGACATTTCTGTGCAAACAGACTTTGCTAAAAGAATTCTGGTCCTCCTCTGCGCTCCCTGTATATTTTAGTTTCTTGTCCACAATTGTGCAGCCTAGTATAAAAGCATGTAGTTTTGGCCACTTCTATGGATCTTCATTTCCTTGTGAGCGCTCCCCTGTCATGTAAAACGTACATGCTTTTCTTCTGCTACAGAAGCATGCTACATCAGTTTAATTCCAAGATCCAGCTAAACTATCCTAAGAGAGTGGCGGTAAAATTTGGCCTCCCCTACAATATTATTACTAATTATAATTGTTATGTTAATAGTCATTCTTAATATAATATATAATGTTTATATGGATAATATCACACACACAAATATAAATCCGGTCATCCCATTTCCCTGTTAAACGTTTCTAGTGGTTTACTAGAATATCTAGGAATTCCTAGCATAAAATGCAGGTCCTATCCAAGCCTTCAAAGCCCCTTGCTGTCCCACCAGACTTATCTTCTACCACTCTCTCCCTCACTTTCTGAGCCACACGGACCTTTGCATTCCTCCAGCCCAACAAATGTGTTCCTATCTTCGGCACCACTCACTTGCTATTCCTTCCACTGCAAAGACTTTTACTACATGTCGGTATGGCTGATGCCTCCTTCACTTCTTAGCTCAAGTATTACCTCCTCAAAGGTTCCACATGGCCACCACAGCTCAGGCAATTCTACACCCTCCCACAGCCCACCTCACTTTCAGTCACATACTGCCCTGTGTTATCAGCCCCACCGCACCGCACTGCACCTGGGGGTATTATCTCATCTTAGTATTAGTTACTTGTTTCTTATCCCTCTCCCCGACTGATAGTGAGCTCACAGGGTATAGAGACCTCAAATATTTTATCCATAACTGTGTCCCCAGTATCTGGGATAGCACCTGATTCCTAGTAAACACTCAATAAACAACTGACAAGTGAATGAATTATATTTTCTGAATCCATTCAATTTTTCCAGCTTTATTAAGGTAAAGTTGTCATTCAACTTTAACATTACTTTTTAATTTTTCTTCTTTTTTAAGTTTATTTATTTTGAGAGAGACAGAGGGAACATGAGCAGGGGAGGGGAGAGAGAGAGAGAGAGAGAGAGAGAGAGAGAGAGAGAGAGAGAGGAGAGGAGAGAATCCCAAGCAGGCTCCACAGGGTCAGCACAGAACCTGATGTGGGGCTTGAACCCACGAAACTGAGATCATGACCTGAGCCAAAATCAAGAGTTGGACCTTCAACTGACTGAGCCACCCAGGAGCCCCTACTTTTTTTTTTTTTAATATTTTGTTTAATGTTTATTTTTGAGACAGAGACAGAGCATGAGTGGGGGAGGGGCAGAGAGAGCATGGGAGACACAGAATCCGAAGGAACCTCCAGACTCTGAGAAGTCAACACAGAGCCCGACACAGGGCTCTAACTCACACACTGTGAGATCATGACCCAAGCTGAAGTTGGACACTCAACCGAATGAGCCAACCAGGTGCCCCTACTTTTTAATTTTTCTAAGCACAGATCAACTTTTTACATGTTGAAGCAAAGATTAGATTAACAGCTGTCCAAATTATTACCAATTACAAATTAAGGAAATGGAACTCAGCTTTTTTCTTCTTTCCAGAATCATTTAACAATGAGCAAGGCAAAATGACCACCCTAGAAAGCAATTTTTTACATTCTCTATTTTAGACATTCATAGCTTCATATTCAACACATGACATCACTGTTAAACTATGCTGTTTCAAAGCACATTGAAAGTTCCAATTCTTTTGGAAATGGTCTATATTATGCCTCAAATATTATAGCTTTCCCTGAGTTTTCCCAGTGTCTTTTCCTCATCACTTCTTCATTTAACAGTATTTAAAATTTTGTAACAACGTTGGCATTTCTTAAAATTTAGCAAGCAAAATGCAAAACTCTTTGAAAAGTTTCTCTGTGATTTAGTGGAATGTTAGTGTTGCTTAAGCCACTTGGGACAGTAATTCCAATGACCATGTTGCCATACACACCCACACATGCATGCATGCATATAACTCCAAAGTGAAATAATTTAATCAGAGCTTAACATTTAATCTAGTTTTGACAGTAGAACATATATATCTTTATGGCATGATACCAGAAAAGATGAGATTTAAAAGATAACTATAATATTAAATTTGTTCTTTAAAGAAAAATTTTTGTGATGTTGGTCTTTTTCCCTCCTAAAATGACTTTTAGGTTTGCATATGGACATTTGATGGGTAGTAGACTAATCCTCTAAGCAAAAAATAAGTTAATGTAATTACTTCTAGAGATGAATTTAACTGCTAGGAAAAAAAAAACACAAAGGTTTATTCTGTTATACACCTACAAGGAAAAACAAATAAAGCACATTGAAAAGAATGTTTCTTTCAGCAGTGTTTTAGAAAGTAAAAACTAAAAGTAACAATACTCTAGAAGTAAAGGGATGGATAAACCACATGGGGTAATATACCACAGTTAAAATGACTGGGCTGGATAGATGGATGGAGATGATAGACAGATAGATAGATAGATAGATAGACCGATCTCAACAGGGACCTATTTTGAAAGCAATGTTGAATAAGAAAAGCAAGTTGCCACAAGATGCATTCGGTGTGATACAATTATTATACAGATTTTAAAAACACAGAACACCATATTCCTATATTTCGGGGGCATCTACTTTACACAAGCCATTATTCTAGGCACCAAAAGGATGTAATCATAGAAGAATCATAGGACAATTGTAATCATAGAATCCCTGACTAACAAAAGCTTATAATCTTATAAAGGAATAGACAGCAAACAGATAAAAGCATGCAACATATATATACATGCAAATTCTGTCAGGCAGTGGTACACTTTTTAGAGAAAAGTAAAGCCTAGTAAGGGATCCTGATGACAGTTCAACTATAGATTGATTGGTTTCCCCACCCCCACCAGGAAGTGACTTTTGAACAAAATCTGAATCCAGGCAGTGATCTGGTGGAGCCACACGATACAGCCACATGAGACAGGTAATCCAGGGGGCAGGACGAGCAAATGCAACGACCCAGAGATGGAAATTGCCTGCTGTGCTCCCTAAACAGCAAGGGGGACAGAGGAGGCCAGTATGCCTGAAGCACAGGGAGCAAGGAGGACACTGGGAGGCTGGAAGTCAGGCTAGAGGGTGGGTCACACAGAACCTTGGTGAGTATGGCAAGGACTTGGGATTTTTATTCCAGGTGTGATAGAGACCACTGAAGGGCTAAAAGGAGGAAAGTTACATGATCTGATGTTATGTCCTTGAAGGACCAATCTGGGGGCGCCCGGCTGGCTCAGTCGGTTAAGCGTCCAACTCTTCGTTTTGGCTCATGATCTCATGGTTCATGAGTTCAAGCCCCACATTGGGTTTTGCGCTGACAGTATGGAGCCTGCTTGGGATTCCCTCTCTGCCCCTCCTCCATTCATTCTCTCTCTCTCTCTCTCTCTCTCTCTCTCTCTCTCAATAAATAAATAAATAAAACTTCAAAAAAAAAAAAAAGAAATGAAGGACTTATCTGGCTGGTAGGGGGGAGAAGAGATGGCAATGATGGGGTGATACTGTGAGAAAGCAAGGAACAAGCAGAAAAGATGGCAGGCACTGGACTAGGGAAGTAGCAAAATCAGGTGAAAAGCAATGGAACTATGATATGCTTTATTTTGGAGGCAAAGCTACACAGACATTTTTTGTACATAATGTTATATGTAGTAAAAAGAGAAGAATACACATGTTGAATACAGATAGCATTGCCTCTGAGACAGGAGAAAGGGGAATAAGAATATATAGGCAGATTAGACTTTCTAATATTTATTTCTTGAAAAAGAAAAAAAAAACTGTTGATGTCAACATGGTACAAGATTAACATGTGTTAATTCTGGGCTTCGGACACCCAAATGTTTACTTTATTATCTTTGTAATACTCTGCTTTTCATATTATAGAAGAATTATATCCTCTACAGAGGATATAATCCTACTCATGCCAGACACTGGTACAGGTGCTGCGGAAGCTATGAAGTCCTCATCGAGTCTATATTCTGGGCAAGGAGGCAGACAGTGACAAAACATACATAATATAATGCCATTTTGGATTGGGGGATAGGAAGAAAAATGAAGCATGATGGCGGAGTTATTCAAAATGGGTTTTAGTTTAGTTCTCTTATAAGAGAAATCTAACATTCAGCTATATCTTTGTGGTTATAAATCATAAATTTAATAAAGCATCACAGGAACACGGGGAGCTGATAGATACAGGGAGATTAAGAGCAGAAACCCTGGGTTAGAAGTTGGCAAGTGCTCCAGTTATCCGCTCTGGCTTAAAAAACAATGTATCCTCATCACCATCATGTCCAGATCATTCTTATTATGAAGTCTCATGATTCTTCAAACCGGGAAATTGGACTGGGCACAGTGGGGATGGCTCATCTCTACCTCTTGACGCTGGAATTTCAGCTGGGATGGCTCTAAATGCTGGGGCCTGAAACAGCTGTAGTTCGTTTAGCATATTTTGCGTTTCCTCAGAGTGCGGTGGCCTCAGGATAGTTAGACTTCTATCATCTCAGGTGTCCAAGAATCAGTGTCCCTGGAGTTTTGGACAGAAGCTGCAATGATCTGTATGATCTAACCTCAGTATTCCTAGACCATCACTTCTGCCATATCCTATTGGTCAAACAACCCACTAAGGCCAGCCCAAGTCAAGGAAAAGCTCATTCAACTTCACCTCTCAATGGGAGGAACAGAAGGAATTTAATCTACCACAGCAAATTACCTAATGATTCAGAGATGCATTAATTGAATCCGTAAAATGGAGCAATAATATTTACTTGAAAGAGTTATAGGAATAACAACGTATGGAAACTGACTAGTAGCTAACAGGATTACGAAAATGGTTTGTCCCTGTACCCTTGCCAGAAACTAACAAAGTCTTCCAAACCATCTTCATCTGAAATGTGGGGGCTCCTGGAAATCCTTGAAGTCTGCTGGTACTGGAAGACTGGGATATTCATAGGAAGGCTCTATTATTTTTTCCAGAATTTGGAAGGCCATGATGGGAAGATAAACTGAAATGCCAGATCGAAGATACTCCAAACTCTGTGCATCGGTCTTCTCAAAGTTCTATGACTTCTATAAAGTAAGCGGCAGCTTTTTCTTGTGGAAAAGGTAGAGTATCATTTTACACCCAGCAGGTGTTGAGAAGAGGAAAGAGGTAGGCAAGTGAAGTCTTGATTCTTAGAATTATAAAATCAATAAAGTTTTCTTCCTGAAGCAGCTGTTAAAACCAAGCTATTTTGAACACAGTAACGAATGTTCCTTCACTTAGCTCTGAAATGAAGTCAGATAGGTAAAGAGCACAATTCTACATCTGAAGAAAGTATGGGATAAACATAACTTTCATTCCCATCTGTGCTAGATACAACTGTATTTTTTAAATGCTAATTTCATCCTATTGGTTCTCTTTTAAGACTAGGCAAACTAAACTGGTCCATTGGCTTATATAACACATGAAGTTCCTTTCAACTCTTTGCAACGGGCCTTTGGATGTCTGAAAAATACATTCATTTTAAAAGGGATTATGACTTCAGGAAAAGTACTTAGAGAGGATAAAAGATACCAGCCTATTATGTAAATGAAAGCACTAAAGTTCTATACACACACACAAAGAATAGGCTACAGAAATCCTTCTATTCTTAGTTTCCATTTTAA
Organism: Lynx canadensis; assembly: GCF_007474595.2. NCBI lineage: Eukaryota > Metazoa > Chordata > Mammalia > Carnivora > Felidae > Lynx > Lynx canadensis. The sequence goes on from NC_044320.2 coordinate 31,672,259, forward strand.
GTGAACATAAATCTCTATAACTGTCACTTCAAAGAGAGAAATTATTACAGAAACTACTGGAAAATATTTACATTGAACATGAATAAGCCTTAAAAAAACGAATAAAATACTGGAGTACATTCGCAAATTTACCTAGCCTTCACAATCATATTTTCTTAGCAAAACTGAGAAACCCAAAGCAGTCTCGGAAACACTCAACCATGCCCAAAAGAGGAGAAAAAAAAAATATATATATATATACATACACATATGTATGTATGTGCATGTATTTATATGTATATGTAGTCTAATAGTCCTCCCCAAAATGGGAGATTTATTGATTTCTGTCATAGATTGCTAAAATAATTATTTTATTTCTTCAGGGTCTACTACCTGACAGATGCCCTGCTGGGATCCTAAGGTAATTAGAAGAAATTCTTAACTATTGAGGAGCTCATTGTGTTGGGCAGGTATCCTCCCCTCCCCACTGGGGGATACAGGGTGGGGAGTGAGGTACTGGGGACCAATTTTATCTAATAGGCCAGTCACTGTTAAGGAATTTCCAGCAAGGAAACAAACATGAGCAGATATGGATCTCTGCAAGATCATAACGGTAAACAGAGGAACCAGACTGCGAGCCCCGGGCTAAGTGACTGCACAGCTCTGGCTTCTTCCTTCTGTGGACAACTTGGGATCTGAATCCTGACTCTACCACCCCATGGATATGAAGTTTTGGACAAGTACCTTAACTGCTCCAAGACTCAGGCTCCTGTTCTGTAAAAGGAGGTTTTAAATGTCTGCTCATGGTTGAGAAGATAAATATTAATGTTTGTAGGGGAAAGTCTCCAGGATGACCATGTGTTACACCCAACCTTGCCAACCATGCATCCCATAACCATGAAATGCTTATATATGCTGGCATTTGGTTTTGAATTTCTAACTGTAATATCTTTATTTCCTAAGTAACAAAGTTGTTTTGAACACTTCAAACTTCACTCACATTAGTCAGACATTAGTTTTTCTAAAATGCAATATTCTCGGGGCGCCTTGGGTGGCTCAGTCGGTTAAACCTCCGGCTTCGGCTCAGGTCATGATCTCACGGTTCGAGCCCCACATCGGGCTCTGCGCTGACAGCTCAGAGCCTGGACCTTGCTTTGGATTCTGTGTCTCCCTCTCTCTCTACTCCTCCCCCACTCATGCTCTCTCTCTCAAAAATAAATAAGCATTAAATTTTTTTTTTCATTTAAAATGCAATATTCTCTATCATCCCAATACATCAAAGTCCTAGTCCTATATTCTATATAATAGTAAACAGTTTTAAAGCTTAAGTCTAGTGTCATCTATAATTTATCACCGAGATCTTTGAAAAAGATACTGACTATTCCAGGCCTGTGATTATGGAATTCCATAGGATAATTAATTAAATGTCTGTTATGGCAAAAACATAGGCCAGTATACTCCAGATCCATTCCAACCTTGTCTTTCTTTTGCTTTCTCTATAACAGAAGTTAGTAAGAGAAATACTTGGACACCCAGCCTCTCTTGCAGGCAAGGTTGGACATGTGACAAGTCCTGGCCAAGGAGAGGTAGGTGGACGTCTTTTGGAACGGACACAGGAGAGACTCTTAAGGTAAGGCCCTAACTGATTTACCCAACCTCTTTCTTAAGTTGAATATAGACTAGATGCTTTGGGGTATACTATCTTGTGACCCAGAGGATGAAAGTTAAACCTTAGGGCTGCTGAGAAAGGACACTGAGAAAGAGCTCATTGCCTTAATAATATCTTTAAGCACCCACAGTATACCTGTACTTCCTAGCTCCAGATTTCTTCTTATTTGAGAAAAATAGACCTCATACTTCTTTAAGTAATCATGCTGTCCAATATGATTACCACTACCCACATGTGACTTTAAATTTTAAATTAATTAAGATTAAATAAGATAACAAATCTGGTTGCTCAGTATGCAACAGTGCAATTATAGAACATTTCCATCCTCACAGAAGTTTCTATTTAAACAGCACTGGAGATAATTTTATTTGCAGCCAAATGTACTGTAAATGCTACAGATGCTAATATTTTCATCACTAAGCTAAGGGAAGAAACATTCTAGTTCCTGTCCCCCCACTAAGACCATATGCCCCCAGGTATCTGATTGCTTATTCCATTTTGAGATATCATGCATTGACTTATCACTAGCCTTTTATCCAAGAGATTTCTCATACTTCCTTTGAGGATTAGATTAATCTGTCAGAACCTTTTCTTCACATAGCTCCAAATAGTCAAGTACGCTCCTTGCAGATAATAGGAGAATTAAGGAAATTAATATTCCTATTCTAATACATCAGGAGGAAACGAAAAACAGCCATAGTCATATCACAATAACAGCAGCTGCCAAGTTAAAGCAATTGACTTCAATATACAGTGATGTTTCCACCATCTAGCCTTTTCAGGATATACAAGTTTCTTTTATTTTCTTAAAAATTTATCCAGAATGAGAGCTGAATCCGAGACCCACATCACCCACAGCCTGAGCTTGGTGGCTGAAGTCTTCTGGGAATCTGTGTCCTGAAGTCTCTAGGTGTCAATGAACACAGTCATAAATCAGTCTACCAAAAGTGGAAGCATATCACAGAGTTAAAGTTGATGGGAAGAAATAACTGATGAGGCAATTTCTTAACAGTTTTTACTTAGTTGTAGCAAAAGAGGGGGGAATATGAAAACTTCAGAAATATTTCTGACAAATTTCCTGATGTAGTAATGCCAATTTTCATTTACTTATTTACCTGTAAGTCACTTTAAAACACTGATTACAACTGTATCTAATATTTATTATTTACTACAAGCTAGGCAACATTGTAAGTAATGTTCCATATGCTTTCATTTACTCCTCACAAACTCTGCGATGGGTACTATTATGATGCTAAGGTCATAAAGAGATTAAGGCACAAAGAGTTTTAAAAAGGTGCCCAAAGTCACACATCTGAGTAAGCAGCGAAGCTCAAATTCACACCCACACAATCTGTCTCCAGGGTCTTCACTCGTAATCACTATATTCTCTTAAGTTGATCATGTTCCTATAGACATAAGCCAGAAATTAGGGGGATGGGGACTTTCTCATACCTTTACTTCTTTTTAATTTTTTGGATCATTGCTTTTCAGTGGTAAATCTAATACTTTCACAAAATGCATTTAAACAGAGAAATAATAATGTTCTTTATAAGACTGTAACAACAAAAAAAAGTAATACTAAAAGCTAACTCATCTAAGCTAAAAATATGCCAAATACCTACAAATCTGAGTGAATTGCAGTACTAAGTTTTCATGGTTAATCTCATATTAGTCTCCAAGTTTTTGTTTTTGTTTTTGTTTTTTTTTGATCAATGATGAAGGAAGTCAGTTCAGATTAGGCTATAATGGATAACAATCTTGGAGATGGTTTAAAGAAATACCTATATTTTCAAACGGAAAAAAACACAAATACTAAAATGCATGAGAAAAAAGTCCTTCTCACTAATAACAAGAAATATGAATAAATTAGGACATCACTAAAAAATTCATCAGATGGAGAAAACAATTAAATTACAGTAATCAGTGATAGAGTCCAAGGAAATTTATAGCTCATAAAACTGCCAGTGGGGGGTAAAGACTTAAAAAAGGACAATTTGACAAAATCCATCAGAGACTTCTAATTTTACACACACCCAGGTCATCATTTCCACTATTATGAATTTATGCCAGAGAAATAATTTTGAATGTTGGAAGATTCTATTAGATGTATGCTTACTGTAGTGTTATCCTCATAGTGAAAAATTAAAAAACAATCTGAGTGTGACAAAGAGAACTGGATTACGTACATAATGGAATATTTAGTAGAATGTTTACCTTCTTAGGTAGCCATTAAAATGTTATTGAAAGGGCGCGTAGGTGGCTCACTCAGTTAAGTGTCCAACTTCTGCTCAGGTCATGATCTCCCACATTGGGCTCTATGCTGACAGCTCAGAGCCTAGAGTCTGCTTAGTATTCTCTCTCTCTCTCTCTCTCTCTCTCTCTCTCTCTCTCTCTGCCTCTCCCCTGCTCACGCTCTGTCTCTCTCTCTCAAAAAATAAATAAACATTAAAAAATATTTAAAAAAATAAAATGTTATTGAAGAATATTTCATGCCATGGAAATATTTACGGTATATATTTTAGTAGGAAAAAAGCAAATGACAAATCACAACAGTATGAATCCGTTAAATATACAGAAAAGTCTTAGGAAAGTGACATTAAAAGTTAAAGATTTACTTGGATGACTGAATTATAGGTAATTCCAGTATTCTCCCTTTTGTTTACGTGCGTTTTCTAATTTTTCTACAAAGGATTAAGATTAGTTTTTGCCAAGAAAGAAATAATTACCTTACTGAAAAACTGCTTGATAAAGATTAGGGGATTTCGCCTTTTCCCTATAATTATCGAAGGCAGTATGATGGAATTATTTTTCTATAGATACAGGCTCTTGAGGATAAAGAGGGTAGGATTCATCTCTCAGAGAAAGAGCAGCAAGCTACTTAAAAAACGTATGGCTTTTCATTTTATCATCTTTTTTTTTTTTAATTTTTTTTCAATGTTTATTTATTTTTGGGACAGAGAGAGACAGAGCATGAACGGGGGAGGGGCAGAGAGAGAGGGAGACACAGAATCGGAAACAGGCTCCAGGCTCCGAGCCATCAGCCCAGAGCCCGACGCGGGGCTCGAACTCACGGACCGCGAGATCGTGACCTGGCTGAAGTCGGACGCTTAACCGACTGCGCCACCCAGGCGCCCCTCATTTTATCATCTTCTATGGTTAAAAATGCTGTCCACAGGGGCACTCAGGTGGCTGAGTTTGTTAAGCGACACACTCTTGATTTCAGCTCAGGTCGTGATCTCCTAGCCCGGAGACAGAGCCGAGTCAGCATCAGGCTCTGTGCTGACTGTGGAGCCTGCTTGGGATTCTCTCTCTCTCTCTCTCTCTCTCTCTCTCTCTCTCTCTCTCTCTCTCTTTCTCTCTCAATAAGAAAATAAACTTTTAAAAAATGCTGCCCACATGCATAAACCAACACTAGCCAACGTTTCTTCTACTTTTTAAAATCTAGTTTTGCTTTAATAATGGCAGAATTCCACTAATTAAACAACTGTTCTGGCACAGTTAAATTAGCATAACAGAAGCTTAGAAAGTAAACTTAACAACATCTTGGAAATAGCTAATTCACCTGCCAGACTTTAGCCAACTTCTTCTCTCAAACTGCTTCTAGAATATAAGCTATAGTTCCAGAAATTTGTAAATAGCTCCTTACATAGAGCCCAATCACTTAATTTAAATGACAGTTCCAAAACTGAACACCTGAGGTTACCTTACTGATAAAATAAGGACGGTCAAAAGGATAGCTGACAGTTACATTTTAAAATAGATCTTAAATCTGAGGGTATATATCAAATGCACTTTGAGGGTAACATATATAGTTTTAGAAGACTAAGGGTACAGTGATAAAAGCCAAGGAAACCCTTGAAAAATTTTTCTTGGTTAATTTTTAACTAGATGCAAATTTAATCAATTATAATAAATCAAACTCCCATGGGGCCAGACACTATTGATTGTTGTGGGAGCAAATAATAATGAGAAGGTAGCTCAGTGAAAACACAGTCATGGCTGGGTCAACTACAGCATTAATGTTCTTGAGCTCTGGGAGTCAGAGGCATCTAGAACCTTAGGGAAATGCGGGAAATTTATGCCGGGCAGCCAACAGTCCTTCTTGGCCAATACCAAGGACAATTTTGAATTCCTTTGTATGCACTGTTCAGATCATTCGTCTTTGAAAAGGAGTATACAATATTCAAAAATCTATGGAATAATAAGTACAATACAGTGTAATGTTTAAGACAGCATAGAGTCTGGTGTCAAAGAGAAATGGATTCAAGTTCTGACTCTATAAGTATGAGCTTGGGAAAGTTACTTAGCCTTTCTAAATCGCTTTTAATCTGTAAATCTGGGGCAATGTATTTAGCTACAGACTCCTGAGTGCTCTAAAATGGCATAAAATGAGTAGTTTAGAAATGGTAGTTAATGCTATAAGGATGAACATGTGCTCTGAATAGTCCTTCAGCTCTTTATTTGAATCAATATGTGTAGAAAATACAGAAAATTATACAACATGACTGAGGATGAAGATGTTACTACTATTACTCTTTCTGGTATCTTCTGATACTTTAAAAGAGCAAATATTTTTTCTAAGATGGTAACACAGAATCTGGGATATTTATAAGTAACCTCAAAAATAGATACAAAATGATCATTTGGAATCTTTTTTTGTTTTTGAAGAGAGGGGTTCTTTTTTCCCCCCACTTTGGGGGTACTTTTATTTACATAATGTATGTGCATGAAATATACTATAGGACACAGAATACTGTGTCTTCTTTCCAGAATTATCAATTTCTAATTTAAATTATAGAATTGTATTGCATTTCTTCTTTGATTTAGACCAATGCTCCATGAAAGGAGACTTACTTTCTCTACTGCAGTGTTTTGAGTAGAATTAGTCAGCAGTATCCACATGTGGAACAATGAATGCATGATTATGACAGTCACAATTTCACCTTTATTGCATTCCTGGAGCCCAGACAGTCTAAGTCAATGATGACAAAACCCTCTGGGAATACAATTTTAACATTTAACTTAAATTTCCAATAAGCTAAACTACAAAAACAAACAAACAAACAAACAAACAAACAAACATCTATAGCCTTCATGGCCAGGAACCACCCTAAATAATCAGAACACCAGGGTATAACTGGCTGGCTGCTGTTATAGCTATCTGGAAATTATCAGTCTATTTGTATATATTTAATGGAAAAGAGACTTTCTGGATGCTATAGACTGATTGCATTAATGGTCCCTATTACTGGCCTCTCATACCCATGCATTTTACTGTTTAAATTTGGGTTCCCCTCCCAATCTGACGTTGAGCTCAGTCCAGTGACTACCTTTGTTTTGCCCAAACAGATGGATGCAAACTTGATAAAAGAAAAGGCATGAAAAGCATTTGGTCATTTATGCTTCCAATCTTGTTTTTCTAAGATCATGGTGAGAACTTACTCAGTCTAGCCTTTCAAAGGAATATAACAGATGAACATGTAGAAGGGAGACCAGATGTCCCAGCTGAGGCAATTCTACACCAGTACACAGCTAGCCATGTGACAGAACCCATCCAAGATCAGCAAAACTGCCTCCCCACCTGCAACTAACCATAGACAGAGTGAGCCCAGCTGAGCCCAGAACCATCCAGCTGATCTATAGACATGTAAATAATTAAAGGCTTACTGTTTTAAACTACTGTGTTTTGGGGTAGATGGTTACATCTTATTATTTGGGGGATATATAACTAATATACTTGCAACTAGGTAAAAAACTCTTGAGTTTTCCAATTTTAACTTCCAAGTATACAACTCAGAACTATTTTAAGAGGTCTATGGAGAATCAGAATTTTATACTCAAATTTTCCACAGTGGTATGTTTGAGGGAGGCAGGGTATATCTGGTGTTCAAAAAATCATCTATTTGGAAATGGTATTATGAAAGATGCTAAAAATTCTATTTATGTTAATAACTATTTTGGGGATATGTTTTCTCATGTATAGAATGTTATTATAATTCACATATATGTTAATGTATACATACATATGTATCAGAGGCACATATTTTATTGATTGGTATGTACCCTCAAAAAAGTTCAGAGACCACTGATCTTGCTTCTGTTTACATATGGTAATTTTCTTATTTAGGAAGAGTTTCTCATAGTGTGGGCTTTCAGGATGGGTCATCTATTCAGAAATAAAAACCAATTCATTGGCTAAGTATCCTGCTTCTCTTCTGAATCTGATAAGATTTTAAGTATTTTTAAAAATTACTAGTATTCCATTAAAGTAAATGGAAAAATTAATGTAGTAACTCTATAGTGATTTCTTTTTTTTAATGCATGCTTAGTTTATAGAACAGTTGTACTGGGAAAATAGAGCACAGTCTCTTTGACTTGAGAACACTTTTCAAATATTAATACCTTCACTGGCCACACCAGTTATGGTGTGGTATCTTACTAAAATACTTTAAGCTATATACATATACCATTTTTACTACCAAATACCAGTAAACATAATTATTTTAATGAGCATAAAGATTTAGGAGTAAGTGATTTTATAAGAGTTTCCACATATTAATGGTTTATAGTGATTTTAAATTGCAGCTAATTTACTTGTTTACATAAACTCCAAAATAACTTCTTTATTGGAACTAAGCTTAAAGTAAAATGATCTATTAGTAAACCAGTGAGGAATGCTACATTTCTCAGATATAAGGAACCTTACAAGAAAGATATATTCTTCATGCCCTTAGAGAGTACAGATAAATGTTAAAACATAAATTTTACAAATTAACAAATAAAGATATATGACCTCTATTTCAGAATCAATTTTACAATGTGTTATATCTTCAAAAGGAAAGCAATTTAAAACTGTCAAATTTGCTTCAGTATGGCTTTCTTATATATAAAATTCCTCTCATAATGCTACCATATATATTTTTCCTTTCCCCTTAGATCATTCTGCTAAATTCATATACATTCATATTTAAAGGTATTTTTTAAACACAAGTGATTTCCCCCCCCCCTTCACGTAAAAATGCTTTCCTTCTTTTCCACCCCAGAGAGTTAAGTATCATAGGCTACTGATGTTCTGAGAGCTCACTTTTAACCCTTTAACCTTGGAGGGGCATCTGGGTGCCTCAGTCGGTTAAGGTACAGCTTCAGCTCAGGTCATGATCTCAAGGTTCGTGGGTTCAAGCCCTGTGTTGGGCTCTGTCCCGCTGCAGCCCCACAAAGGGAATGGGACACGATGTAGAAGAACAAGTCTCCTCACAGGCCCCATGGATTCCAGCTCCCCATGCCTCTCGCCATATAATGAGCTCATCAGTCATCTATTTAGCTTTCGAGCCAACAGGCTATTGACTGGATCCAGACTCCAGGGACTGAGATGTTCTTGGACCTCTTCAGACAGACTCACCATGTGACATCGATCAAGCCAATCAATACACCACTTGGCTCTTCGAAGTTCTCTATGTGCAAATAGAGGATAAGCAACAGCCTGCAATGCACCTGCCTCACAGTATGTTAGATGACTGAATGGGCACATCCTTTACAGTCAATGTGAGTTCTGATGAAGGGAGATGCTTGGTCAGGATAAGATACATTTTCTCATCCAGAGCATTCAGAATGACTGAAGTCATAGTTCACCATTCCTCACAAAGCTTCTGTGCTTCCCTTTCCCAAAATGTCAGCTGAAGCCATGTGATAGATAAATGCAACCAATGTCAATGGAGGCAGCAGTGTCTTTGGTGACAAATATAGGAGTGGAATATTTTACTTATTACATTTTCCTGATAATGGTGCTGTATTTTTAATGGTTGTGAGTTTTGGGTATCAGCATTTTTCCAAAATTAAAAAGGATTTATGTTCTGAGGACTAATATATTACATGTTCATTATAAAGTGTTTTTTTTTTTTTTCTTATATACCAAAGAGTATGAAGTAAAACAATGACTATGAATCCTATTACCCACAGATAACCACTGTCAACATCTGGGTGACTCGTGTAGATATCTTTGTGAATATACACACACAATTCATATACATATATGTACATATCTGTATACACATTTAAAATCACATCTACCGGGGCGCCTGGGTGGCGCAGTCGGTTAAGCGTCCGACTTCAGCCAGGTCACGATCTCGCGGTCCGTGAGTTCAAGCCCCGCGTCGGGCTCTGGGCTGATGGCTCGGAGCCTGGAGCCTGTTTCCGATTCTGTGTCTCCCTCTCTCTCTGCCCCTCCCCCGTTCATGCTCTGTCTCTCTCTGTCGCAAAAATAAATAAACGTTGAAAAAAAAAAATTAAAAAAAAAAAATAAAAAAAAATAAAATAAAATCACATCTACCTATCAGCCTACATAAGTACATGCTATTTTACATCCTATTTTTTTTCTAGTTGTTGTAGACATTTATTCCTCTTGCAAAAATAAGTAGGTTAACAGGATGGTTTTCTATGGCTACTGCATTCTGCTCCAAAGCAAGGATAAACACTATTTTACTAATCTCCACTACTCTAATATCTTTCTTAAATCATTCCAAAAAACAAAGCACCATCAACAGAAAGAAACTTTGGCACCATTTCAAAGGACCAGATATTTTGTTGTGAACAAAGGGCCAGGAAATGACAGACACTCACTATAAGATAGAGAAGAACATTAAATATATTAAAAATGGTGAGAGTAGATAAGCATATTAGTATACTTTCAAATGAATCATGTATATCTTATTTTTATACAAATGTTGTACATATTGAGTTCATTTACAAGATAAAATTAAATTAAAGGTTACAAAATCCCAAATTTGTAGATTTAAGAACAGAAATTTTGATAAATGAGCTTATTGGCCTTAAGACACATATGAAATTTACTTAGACTATTAGGTGTTTTCTGATCATGCTTGAAATGAATGAATTTCCTCAGGCCCAGTGTCTAAGGTGGGAAATAATTAGTTCCTGAGAACAGGACTATACATAATATACTGTAATCAATCTTACTCAGATCTGAGCGATACATCTACAATTGTAAGAAGTGTGATATTTAAAAACTTACATCATCCACTCCTAAAGATATCACTTGTATTTTCTTGTGTAATAAAAATATTTATTTCAAATTGATAAAAAAACATAGTTAAAAAACATATAGACACACACATACACACATATATACAAAAGAAGTGTGCATTCTCTCTGGCCCAATTATTTGGATTATTTGCACAATCCTGTCATATTTGCATAACAGCAGAGTTCCAAATGCTAACATCAATGGAATACTTAATACATGACAGCCACCATGTTAGGTACATAGTGTAAATTATTATAATCCTCCAATGTTCTTATGATGTAGAGACTACTATTGCCATTTTTCAGATGCAGTCACACAGCTGAGATAAGGCAGAAGTGAAACTCGACAGTTCAAAATACACATTTTTTTTTTAATTTTTTTTTTCAACGTTTATTTATTTCTGGGACAGAGAGAGACAGAGCATGAACGGGGGAGGGGCAGAGAGAGAGGGAGACACAGAATCGGAAACAGGCTCCAGGCTCTGAGCCATCAGCCCAGAGCCCGACGCGGGGCTCGAACTCGTGGACCGCGAGATCGTGACCTGGCTGAAGTCGGACGCTTAACCGACTGCGCCACCCAGGCGCCCCTCAAAATACACATATTAAGTATAAAACATGAAAAATGATTTGGCACACAGAAAATCTATGTGATGTCTAATAGTCCTGGAAGTCTTTTTATAACACTCTCCCTTCATATGCATCAATCTGGTTTCTTTGCAATGTTAATGAACATTTTTTAAGAGAAAACTTGTTAAATCCTGAGTAAGGCCCCTACCAAGTCTCACCAGCATCAAATGGCTAAGTCACTCAGTAGAATAAAATCTTCAAAAGCTGCTACTTTTGGTTTAAATCTGGAGATAAGAATTAGCTAAATAAGTAGCACTTTGTCCCAAGGTGTAAACATTACTTAAAAAATAGC